>NC_056036.1:28555414-29155414 GCF_004379255.2 Salvia splendens
TTCAGCGTGAGTTTGTTTAGCTCCCGATAGTCGATGCACATCCTCATCGTTCCATCCTTCTTCTTTACGAACAACACTGGTGCTCCCCATGGTGACACGCTAGGTCTAATGAATCCCAATTCCAGTAGCTCTTGCAGTTGCACCTTAAGCTCCTCCAACTCTTTTGGCGCCATTCTATAAGGTGCTTTGGATATTGGTGCCGATCCGGGCTCCAGATCGATCGTGAATTCTACTTGCCTGTCGGGTGGGGGTCCCGGCAATGCATCGGGGAAGACATCGGGATATTCACTCACTATCGCCACATCTTCTATCTTCCTGTCTTTCTTCTCCTCCCCATTCAAATAAACAAGGTACGCTGGACATCCCTTCCTCATCATTGTAGTGGCTTGCAGCGCAGAGATAATGGACTTGCGTCGGCTCATTGGGACTCCGTGAAACTTCATCGGCTCTTTTTCCGGGGGTTTCAAACGAAATTTCCCTTTCTCTACAATGAAGGGTAACGTGGTTCTCCGCTAACCAATCCATACCCAAGATTATGTCTACGCTACCCATCGTCATTACTTGCAAATTATAAGCCACTAAACTGAGTTCACCTATTCCAAAGTTCACACATGCACAAGATCGGGATATATCTATAGCCCCGCCTACCGGTGAGGTCACACTCATAGTGGGTTCGGTCTTAACAGTAGGTAATTCCAAAGTATCCACACAAGACGTTGATATAAAGGAATGCGACGCACCCGTATCAAACAAGACAACTATAGGCATATTGAGAAGTGTGCCCATACCTGCCAAGTTTCCTTGCTCAAAGGTTTCTTTCCCGTTTGCCGGCTGTTTCCCCTTCAAGGCGTAGGCCCTTGCTTGCGATGGTAATCCTTGGCGGCGTTGTTGCGGTGGAGGTGCAGGTAGTGCCTGGGATTGTGGACGGAAACCTAGCTGGTTCTGTCTCGTTCCCGTTCCCATGTGCTTGTTTGGGCAATTTCGGATGTAGTGGCCACTCCCACCACAGTTGAAGCACCTAGGGTCTCGACACTCCCCGGCGTGGTACTTGAAGCACCTTCCACATTGAGGGTTCCTCGGCGGAAAGTTTGCCCTCGGTTGGAAAGTATTCTGTCTCCCGCCATTGTTGGGTGGGTTCCTCATGTGTTGTGGCCTCTTACCACCATACTGAGCCTGGTCACCATCCCACCTCCTATTCTCTTGGTGGCCCGGCTGAGCTTGTAGAGGTGTCGCGTTTGTTGTTGCCACAACTCTTGGCTTAGGGAGTGCATCTTCCAAAGATAATGTAAAAGTAGGGTTTCAAGATGATTTGGACGCCAGAATGTGAGGCGAGCTTTCAGTTGTTGAAGGAGAAATTGACCACCGCACCAATCCTAGCTGTGCCGGAGCCAGAGACTGACTATGCGGTATATACGGATGCGTCGAAGGTGGGACTGGGATGTGTGCTTATGCAGAAGGGGAAAGTGATTGCATATGCATCGAGACAATTGAAGCCCCATGAACTGAATTATCCGACGCATGACTTGGAACTGGCAGCTGTGGTACATGCTTTGAAGATCTGGAGACATCATCTTTATGGAGTCCGTTGTGAGATATACACGGACCATAAGAGACTAAAGTACTTCTTTGAGCAAAAGGAGTTGAACATGCGCCAACGTAGGTGGCTCGAGTTGGTAAAGGACTACGATTGTGGTATAAATTACCATCCGGGAAAAGCAAACGTAGTGGCCGATGCTCTTAGTAGGAAGTCTCAATCTCAGCTGGCCACCTTTCTTACTATCGAGGAGAGTATAATCCAAGAGTTCAGTAAGATGCGCTTGGAAGTGGTGAGAATGCCCGAGACTGTGGAAGGGATAGTAGCCACGTTGGTGATGGAACCCGACTTAAGAGCCAGAATTGTAGAAGCTCAACGGCGAGATACGTTACTAGAAAAGATTCGCTCAGAAGTGAGGACGGGTGAACTCGGAAATTTTCGTGAGGCAGCGGATAATGGTCTCACATACAAGGGAAGGTTGTGTGTGCCTAAGGATGAAGGCCTGAGGATGGAAATCATGAGAGAAGCACATGAAACCCCATACGCTGCTCATCCAGGGAGCACCAAAATGTATCAAGACTTGAAAAGACAGTTTTGGTGGAACGGTATGAAAAAGCATGTTGCGGCATTTGTGGAGAGATGCCTAGCATGTCAACAAGTAAAGGCGCTACACCAACGACCCTATGGGAAATTGCAACCCCTCGAGATTCCGGAATGGAAGTGGGAACATGTTGCAATGGACTTTGTGATAGGACTGCCAAAATCCCAGCGAGGGAACACGGTGATTTGGGTGATTATAGATCGTCTCACCAAATCTGCCCATTTTGTGCCGGTTCGTGCCACTTATGGATCCGATCAGTTGGCTAAGGTATATGTACGGGAAATTATACGCTTGCATGGAGTTCCAGCGACAATCACATCTGATCGTGATGCTAAATTCACTTCTAGATTTTGGACAAGCCTGCAGAGCGAGTTGGGGACTAAGTTGAATTTCAGTACAGCGTTCCACCCGCAAACCGACGGGCAGTCGGAGAGAACGATACAAGCATTGGAGGACATGCTACGAGCCGTGGTGCTAGATCGAGGCGTAGGTTGGGAAGAAGTGTTGCCCTTGGTAGAGTTCGCTTACAATAATAGTTACCAGGCGACTATCAAGATGGCCCCGTATGAGGCCTTGTATGGAAAGAAGTGTAGATCGCCACTTTATTGGGATGAAGTGGGTGAGAGAAGAATTCTCGGACCAGACTCTGTAGAAGAGATGATAGAGATTGTCCGACAAATCCGTGGGAGGATCAAGGAGGCACAAGATCGACAGAAATCTTATGCGGATGTTCGAAGGACCGAGTTACAGTTCGAGGTCGGGGAAAAGGTCTTTCTGAAAGTTTCCCCTTCTAAGGGAATAACTCGTTTTGGAGTGAAGGGAAAGCTGAGACCCCGATTTAGTGGTCCATACGAGATTTTGGATAGAGTCGGCGTGGTAGCATACAGGTTGGCTCTACCACCAAGCTTTGGAAATGTGCACAACGTCTTCCATGTGTCACAATTGAGGAAGTACGTGTTTGACCCCACACACATCGTTCACCAAGAAGAGATGATGGTCCTAAATCCCGATCTAAGTTATGAGGAGAAGCCCGAGGCCATTTTGGATCGAAGGGTGCAAGAATTGAGGAATAAGTCAATTGCTTCGGTGAAAGTACGGTGGAGGAATCATGGAGTCGAAGAAGCAACATGGGAATTAGAAGATAAGATGAGAGAGAAGTTTCCGGAGCTGTTTGAGTAATCTAGGGAAATTTCGGGACGAAATTTTTTTTTAAGGTGGGAGGAATGTAATGTCCGTTTTTTTAATTAAAGGGTGTTTGCTTTTTGTGAATATCTTGTTTAAGATATGGTGTGGTATGTTTTATTTGTTTTACATTATTTATGGGTGTGAATTTTTGTTAGTTTATGGTTTTTGAAAAGCAAATTAATATCCTAATTAATAAATTAAATATCTCTCTCTCTCTCTCCCTCTCTCTCTCGGTTCTCTCCCTCACCCCACGATCTTCTCAACCCCCCCCCACTCCCACAAAACCGATATCTTTCCCTTCCCAATCACAATCAATCATCGGTTCTCTCTTCTCCCTCACAATCTCAACACCGGTAAGCTTCCTCCCTTCTCCCTCTCGGTTTTTACCTTCTTCCATTCACTCCCTCTCATCATCTTCTTGGATTCCTCAAGGTGATACCCTCCTTCGTCGTGAATCGGAGTCGTAAGAGGAAGTAAAGCTATTACACTACGTTGAACTATCCGGGAAAGGTAATACAAGGCCTCAACTCTCGTTTAATTCGAAAAACATGCATGTAGGACGTTTTGGGAAGGTTTAGATGCTGAATAGGTTTTGTGATTATGTGTTGTCGTCGAGCATGTTTTGTTAGTAACTGACAGTGGGTTCCGACCCCGTTTTGACTGAGCAAACGATCTCCTTTTGGTACGAAATTTTAACCGTATAAACTTGGATGTGTCTTCGGGGTGGTGTGTAAATTTCAGCTTCATTGGATGTCGTATGATTTTACTATGATTTTTGCAAGTAAACTGCGCAGTTCTGCGTGTGGTGTGTTCTGGGTGATGTTTTCATGTGCAATGGTTGGGTTTCTGAGTGTTGTACTTTTGTGATGTATGTGGGTGTGTTTGGCCAAGAGATGGCTCGGAGGAATCAGTGTTTGGTTCGAGAGTTTTCGTGTGTGTTGGCCGAGAGTTGTTGGGTTCAGCCTAGGGCAGATTTGTGGAGAGTCTGGAAGGGATGATCCCTGGTGTTTGGGTGTGTTTTGGGATGTAGAATGCGTGGTGTGTTTGTCGTATAGGGTTTGAGAATCGGGGGTCAGAGGAAAAGGGGTGTAAACTAGGTGCCGAACAGGCGGCCGAGACGGTCGGCCGAGGTGCCGAGCCGGACGGCCGAGATGGTCGGCCGAGGTGCCGAGCTGTGCCGAGACGGTCGGCCGAGGTGCCGAGCCGGACGGCCGAGATGGTCGGCCGAGGTGCCGAGCTGTGCCGAGACAGGTGCCGAGCTGTGCCGAGACATGTGCCGAGCTGTGCCGAGACAGGTGCCGAGCTGTGCCGAGACAAGTGCCGAGCTGTGCCGAGACAGGTGCTGAGCTGTGCCGAGACAGGTGCCGAGCTGTGCCGAGACAGGCGGCCGAGGTGCCGAGCCAGGCGGCCGAGACGGTCGGCCGAGGTGCCGAGCCAGGCGGCCGAGGTGCCGAGCCAGGCGGCCGAGACGGTCGGCCGAGGTGCCGAGCCAGGCGGCCGAGACCGTCGGCCGAGGTGCCGAGCCAGGCGGCCGAGACACCGAGCCAGGCCGAGACGCCGATCCTTTTTCCGAGCTTTTTCCGAACCTTTTCCGAGCCAAGTGAGCCGTTGCACAGTAAGGGTATGCCAGGAGTTTGAGTGTTGTGTGTGTGTCGTGTGCGCGTTTTGAGTACGTCGTATGCGTGTCGGGTGCGTGCGGGGTGTGTTTTCGGGCGTGTCTTTGTGTGTTTGGCTTATGAGATGTTGTTAAGTGTGTGTTCGTGTAACGTGCTAGATGTTGAAGTCGTCTACGTAGGAATCATGCATTGTCGTTTAAACATCGTCTACCCTGACTCTAATTATGATTTATTTATCTTTCAAAAAAGGGTGATCTTTTACGAGGAAAGTGTGGTTGAAGGGAACTGTTTTAAAAGCTAAGCAATCGAGGTGGGCTTTTCTACCCTACTTTTATGTGGGTTATCTTTAAATACGGACTTTGTTCCGGAAATGTTTATGGAGGTGAACTGTTTGTCTTGCCAATTGTTTTGTTTTGAAACCTATCTGAAGTGGTTTACCACATATGTTTAATCGAATTCGGGTCTGTTGGGCTGCGAACCCTCAGACTAGTGTACACGAGACCGGGAGCCATCTGAGAGCAAGTTGGCCGGTCTAGTTGACCTGGGGTGTGGCCACGCCCCTTGTCATGGTTGGATCAGATAGTGTATGATAGTGGGAATAAGGGTGGCAATATCTGAAAATGACTGCGCAGTCGAATTTATGAAATATATTTTGTGTACTTGGGTTACTTTCTTACACTTAAAACCCCAAGGTTACACTGATGTGGCATGACAAACTATGATTTTGGCGTGTGTCCACTGAGTGCAATAAGTACTCAGCCCTGCATGTGATTTTCTTAATGTGCAGGTTGAGCGGCGATGGGGATGACGGATGTTGAGCAGTGAAAGCCAAATGAGTGTTTTACTTGGTCTTTTGGATGGTGTCGTGTCGTCATACCCGGCATCATCTGTCTTTTGGTCTTTTCCGCTGCTTTGTAATCCGATACATTGTTTTTATTTAACTCTGTTTACATTAACTTTAGAAATGTCTTCTTAGTACAATGTTTGAAGTGAACTTCTTTTTAATAAATGCTTTTGGGTCAAATATTCCTGTTCTCCCCTTTCTTCCCCGCTTCTTTATTCCTCCCCTAGTCGCGGTCCACCGTACTTCCTATCCTTAGGAAATGCGGGCGTGACAGAGTGGTATCAGAGCCTAGGTTTTCTCTTTCTGCTCTGGACCCAAAAAAAAAAAAAAAAAAAAATTCTTTTTCTGACTGGAGTAAGTTTTCAAAAGTGTCATTGGCTCAACATCCGACTCATCGCACTCAACCTGAAATGAGGTAATGAAAATTTCGAAATTTTGGAAAGTATATGGAAGTGGAGGAAATTGTGATTTTGGTGTTGAAAATGATTTTTATGTAAAGTTTAAGTAAATGTTGAGACATGTGGAAGGGTACCACGTGATGTGGAAAAGTTGGAAATTATTTGAGTTATGAACTGTTATGGTGTTATGAACTGTTGATGTATGATGAACTTATATGAAAGCATGTGGCTGATGTGTGATGATATGATGACGTGAATGTTGATGTGAGCTTTTATGTGAGTATGTGTTGGCCTTTTGAATGTTTGAACTTAGACGTGATAGGATTTCACTAGTGTTCATGGACCTTATGAACCGCGTGTTCCATCCATTTCTGGATCGGTTTGTCCTGGTTTTCATCGATGACGTGCTTGTTTACTCAAAGAACGAGGAGGAGCACAAAGAGCACTTGAGAACCGTCCTAGCAACTCTAAGGGACGAGAAACTATATGCCAAGTTCAGTAAATGCGAGTTTTGGCTCAAGGAAGTAAATTTTCTTGGACATGTAGTAACTTCAGATGGAATTCGTGTAGATCCGGCCAAGGTAGAAGCGGTGCAGGAGTGGAAGTCACCTTCTACACAAAACGAAATCCGAAGCTTTTTAGGACTGGCGGGCTATTATCGAAGATTCATCGAGGGATTCTCGAAGATAGCAAGGCCAATGACGCAACAACTGAAAAAGGGAGTCAAGATGATTTGGACGCCAGAATGTGAGGCGAGCTTTCAGTTGTTGAAGGAGAAATTGACCACCGCACCAATCCTAGCTGTGCCGGAGCCAGAGACTGACTATGCGGTATATACGGATGCGTCGAAGGTGGGACTGGGATGTGTGCTTATGCAGAAGGGGAAAGTGATTGCATATGCATCGAGACAATTGAAGCCCCATGAACTGAATTATCCGACGCATGACTTGGAACTGGCAGCTGTGGCACATGCTTTGAAGATCTGGAGACATCATCTTTATGGAGTCCGTTGTGAGATATACACGGACCATAAGAGTCTAAAGTACTTCTTTGAGCAAAAGGAGTTGAACATGCGCCAACGTAGGTGGCTCGAGTTGGTAAAGGACTACGATTGTGGTATAAATTACCATCCGGGAAAAGCAAACGTAGTGGCCGATGCTCTTAGTAGGAAGTCTCAATCTCAGCTGGCCACCTTTCTTACTATCGAGGAGAGTATAATCCAAGAGTTCAGTAAGATGCGCTTGGAAGTGGTGAGAATGCCCGAGACTGTGGAAGGGATAGTAGCCACGTTGGTGATGGAACCCGACTTAAGAGCCAGAATTGTAGAAGCTCAACGGCGAGATACGTTACTAGAAAAGATTCGCTCAGAAGTGAGGACGGGTGAACTCGGAAATTTTCGTGAGGCAGCGGATAATGGTCTCACATACAAGGGAAGGTTGTGTGTGCCTAAGGATGAAGGCCTGAGGATGGAAATCATGAGAGAAGCACATGAAACCCCATACGCTGCTAATCCAGGGAGCACCAAAATGTATCAAGACTTGAAAAGACAGTTTTGGTGGAACGGTATGAAAAAGCATGTTGCGGCATTTGTGGAGAGATGCCTAGCATGTCAACAAGTAAAGGCGCTACACCAACGGCCCTATGGGAAATTGCAACCCCTCGAGATTCCGGAATGGAAGTGGGAACATATTGCAATGGACTTTGTGGTAGGACTGCCAAAATCCCAGCGAGGGAACACGGTGATTTGGGTGATTATAGATCGCCTCACCAAATCTGCCCAGTTTGTGCCGGTTCGTGCCACTTATGGATCCGATCAGTTGGCTAAGGTATATGTACGGGAAATTATACGCTTGCATGGAGTTCCAGCGACAATCACATCTGATCGTGATGCTAAATTCACTTCTAGATTTTGGACAAGCCTGCAGAGCGAGTTGGGGACTAAGTTGAATTTCAGTACAGCGTTCCACCCGCAAACCGACGGGCAGTCGGAGAGAACGATACAAGCATTGGAGGACATGCTACGAGCCGTGGTGCTAGATCGAGGCGTAGGTTGGGAAGAAGTGTTGCCCTTGGTAGAGTTCGCTTACAATAATAGTTACCAGGCGACTATCAAGATGGCCCCGTATGAGGCCTTGTATGGAAAGAAGTGTAGATCGCCACTTTATTGGGATGAAGTGGGTGAGAGAAGAATTCTCGGACCAGACTCTGTAGAAGAGATGATAGAGATTGTCCGACAAATCCGTGGGAGGATCAAGGAGGCACAAGATCGACAGAAATCTTATGCGGATGTTCGAAGGACCGAGTTACAGTTCGAGGTCGGGGAAAAGGTCTTTCTGAAAGTTTCCCCTTCTAAGGGAATAACTCGTTTTGGAGTGAAGGGAAAGCTGAGACCCCGATTTAGTGGTCCATACGAGATTTTGGATAGAGTCGGCGTGTCACGCCCGCATTTCCTAAGGATAGGAAGTACGGTGGACCGCGACTAGGGGAGGAATAAAGAAGCGGGGAAGAAAGGGGAGAACAGGAATATGTGACCCAAAAGCATTTATTAAAAAGAAGTTCACTTCAAACATTGTACTAAGAAGACATTTCTAAAGTTAATGTAAACAGAGTTAAAAAAAAAAAAACAATGTATCGGATTACAAAGCAGCGGAAAAGACCAAAAGACAGATGATGCCGGGTATGACGACACGACACCATCCAAAAGACCAAGTAAAAACACTCATTTGGCTTTCACTGCTCAACATCCGTCATCCCCATCGCCGCTCAACCTGCACATTAAGAAAACAACATGCAGGGCTGAGTACTTATTGCACTCAGTGGACACACGCCAAAATCATAGTTTGTCATGCCACATCAGTGTAACCTTGGGGTTTTAAGTGTAAGAAAGTAACCCAAGTACACAAAATATATTTCATAAATTCGACTGCGCAGTCATTTTCAGATATTGCCACCCTTATTCCCACTATCATACACTATCTGATCCAACCATGACAAGGGGCGTGGCCACACCCCAGGTCAACTAGACCGGCCAACTTGCTCTCAGATGGCTCCCGGTCTCGTGTACACTAGCCTGAGGGTTCGCAGCCCAACAGACCCGAATTCGATTAAACATATGTGGTAAACCACTTCAGATAGGTTTCAAAACAAAACAATTGGCAAGACAAACAGTTCACCTCCATAAACATTTCCGGAACAAAGTCCGTATTTAAAGATAACCCACATAAAAGTAGGGTAGAAAAGCCCACCTCGATTGCTTAGCTTTTAAAACAGTTCCCTTCAACCACACTTTCCTCGAAAAAGATCACCCTTTTGAAAGATAAATAAATCATGATTAGAGTCAGGGTAGACGATGTTTAAACGACAATGCATGATTCCTACGTGGACGACTTCAACATCTAGCACGTTACACGAACACACACTTAACAACATCTCATAAGCCAAACACACAAAGACACGCCCGAAAACACACCCCGCACGCACCCGACACGCATACGACGTACTCAAAACGCGCACACGACACACACACAACACTCAAACTCCTGGCATACCCTTACTGTGCAACGGCTCACTTGGCTCGGAAAAGGTTCGGAAAAAGCTCGGAAAAAGGATCGGCGTCTCGGCCTGGCTCGGTGTCTCGGCCGCCTGGCTCGGCACCTCGGCCGACCGTCTCGGCACCTCGGCCGCCTGGCTCGGCACCTCGGCCGACCGTCTCGGCCGCCTGGCTCGGCACCTCGGCCGCCTGTCTCGGCACAGCTCGGCACCTGTCTCGGCACAGCTCGGCACCTGTCTCGGCACAGCTCGGCACTTGTCTCGGCACAGCTCGGCACCTGTCTCGGCACAGCTCGGCACATGTCTCGGCACTTGTCTCGGCACAGCTCGGCACCTAGTTTACACCCCTTTTCCTCTGACCCCCGATTCTCAAACCCTATACGACAAACACACCACGCAGAACTGCGCAGTTTACTTGCAAAAATCATAGTAAAATCATACGACATCCAATGAAGCTGAAATTTACACACCACACCGAAGACACATCCAAGTTTATACGGTTAAAATTTCGTACCAAAAGGAGATCGTTTGCTCAGTCAAAACGGGGTCGGAACCCACTGTCAGTTACTAACAAAACATGCTCGACAACAACACATAATCACAAAACCTATTCAGCATCTAAACCTTCCCAAAACGTCCTACATGCATGTTTTTCGAATTAAACGAGAGTTGAGGCCTTGTATTACCTTTCCCGGATAGTTCAACGTAGTGTAAAAGCTTTACTTCCTCTTACGACTCCGATTCACGACGAAGGAGGGTATCACCTTGAGGAATCCAAGAAGATGATGAGAGGGAGTGAACGGAAGAAGGTAAAAACCGAGAGGGAGAAGGGAGGAAGCTTACCGGTGTTGAGATTGTGAGGGAGAAGAGAGAACCGATAGAGA
Source organism: Salvia splendens (assembly GCF_004379255.2). Classification (NCBI taxonomy): domain Eukaryota; kingdom Viridiplantae; phylum Streptophyta; class Magnoliopsida; order Lamiales; family Lamiaceae; genus Salvia; species Salvia splendens. The sequence continues at coordinate 28,566,026 of NC_056036.1, forward strand.
GAGGGAGAGAGAGAGAGAGATATTTAATTTATTAATTAGGATATTAATTTGCTTTTCAAAAACCATAAACTAAAAAAAATTCACACCCATAAATAATGTAAAACAAATAAAACATACCACACCATATCTTAAACAAGATATTCACAAAAAGCAAACACCCTTTAATTAAAAAAAACGGACATTACAATCCTCCCACCTTAAAAAAAAATTCGTCCCGAAATTTCCCTAGATCATTCAAACAGCTCCGGAAACTTCTCTCTCATCTTATCTTCTAATTCCCATGTTGCTTCTTCGACTCCATGATTCCTCCACCGTACTTTCACCGAAGCAATTGACTTATTCCTCAATTCTTGCACTCTTCGGTCCAAAATGGCCTCGGGCTTCTCCTCATAGCTTAGATCGGGATTTAGGACCATCATCTCTTCTTGGTGAACGATGTGTGTGGGGTCAAACACGTACTTCCTCAATTGTGACACATGGAAGACGTTGTGCACATTTCCAAAGCTTGGTGGTAGAGCCAACCTGTATGCTACCACGCCGACTCTATCCAAAATCTCGTATGGTCCAATAAATCGGGGTCTCAGCTTTCCCTTCCCTCCAAAACGAGTTATTCCCTTAGAAGGGGAAACTTTCAGAAAGACCTTTTCCCCGACCTCGAACTGTAACTCGGTCCTTCGAACATCCGCATAAGATTTCTGTCGATCTTGTGCCTCCTTGATCCTCCCACGGATTTGTCGGACAATCTCTATCATCTCTTCTACAGAGTCTGGTCCGAGAATTCTTCTCTCACCCACTTCATCCCAATAAAGTGGCGATCTACACTTCTTTCCATACAAGGCCTCATATGGGGCCATCTTGATAGTCGCCTGGTAACTATTATTGTAAGCGAACTCTACCAAGGGCAACACTTCTTCCCAACCTACGCCTCGATCTAGCACCACGGCTCGTAGCATGTCCTCCAATGCTTGTATCGTTCTCTCCGACTGCCCGTCGGTTTGCGGGTGGAACGCTGTACTGAAATTCAACTTAGTCCCCAACTCGCGCTGCAGGCTTGTCCAAAATCTAGAAGTGAATTTAGCATCACGATCAGATGTGATTGTCGCTGGAACTCCATGCAAGCGTATAATTTCCCGTACATATACCTTAGCCAACTGATCGGATCCATAAGTGGCACGAACCGGCACAAAATGGGCAGATTTGGTGAGGCGATCTATAATCACCCAAATCACCGTGTTCCCTCGCTGGGATTTTGGCAGTCCTACCACAAAGTCCATTGCAATATGTTCCCACTTCCATTCCGGAATCTCGAGGGGTTGCAATTTCCCATAGGGCCGTTGGTGTAGCGCCTTTACTTGTTGACATGCTAGGCATCTCTCCACAAATGCCGCAACATGCTTTTTCATACCGTTCCACCAAAACTGTCTTTTCAAGTCTTGATACATTTTGGTGCTCCCTGGATGAGCAGCGTATGGGGTTTCATGTGCTTCTCTCATGATTTCCATCCTCAGGCCTTCATCCTTAGGCACACACAACCTTCCCTTGTATGTGAGACCATTATCCGCTGCCTCACGAAAATTTCCGAGTTCACCCGTCCTCACTTCTGAGCGAATCTTTTCTAGTAACGTATCTCGCCGTTGAGCTTCTACAATTCTGGCTCTTAAGTCGGGTTCCATCACCAACGTGGCTACTATCCCTTCCACAGTCTCGGGCATTCTCACCACTTCCAAGCGCATCTTACTGAACTCTTGGATTATACTCTCCTCGATAGTAAGAAAGGTGGCCAGCTGAGATTGAGACTTCCTACTAAGAGCATCGGCCACTACGTTTGCTTTTCCCGGATGGTAATTTATACCACAATCGTAGTCCTTTACCAACTCGAGCCACCTACGTTGGCGCATGTTCAACTCCTTTTGCTCAAAGAAGTACTTTAGACTCTTATGGTCCGTGTATATCTCACAACGGACTCCATAAAGATGATGTCTCCAGATCTTCAAAGCATGTACCACAGCTGCCAGTTCCAAGTCATGCGTCGGATAATTCAGTTCATGGGGCTTCAATTGTCTCGATGCATATGCAATCACTTTCCCCTTCTGCATAAGCACACATCCCAGTCCCACCTTCGACGCATCCGTATATACCGCATAGTCAGTCTCTGGCTCCGGCACAGCTAGGATTGGTGCGGTGGTCAATTTCTCCTTCAACAACTGAAAGCTCGCCTCATATTCTGGCGTCCAAATCATCTTGACTCCCTTTTTCAGTTGTTGCGTCATTGGCCTTGCTATCTTCGAGAATCCCTCGATGAATCTTCGATAATAGCCCGCCAGTCCTAAAAAGCTTCGGATTTCGTTTTGTGTAGAAGGTGACTTCCACTCCTGCACCGCTTCTACCTTGGCCGGATCTACACGAATTCCATCTGAAGTTACTACATGTCCAAGAAAATTTACTTCCTTGAGCCAAAACTCGCATTTACTGAACTTGGCATATAGTTTCTCGTCCCTTAGAGTTGCTAGGACGGTTCTCAAGTGCTCTTTGTGCTCCTCCTCGTTCTTTGAGTAAACAAGCACGTCATCGATGAAAACCAGGACAAACCGATCCAGAAATGGATGGAACACGCGGTTCATAAGGTCCATGAACACTGCCGGGGCGTTCGTCAGTCCAAAAGGCATTACAACGAACTCATAATGACCATATCTTGTTCGAAAAGCTGTCTTGGGTACATCTTCTCGCCGAACCCTCAGCTGATGGTACCCAGACCTCAAATCCATCTTAGAGAAGACTCCTGCCCCTCGAAGTTGGTCAAACAAGTCGTCTATCCTTGGTAGTGGATACTTGTTCTTCAGCGTTAGTTTGTTTAGCTCCCGATAGTCGATGCACATCCTCATCGTTCCATCCTTCTTCTTTACGAACAACACTGGTGCTCCCCATGGTGACACGCTAGGTCTAATGAATCCCAATTCCAGTAGCTCTTGCAGTTGCACCTTAAGCTCCTCCAACTCTTTTGGCGCCATTCTATAAGGTGCTTTGGATATTGGTGCCGATCCGGGCTCAGAGATGAGATAAAGGCCGCATTGGCCTGTCGAGGAGAACTCTCCTACTCGGAGATCTTGACTTGTGCACTGGACGTGGAAGATGCACTCCCTAAGCCAAGAGTTGTGGCAACAACAAACGCGACACCTCTGAGCTTGTAGAGGTGTCGCGTTTGTTGTTGCCACAACTCTTGGCTTAGGGAGTGCATCTTCCACGTCCACTGCACAAGTCAAGATCTCCGAGTAGGAGAGTTCTCCTCGACAGGCCAATGCGGCCTTTATCTCATCTCTGAGCCCGGATCGGCACCAATATCCAAAGCACCTTATAGAATGGCGCCAAAAGAGTTGAGGAGCTTAAGGTGCAACTGCAAGAGCTACTGGAATTGGGATTCATTAGACCTAGCGTGTCACCATGGGGAGCACCAGTGTTGTTCGTAAAGAAGAAGGATGGAACGATGAGGATGTGCATCGACTATCGGGAGCTAAACAAACTAACGCTGAAGAACAAGTATCCACTACCAAGGATAGACGACTTGTTTGACCAACTTCGAGGGGCAGGAGTCTTCTCTAAGATGGATTTGAGGTCTGGGTACCATCAGCTGAGGGTTCGGCGAGAAGATGTACCCAAGACAGCTTTTCGAACAAGATATGGTCATTATGAGTTCGTTGTAATGCCTTTTGGACTGACGAACGCCCCGGCAGTGTTCATGGACCTTATGAACCGCGTGTTCCATCCATTTCTGGATCGGTTTGTCCTGGTTTTCATCGATGACGTGCTTGTTTACTCAAAGAACGAGGAGGAGCACAAAGAGCACTTGAGAACCGTCCTAGCAACTCTAAGGGACGAGAAACTATATGCCAAGTTCAGTAAATGCGAGTTTTGGCTCAAGGAAGTAAATTTTCTTGGACATGTAGTAACTTCAGATGGAATTCGTGTAGATCCGGCCAAGGTAGAAGCGGTGCAGGAGTGGAAGTCACCTTCTACACAAAACGAAATCCGAAGCTTTTTAGGACTGGCGGGCTATTATCGAAGATTCATCGAGGGATTCTCGAAGATAGCAAGGCCAATGACGCAACAACTGAAAAAGGGAGTCAAGATGATTTGGACGCCAGAATGTGAGGCGAGCTTTCAGTTGTTGAAGGAGAAATTGACCACCGCACCAATCCTAGCTGTGCCGGAGCCAGAGACTGACTATGCGGTATATACGGATGCGTCGAAGGTGGGACTGGGATGTGTGCTTATGCAGAAGGGGAAAGTGATTGCATATGCATCGAGACAATTGAAGCCCCATGAACTGAATTATCCGACGCATGACTTGGAACTGGCAGCTGTGGTACATGCTTTGAAGATCTGGAGACATCATCTTTATGGAGTCCGTTGTGAGATATACACGGACCATAAGAGTCTAAAGTACTTCTTTGAGCAAAAGGAGTTGAACATGCGCCAACGTAGGTGGCTCGAGTTGGTAAAGGACTACGATTGTGGTATAAATTACCATCCGGGAAAAGCAAACGTAGTGGCCGATGCTCTTAGTAGGAAGTCTCAATCTCAGCTGGCCACCTTTCTTACTATCGAGGAGAGTATAATCCAAGAGTTCAGTAAGATGCGCTTGGAAGTGGTGAGAATGCCCGAGACTGTGGAAGGGATAGTAGCCACGTTGGTGATGGAACCCGACTTAAGAGCCAGAATTGTAGAAGCTCAACGGCGAGATACGTTACTAGAAAAGATTCGCTCAGAAGTGAGGACGGGTGAACTCAGAAATTTTCGTGAGGCAGCGGATAATGGTCTCACATACAAGGGAAGGTTGTGTGTGCCTAAGGATGAAGGCCTGAGGATGGAAATCATGAGAGAAGCACATGAAACCCCATACGCTGCTCATCCAGGGAGCACCAAAATGTATCAAGACTTGAAAAGACAGTTTTGGTGGAACGGTATGAAAAAGCATGTTGCGGCATTTGTGGAGAGATGCCTGGCATGTCAACAAGTAAAGGCGCTACACCAACGGCCCTATGGGAAATTGCAACCCCTCGAGATTCCGGAATGGAAGTGGGAACATGTTGCAATGGACTTTGTGATAGGACTGCCAAAATCCCAGCGAGGGAACACGGTGATTTGGGTGATTATAGATCGTCTCACCAAATCTGCCCACTTTGTACCGGTTCGCGCTACTTATGGATCCGACCAGTTGGCTAAGGTATATGTACGGGAGATTATACGCTTGCATGGAGTTCCAGCGACAATCACATCTGATCGTGATGCTAAATTCACTTCTAGATTTTGGACAAGCCTGCAGAGCGAGTTGGGGACTAAGTTGAATTTCAGTACAGCGTTCCACCCGCAAACCGACGGGCAGTCGGAGAGAACGATACAAGCATTGGAGGACATGCTACGAGCCGTGGTGCTAGATCGAGGCGTAGGTTGGGAAGAAGTGTTGCCCTTGGTAGAGTTCGCTTACAATAATAGTTACCAGGCGACTATCAAGATGGCCCCATATGAGGCCTTGTATGGAAAGAAGTGTAGATCGCCACTTTATTAGGATGAAGTGGGTGAGAGAAGAATTCTCGGACCAGACTCTGTAGAAGAGATGATAGAGATTGTCCGACAAATCCGTGGGAGGATCAAGGAGGCACAAGATCGACAGAAATCTTATGCGGATGTTCGAAGGACCGAGTTACAGTTCGAGGTCGGGGAAAAGGTCTTTCTGAAAGTTTCCCCTTCTAAGGGAATAACTCGTTTTGGAGTGAAGGGAAAGCTGAGACCCCGATTTAGTGGTCCATACGAGATTTTGGATAGAGTCGGCGTGGTAGCATACAGGTTGGCTCTACCACCAAGCTTTGGAAATATGCACAACGTCTTCCATGTGTCACAATTGAGGAAGTACGTGTTTGACCCCACACACATCGTTCACCAAGAAGAGATGATGGTCCTAAATCCCGATCTAAGTTATGAGGAGAAGCCCGAGGCCATTTTGGATCGAAGGGTGCAAGAATTGAGGAATAAGTCAATTGCTTCGGTGAAAGTACGGTGGAGGAATCATGGAGTCGAAGAAGCAACATGGGAATTAGAAGATAAGATGAGAGAGAAGTTTCCGGAGCTGTTTGAGTAATCTAGGGAAATTTCGGGACGAAATTTTTTTTAAGGTGGGAGGAATGTAATGTCCGTTTTTTTTAATTAAAGGGTGTTTGCTTTTTGTGAATATCTTGTTTAAGATATGGTGTGGTATGTTTTATTTGTTTTACATTATTTATGGGTGTGAATTTTTGTTAGTTTATGGTTTTTGAAAAGCAAATTAATATCCTAATTAATAAATTAAATATCTCTCTCTCTCTCTCCCTCTCTCTCTCGGTTCTCTCCCTCACCCCACGATCTTCTCAACCCCCCCCCACTCCCACAAAACCGATATCTTTCCCTTCCCAATCACAATCAATCATCGGTTCTCTCTTCTCCCTCACAATCTCAACACCGGTAAGCTTCCTCCCTTCTCCCTCTCGGTTTTTACCTTCTTCCATTCACTCCCTCTCATCATCTTCTTGGATTCCTCAAGGTGATACCCTCCTTCGTCGTGAATCGGAGTCGTAAGAGGAAGTAAAGCTTTTACACTACGTTGAACTATCCGGGAAAGGTAATACAAGGCCTCAACTCTCGTTTAATTCGAAAAACATGCATGTAGGACGTTTTGGGAAGGTTTAGATGCTGAATAGGTTTTGTGATTATGTGTTGTTGTCGAGCATGTTTTGTTAGTAACTGACAGTGGGTTCCGACCCCGTTTTGACTGAGCAAACGATCTCCTTTTGGTACGAAATTTTTTAACCGTATAAACTTGGATGTGTCTTCGGGGTGGTGTGTAAATTTCAGCTTCATTGGATGTCGTATGATTTTACTATGATTTTTGCAAGTAAACTGCGCAGTTCTGCGTGTGGTGTGTTCTGGGTGATGTTTTCATGTGCAATGGTTGGGTTTCTGAGTGTTGTGCTTTTGTGATGTATGTGGGTGTGTTTGGCCAAGAGATGGCTCGGAGGAATCAGTGTTTGGTTCGAGAGTTTTCGTGTGTGTTGGCCGAGAGTTGTTGGGTTCAGCCTAGGGCAGATTTGTGGAGAGTCTGGAAGGGATGATCCCAGGTGTTTGGGTGTGTTTTGGGATGTAGAATGCGTGGTGTGTTTGTCGTATAGGGTTTGAGAATCGGGGGTCAGAGGAAAAGGGGTGTAAACTAGGTGCCGAGCAGACGGCCGAGGTAGTCGGCCGAGGTGCCGAGCAGGCGGCCGAGATGGTCGGCCGAGGTGCCGAGCAGGCGGCCGAGACGGTCGGTCGAGGTGCCGAGCCGGACGGCCGAGATGGTCGGCCGAGGTGCCGAACAGGCGGCCGAGACGGTCGGCCGAGGTGCCGAGCCGGACGGCCGAGATGGTCGGCCGAGGTGCCGAGCTGTGCCGAGACAGGTGCCGAGCTGTGCCGAGACAAGTGCCGAGCTGTGCCGAGACAGGTGCCGAGCTGTGCCGAGACAGGTGCCGAGCTGTGCCGAGACAGGCGGCCGAGGTGCCGAGCCAGGCGGCCGAGGTGCCGAGCCAGGCGGCCGAGACGGTCGGCCGAGGTGCCGAGCCAGGCGGCCGAGACGGTCGGCCGAGGTGCCGAGCCAGGCGGCCGAGACACCGAGCCAGGCCGAGACGCCGATCCTTTTTCCGAGCTTTTTCCGAACCTTTTCCGAGCCAAGTGAGCCGTTGCACAGTAAGGGTATGCCAGGAGTTTGAGTGTTGTGTGTGTGTCGTGTGCGCGTTTTGAGTACGTCGTATGCGTGTCGGGTGCGTGCGGGGTGTGTTTTCGGGCGTGTCTTTGTGTGTTTGGCTTATGAGATGTTGTTAAGTGTGTGTTCGTGTAACGTGCTAGATGTTGAAGTCGTCCACGTAGGAATCATGCATTGTCGTTTAAACATCGTCTACCCTGACTCTAATCATGATTTATTTATCTTTCAAAAGGGTGATCTTTTTCGAGGAAAGTGTGGTTGAAGGGAACTGTTTTAAAAGCTAAGCAATCGAGGTGGGCTTTTCTACCCTACTTTTATGTGGGTTATCTTTAAATACGGACTTTGTTCCGGAAATGTTTATGGAGGTGAACTGTTTGTCTTGCCAATTGTTTTGTTTTGAAACCTATCTGAAGTGGTTTACCACATATGTTTAATCGAATTCGGGTCTGTTGGGCTGCGAACCCTCAGGCTAGTGTACACGAGACCGGGAGCCATCTGAGAGCAAGTTGGCCGGTCTAGTTGACCTGGGGTGTGGCCACGCCCCTTGTCATGGTTGGATCAGATAGTGTATGATAGTGGGAATAAGGGTGGCAATATCTGAAAATGACTGCGCAGTCGAATTTATGAAATATATTTTGTGTACTTGGGTTACTTTCTTACACTTAAAACCCCAAGGTTACACTGAGGTGGCATGACAAACTATGATTTTGGCGTGTGTCCACTGAGTGCAATAAGTACTCAGCCCTGCATGTTGTTTTCTTAATGTGCAGGTTGAGCGGCGATGGGGATGACGGATGTTGAGCAGTGAAAGCCAAATGAGTGTTTTACTTGGTATTTTGGATGGTGTCGTGTCGTCATACCCGGCATCATCTGTCTTTTGGTCCTTTCCGCTGCTTTGTAATCCGATACATTGTTTTTATTTAACTCTGTTTACATTAACTTTAGAAATGTCTTCTTAATACAATGTTTGAAGTGAACTTCTTTTTAATAAATGCTTTTGGGTCAAATATTCCTGTTCTCCCCTTTCTTCCCCGCTTCTTTATTCCTCCCCTAGTCGCGGTCCACCGTACTTCCTATCCTTAGGAAATCACGCCCGCATTTCCTAAGGATAGGAAGTACGGTGGACCGCGACTAGGGGAGGAATAAAGAAGCGGGGAAGAAAGGGGAGAACAGGAATATGTGACCCAAAAGCATTTATTAAAAAGAAGTTCACTTCAAACATTGTACTAAGAAGACATTTCTAAAGTTAATGTAAACAGAGTTAAAAAAAAAAAAACAATGTATCGGATTACAAAGCAGCGGAAAAGACCAAAAGACAGATGATGCCGGGTATGACGACACGACACCATCCAAAAGACCAAGTAAAAACACTCATTTGGCTTTCACTGCTCAACATCCGTCATCCCCATCGCCGCTCAACCTGCACATTAAGAAAACAACATGCAGGGCTGAGTACTTATTGCACTCAGTGGACACACGCCAAAATCATAGTTTGTCATGCCACCTCAGTGTAACCTTGGGGTTTTAAGTGTAAGAAAGTAACCCAAGTACACAAAATATATTTCATAAATTCGACTGCGCAGTCATTTTCAGATATTGCCACCCTTATTCCCACTATCATACACTATCTGATCCAACCATGACAAGGGGCGTGGCCACACCCCAGGTCAACTAGACCGGCCAACTTGCTCTCAGATGGCTCCCGGTCTCGTGTACACTAGCCTGAGGGTTCGCAGCCCAACAGACCCGAATTCGATTAAACATATGTGGTAAACCACTTCAGATAGGTTTCAAAACAAAACAATTGGCAAGACAAACAGTTCACCTCCATAAACATTTCCGGAACAAAGTCCGTATTTAAAGATAACCCACATAAAAGTAGGGTAGAAAAGCCCACCTCGATTGCTTAGCTTTTAAAACAGTTCCCTTCAACCACACTTTCCTCGAAAAAGATCACCCTTTTGAAAGATAAATAAATCATGATTAGAGTCAGGGTAGACGATGTTTAAACGACAATGCATGATTCCTACGTGGACGACTTCAACATCTAGCACGTTACACGAACACACACTTAACAACATCTCATAAGCCAAACACACAAAGACACGCCCGAAAACACACCCCGCACGCACCCGACACGCATACGACGTACTCAAAACGCGCACACGACACACACACAACACTCAAACTCCTGGCATACCCTTACTGTGCAACGGCTCACTTGGCTCGGAAAAGGTTCGGAAAAAGCTCGGAAAAAGGATCGGCGTCTCAGCCTGGCTCGGTGTCTCGGCCGCCTGGCTCGGCACCTCGGCCGACCGTCTCGGCCGCCTGGCTCGGCACCTCGGCCGACCGTCTCGGCCGCCTGGCTCGGCACCTCGGCCGCCTGGCTCGGCACCTCGGCCGACCGTCTTCCTAAGGATAGGAAGTACGGTGGACCGCGACTAGGGGAGGAATAAAGAAGCGGGGAAGAAAGGGGAGAACAGGAATATTTGACCCAAAAGCATTTATTAAAAAGAAGTTCACTTCAAACATTGTATTAAGAAGACATTTCTAAAGTTAATGTAAACAGAGTTAAATAAAAACAATGTATCGGATTACAAAGCAGCGGAAAGGACCAAAAGACAGATGATGCCGGGTATGACGACACGACACCATCCAAAAGACCAAGTAAAACACTCATTTGGCTTTCACTGCTCAACATCCGTCATCCCCATCGCCGCTCAACCTGCACATTAAGAAAACAACATGCAGGGCTGAGTACTTATTGCACTCAGTGGACACACGCCAAAATCATAGTTTGTCATGCCACATCAGTGTAACCTTGGGGTTTTAAGTGTAAGAAAGTAACCCAAGTACACAAAATATATTTCATAAATTCGACTGCGCAGTCATTTTCAGATATTGCCACCCTTATTCCCACTATCATACACTATCTGATCCAACCATGACAAGGGGCGTGGCCACACCCCAGGTCAACTAGACCGGCCAACTTGCTCTCAGATGGCTCCCGGTCTCGTGTACACTAGCCTGAGGGTTCGCAGCCCAACAGACCCGAATTCGATTAAACATATGTGGTAAACCACTTCAGATAGGTTTCAAAACAAAACAATTGGCAAGACAAACAGTTCACCTCCATAAACATTTCCGGAACAAAGTCCGTATTTAAAGATAACCCACATAAAAGTAGGGTAGAAAAGCCCACCTCGATTGCTTAGCTTTTAAAACAGTTCCCTTCAACCACACTTTCCTCGAAAAAGATCACCCTTTGAAAGATAAATAAATCATGATTAGAGTCAGGGTAGACGATGTTTAAACGACAATGCATGATTCCTACGTGGACGACTTCAACATCTAGCACGTTACACGAACACACACTTAACAACATCTCATAAGCCAAACACACAAAGACACGCCCGAAAACACACCCCGCACGCACCCGACACGCATACGACGTACTCAAAACGCGCACACGACACACACACAACACTCAAACTCCTGGCATACCCTTACTGTGCAACGGCTCACTTGGCTCGGAAAAGGTTCGGAAAAAGCTCGGAAAAAGGATCGGCGTCTCGGCCTGGCTCGGTGTCTCGGCCGCCTGGCTCGGCACCTCGGCCGACCGTCTCGGCCGCCTGGCTCGGCACCTCGGCCGACCGTCTCGGCCGCCTGGCTCGGCACCTCGGCAGCCTGGCTCGGCACCTCGGCCGACCGTCTCGGCCGCCTGGCTCGGCAGCTCGGCCGCCTGTCTCGGCACAGCTCGGCACCTGTCTCGGCACAGCTCGGCACCTGTCTCGGCACAGCTCGGCACCTGTCTCGGCACAGCTCGGCACCTGTCTCGGCACAGCTCGGTACCTCGGCCGACCATCTCGGCCGTCCGGCTCGGCACCTCGGCCGACCGTCTCGGCCGCCTGTTCGGCACCTCGGCCGACCATCTCGGCCGTCCGGCTCGGCACCTCGACCGACCGTCTCAGCCGCCTGCTCGGCACCTCGGCCGACCATCTCGGCCGCCTGCTCGGCACCTCGGCCGACTACCTCGGCCGTCTGCTCGGCACCTAGTTTACACCCCTTTTCCTCTAACCCCCGATTCTCAAACCCTATACGACAAACACACCACGCATTCTACATCCCAAAACACACCCAAACACCTGGGATCATCCCTTCCAGACTCTCCACAAATCTGCCCTAGGCTGAACCCAACAACTCTCGGCCAACACACACGAAAACTCTCGAACCAAACACTGATTCCTCCGAGCCATCTCTTGGCCAAAACACACCCACATACATCACAAAAGCACAACACTCAGAAACCCAACCATTGCACATGAAAACATCACCCAGAACACACCACACGCAGAACTGCGCAGTTTACTTGCAAAAATCATAGTAAAATCATACGACATCCAATGAAGCTGAAATTTACACACCACCCCGAAGACACATCCAAGTTTATACGGTTAAAAAATTTCGTACCAAAAGGAGATCGTTTGCTCAGTCAAAACGGGGTCGGAACCCACTGTCAGTTACTAACAAAACATGCTCGACAACAACACATAATCACAAAACCTATTCAGCATCTAAACCTTCCCAAAACGTCCTACATGCATGTTTTTCGAATTAAACGAGAGTTGAGGCCTTGTATTACCTTTCCCGGATAGTTCAACGTAGTGTAAAAGCTTTACTTCCTCTTACGACTCCGATTCACGACGAAGGAGGGTATCACCTTGAGGAATCCAAGAAGATGATGAGAGGGAGTGAATGGAAGAAGGTAAAAACCGAGAGGGAGAAGGGAGGAAGCTTACCGGTGTTGAGATTGTGAGGGAGAAGAGAGAACCGATGATTGATTGTGATTGGGAAGGGAAAGATATCGGTTTTGTGGGAGTGGGGGGGGGTTGAGAAGATCGTGGGGTGAGGGAGAGAACCGAGAGAGAGAGGGAGAGAGAGAGAGAGAGATATTTAATTTATTAATTAGGATATTAATTTGCTTTTCAAAACCATAAACTAAAAAATTCACACCCAAAAATAATGTAAAACAAATAAAACATACCACACCATATCTTAAACAAGATATTCACAAAAAGCAAACACCCTTTAATTAAAAAAAACGGACATTACATTCCTCCCACCTTAAAAAAAATTTCGTCCCGAAATTTCCCTAGATTACTCAAACAGCTCCGGAAACTTCTCTCTCATCTTATCTTCTAATTCCCATGTTGCTTCTTCGACTCCATGATTCCTCCACCGTACTTTCACCGAAGCAATTGACTTATTCCTCAATTCTTGCACCCTTCGATCCAAAATGGCCTCGGGCTTCTCCTCATAACTTAGATCGGGATTTAGGACCATCATCTCTTCTTGGTGAACGATGTGTGTGGGGTCAAACACGTACTTCCTCAATTGTGACACATGGAAGACGTTGTGCACATTTCCAAAGCTTGGTGGTAGAGCCAACCTGTATGCTACCACGCCGACTCTATCCAAAATCTCGTATGGACCACTAAATCGGGGTCTCAGCTTTCCCTTCACTCCAAAACGAGTTATTCCCTTAGAAGGGGAAACTTTCAGAAAGACCTTTTCCCCGACCTCGAACTGTAACTCGGTCCTTCGAACATCCGCATAAGATTTCTGTCGATCTTGTGCCTCCTTGATCCTCCCACGGATTTGTCGGACAATCTCTATCATCTCTTCTACAGAGTCTGGTCCGAGAATTCTTCTCTCACCCACTTCATCCCAATAAAGTGGCGATCTACACTTCTTTCCATACAAGGCCTCATATGGGGCCATCTTGATAGTCGCCTGGTAACTATTATTGTAAGCGAACTCTACCAAGGGCAACACTTCTTCCCAACCTACGCCTCGATCTAGCACCACGGCTCGTAGCATGTCCTCCAATGCTTGTATCGTTCTCTCCGACTGCCCGTCGGTTTGCGGGTGGAACGCTGTACTGAAATTCAACTTAGTCCCCAACTCGCTCTGCAGGCTTGTCCAAAATCTAGAAGTGAATTTAGCATCACGATCAGATGTGATTGTCGCTGGAACTCCATGCAAGCGTATAATCTCCCGTACATATACCTTAGCCAACTGATCGGATCCATAAGTGGCACGAACCGGCACAAAATGGGCAGATTTGGTGAGGCGATCTATAATCACCCAAATCACCGTGTTCCCTCGCTGGGATTTTGGCAGTCCTACCACAAAGTCCATTGCAATATGTTCCCACTTCCATTCCGGAATCTCGAGGGGTTGCAATTTCCCATAGGGCCGTTGGTGTAGCGCCTTTACTTGTTGACATGCTAGGCATCTCTCCACAAATGCCGCAACATGCTTTTTCATACCGTTCCACCAAAACTGTCTTTTCAAGTCTTGATACATTTTGGTGCTCCCTGGATGAGCAGCGTATGGGGTTTCATGTGCTTCTCTCATGATTTCCATCCTCAGGCCTTCATCCTTAGGCACACACAACCTTCCCTTGTATGTGAGACCATTATCCGCTGCCTCACGAAAATTTCCGAGTTCACCCGTCCTCACTTCTGAGCGAATCTTTTCTAGTAACGTATCTCGCCGTTGAGCTTCTACAATTCTGGCTCTTAAGTCGGGTTCCATCACCAACGTGGCTACTATCCCTTCCACAGTCTCGGGCATTCTCACCACTTCCAAGCGCATCTTACTGAACTCTTGGATTATACTCTCCTCGATAGTAAGAAAGGTGGCCAGCTGAGATTGAGACTTCCTACTAAGAGCATCGGCCACTACGTTTGCTTTTCCCGGATGGTAATTTATACCACAATCGTAGTCCTTTACCAACTCGAGCCACCTACGTTGGCGCATGTTCAACTCCTTTTGCTCAAAGAAGTACTTTAGACTCTTATGGTCCGTGTATATCTCACAACGGACTCCATAAAGATGATGTCTCCAGATCTTCAAAGCATGTACCACAGCTGCCAGTTCCAAGTCATGCGTCGGATAATTCAGTTCATGGGGCTTCAATTGTCTCGATGCATATGCAATCACTTTCCCCTTCTGCATAAGCACACATCCCAGTCCCACCTTCGACGCATCCGTATATACCGCATAGTCAGTCTCTGGCTCCGGCACAGCTAGGATTGGTGCGGTGGTCAATTTCTCCTTCAACAACTGAAAGCTCGCCTCACATTCTGGCGTCCAAATCATCTTGACTCCCTTTTTCAGTTGTTGCGTCATTGGCCTTGCTATCTTCGAGAATCCCTCGATGAATCTTCGATAATAGCCCGCCAGTCCTAAAAAGCTTCGGATTTCGTTTTGTGTAGAAGGTGACTTCCACTCCTGCACCGCTTCTACCTTGGCCGGATCTACACGAATTCCATCTGAAGTTACTACATGTCCAAGAAAATTTACTTCCTTGAGCCAAAACTCGCATTTACTGAACTTGGCATATAGTTTCTCGTCCCTTAGAGTTGCTAGGACGGTTCTCAAGTGCTCTTTGTGCTCCTCCTCGTTCTTTGAGTAAACAAGCACGTCATCGATGAAAACCAGGACAAACCGATCCAGAAATGGATGGAACACGCGGTTCATAAGGTCCATGAACACTGCCGGGGCGTTCGTCAGTCCAAAAGGCATTACAACGAACTCATAATGACCATATCTTGTTCGAAAAGCTGTCTTGGGTACATCTTCTCGCCGAACCCTCAGCTGATGGTACCCAGACCTCAAATCCATCTTAGAGAAGACTCCTGCCCCTCGAAGTTGGTCAAACAAGTCGTCTATCCTTGGTAGTGGATACTTGTTCTTCAGCGTTAGTTTGTTTAGCTCCCGATAGTCGATGCACATCCTCATCGTTCCATCCTTCTTCTTTACGAACAACACTGGTGCTCCCCATGGTGACACGCTAGGTCTAATGAATCCCAATTCCAGTAGCTCTTGCAGTTGCACCTTAAGCTCCTCCAACTCTTTTGGCGCCATTCTATAAGGTGCTTTGGATATTGGTGCCGATCCTGGCTCCAGATCGATCGTGTGGATTTCACGTCCAGTGCACAAGTCAAGATCTCCGAGTAGGAGAGTTCTCCTCGACAGGCCAATGCGGCCTTTATCTCATCTCTGCTCCTCCAAATCATCTTGACTCCCTTTTTTAATTAAAGGGTGTTTGCTTTTTGTGAATATCTTGTTTAAGATATGGTGTGGTATGTTTTATTTGTTTTACATTATTTATGGGTGTGAATTTTTGTTAGTTTATGGTTTTTGAAAAGCAAATTAATATCCTAATTAATAAATTAAATATCTCTCTCTCTCTCTCCCTCTCTCTCTCGGTTCTCTCCCTCACCCCACGATCTTCTCAACCCCCCCCACTCCCACAAAACCGATATCTTTCCCTTCCCAATCACAATCAATCATCGGTTCTCTCTTCTCCCTCACAATCTCAACACCGGTAAGCTTCCTCCCTTCTCCCTCTCGGTTTTTACCTTCTTCCATTCACTCCCTCTCATCATCTTCTTGGATTCCTCAAGGTGATACCCTCCTTCGTCGTGAATCGGAGTCGTAAGAGGAAGTAAAGCTTTTACACTACGTTGAACTATCCGGGAAAGGTAATACAAGGCCTCAACTCTCGTTTAATTTGAAAAACATGCATGTAGGACGTTTTGGGAAGGTTTAGATGCTGAATAGGTTTTGTGATTATGTGTTGTTGTCGAGCATGTTTTGTTAGTAACTGACAGTGGGTTCCGAAGCGGTCTCTCCAACACTGAGTGGCCAAGGTGAAGAGGCTGACGGGATGGCTGAGGGTCTGGACCTCGCATCCAGGTCAGTAGGTCACAAGGAGACCAATCCTACTACCCAGGATCCACTTTCTACACAAGCTGAGAAGGAACCCTAAGAAGAGAAAGACAAGGATAACGGAGAGGAAGTTAGATACCGTGAAGAGAGAAAACGAAAGGGGAAGACCCCTATGAAGAAGAAGCCCAGCAACAAGAAGCCACGTACAGTGAACACTGGCATAGTCATTACTGAGTCAGTTCAGCGAGTCCAGGAACACCGGAGGGAGCAAAGTGATAGCGAATACGCTGCCAGCGAGGAATCAGCCTCCGACAGCGATATCTCTTTGGAGGATGAGGAGTACGCCGAACAACAGCTTCTGGATGATCATCGGGAGTTAGTCCACCCACCGGTAGAGAGACTGAGGTACCGGCGCTGGACAGTGGACCTTACTGATGATCTGGTGGAGGAGATGAAGCTTTTCGACTCGAAGGAGCTACAGAAAGTTTTCGATAGCAAGGATGAATGAAGTAAGCAGGTGAAGAGCGGAAAGGTACTTCATATTCCTTCTTTAGATGAGTTGGGTGCCCGCGAGCAGTTTCTCTCTTATTTGCACGCGTTAGGTTTTGAGTGGGTGTTGGAGAATGGGGATCCGAGTGTCCCGGTTAGGTTAGCGAAGGAGTTTTTCACGACCTTTAGGTTTAAGGTCACCACTGATCTAGATGAGGAATGTATCAGTTTTAGGCTGTTTGGCGGAGAGATACGGATGAGCTTGATTGAGTGGACCGTGCGTCTAGGAATGTGCAGTTTAGAGGAGGCCATAGTGCCTGAGTGGAGAAGTAGGGAGCGGGGAATTCCCCGCGCACATGTGGAATTTGAGCCCCAGGAAGCCTGGGAGGAACTTACTCACCCTGATGCAGGGCAATTCCAGTCCACTATTTCCCGCCCCGTTCATTTCAACAACCCGATTCTGCGTCTTGTACAGCTTTACCTGGATTTTAATTTGTTGGGGCAGTCGAACTCCGCTGTTAGGACAACGATGACGGAGTTATATCTTCACTGGTGCGCCAAGCATGGAAGGAAGTTGCATCTGGGTTTTTGGACCGCCTACCAATGCCATCTAATTGCCACCCACCCAGCGAGGAACCTCAATCTCTGCCATATCTTGGGAGTGTTCGTCATAAACAACATCATCATCACGGAGGCCGAAGACTTATCCGACCAGGTCATGGTGGATCCGCCTGGTCTTTTTGATACACCTTTGTTCGTCCGAACGAACACCGTTTACATGAGGCAGGGTGTACCACATTTCTACGCAATGGGAGAAGAAGCTTTACCAACTGCTCGGGCAGCGGCAGCTCATGGAGCACCGGCACAGATCAGAGGCAAGAAAGAATGGAAAAGGCTGTGGACGAAATAGCAGAGGAAAACAGACAGATGAGATCAGAAATGACCCGGTTAGCGTCAGTAATGGAAGGGATCCTAAAGGAGTCTGCAGGACAGAGAAGGCAGAGTCAGAAGCAAGAGGCTTTGGAGACGATTGTTACCAGGCTAGGAGAGGAAAACCACCGGATGATAGCAGAAATGACCAGGATGACGTCCGTGATAGACGAGATATTGATGGAGTTAACACAACGAAGCCAAGAGGAAGCTGTTGAACCACGAGTATCAGAGGAGGTATTAGAGGAGGTATTAACTGAGACGAAAGAAGCAGAGCAGAAACAAGAGGCGGAACAAGAGGAAGGAGATGCCGAAGAGTCGGCCGAATCTGAGAACAAGTAATCCGAGAATGAAGAGGAGCAACCGGAAGAACCACCTGCACCACAACCTGCCCCGCGAAGGAGCAGGAGGAACAAGTGACCACCACCCCACCTGACCAGTTAGTTTTCTTTTTATTTTCAGTTTTTAGTTTTCGTACTTTAATTGTTTTTTTTAGGTAGTATAATTTGTGTTTGTGCGCAAACCCCATTTCTAACACTTAGCCTATTTAATAGTCTAAGTGTGAGAAGTAAAGGGTTTGTCTCTTTGGCGCATGTTTTCTGTGTTTACTTGTTTATTATTTTTCGTAAGCATGTTGGCGCACACTTAGCCCATTACTTGGTCTAAGTGTGAGGAGTTGTGTATATAGTTGTTTTGTTTTTGTTGGTTTCTGTTGTTTTGTAACTCCTCCCACTTAGCCTATTGTATAGTCCAAGTGTGAGAACTTTTTAGTATAAGTATGTTTTGTTATGTCTGTGTGTCAGCCATACTGGCCATTACCTTTTTCCACTTCACAGCCTCATCTGGGGCAGACACGTGTGAAGTGGGAGGGGGATTGCACTGGCCAGTATGACATGTGAATATGTGAAGTTTGTGTTTGTGTTAATGTCTTGTTAGGTCTAGTTTTTTTTTTGTCTTTTGTGTGTTAATTGGGCTTAAAACTCAACTGTCCTGAGCTGACAGTGAGGGGAATTGAGGGAGATACGACATGCTGGAAAACAGAAACCACCCCCCTTAGTACCTCCTAGCCAGGATAGATGACGCAAGTATGAGGGAAAAGCCCATCCTTAGAGCCAAACACGAAAACCCTCTTAAAATGTGAGTTATAAGCTTAAAGTGGAACCACTTTCCACATATTTTGAAAAGAAAAGAGCGGCAGTAGGAACCTCCCCCCCTAAAAAAAATAAAAATAAATAAAAAAACCACCTTTAGAACCCATTTTCTTAACTCTTTGTACCCCCATTTTCTTAACTCTTTGTACCCAGATATACACCCCTAGCCACTGGGATTGTGTGTGCAAGGCATGAGACGATTGGAGCTTACTGGCCAGAAGGTGTACAAGAAAGCAGAATCCAGCTGGGCAAGAAAGTTTGGAAGAAAATCGACCAGGGAGTTATCCCAGGTCCACAAAAAAAAAGAAGGTATAAGGGTGGCGAAGCCACAAAGGAAAAAGAAAAAAAGAGAAGAACATGAAGAAAAATGGTCAGAAAACTTGACCACAAAAAAAGAAAGAGAAGGAATAAGGGTGGCAAAGCCACAAGAAGCTACTGACAAGTTGGAGATCATAGCCAGAAGCGCCAGCCAAGAGAAGCAACAACCAAGAGCCCAAGTGCACACAGTTCCCCCACCTCAATAAAGCAGAAATTTTGAACCTAGAGCTTTAGGAACATCCACCCCAAAACATTACAAACCAATAGCCCCGTTACAAACCTTTAAGCCCTTCAGTAGCTACACGTGAGATCTAAGTCCGAAGCAATCGTGGTTGAGCATATTGAGAGAAATGCAGTCCTAACATTCCTGGTGAGGTATGAGTGACTGAGTGAACCTAGTATTTGGCCGAGAGGTGTGGGCGATCCTGACAAGCGGATATACTGACTGGGAGAGAAAAGGGGGCGGCGGAAGTTCAAGGCTGTCTAAGGCCGGATTGCACCTGATCCCGAGGGGAGGGATGGTTGAAAATATAGCCCAAATACTGTGTTAATGTGTTTTATGTGTTTTAGTTTTCTTTTATGTGTTTGTCTTTGTTATGTGTTTTTCTTTGCGTCGTAGTTAGAGTCTAGGGTAGGATAGAGTCGGTCAGGGGAGTAACCAGGCTAGAATTCGACTTACTTCTTTTTGTTTGTTCTTCACGCTTGAGGACAAGCATGTGGTAAGTGTGAGCAGTTTGATAAGTCGTATTCTAGGCCTTGGTTACTGGTCAGTATGATGTGCGTAATTGATTATATCTGCAAAACAGTTGCTCAAAGTGTGCAGGTTGAGTGTTCTAGCCAGTAGGCAAAGCTTCAAATACTTCAGGTGAAAAGGGCGTCAGGACGATTACGTACTGACCAGTATACATGCAAAAATGGCTCGAGATGGAGAAGAAGGATAGCTGGGACTGATCAACCACAATTTAGGGCAAAGAAGTCATCTCACCACAAGGTTTTACCCTAAAATCAAGGGTAAGCCTCTCTATAAAAGGAAGCCACATGGAGAGAGAAAAGGGAACGCATTAAATTCATTATCATCACTCTTAGGTAGAATTCTCCCGGTAATTCAGTCCTTCAGCCCAGTCCAGAGTCTCGTTCCTCGCGACAGCCATGGTCACTTGAAGATCATCAGTTCGTCGGAGTTCCATTCTTTCATTCCAGTCAGCACGATCGTAGTTAGTAGTTCCATCGCCCGGAGTGGCAAAAACAATCTTTATTTGCTTTCTAGTTAATCTTGTTTGTTTTCTCTACGTTGGATCTTTCGCATTTCCAGTATTTTGCTTATTTTGAAGTCTTGGTTGAGATCCAAACGTTTTCTAAATGCTATGAAGTTGTTTTCCAGCATCGGTTCATGTTTGTTTTCACTTCTTTCTGCCTAGATAGCTTAGATCTAGCTGTTACGGTAATTTCCAGTGAGGAATCGCATGTTTTAACTTCTGTAGTTAATCTCTCTGAGTTTGCAAGTCTAGATAGCTGTTAGATTTTAGATCTGAATTAGGTAAGTGTGAAAACCCAGTTTACGTGATTTCTGCCACCCTGCACGTTGACCAGTAAGCATAATCTGTGTTTTTATGGTCATGAATCTGGTTTTGCTGGTCTGATTCGATTCACGTTGAAGAAGACAACATCTCCATTCAAGTTTGGGACCACTTTTGCTTTTTGATAACTTTTTACTTTTGTCCTTACCTTTCAGCTGCTACTTTTCATATCTGCAGGCCCAGTCACCTAACTACCACTACCTTCTGATATTCTGTTTAGCCCAAAATAGAAACCTATTACTCTTCGAATATTTTCTGTTTCACCATGTCCACGTACACAGCTGCATATCAGAATCCTCTCACACCTCCTAGTCAGTAGGATACTACCTTCAAATTCTTGCCTAGGTAGAGACTCAACCCAAGCGTGGTAGCTAACCAAACCCCTCCAGAATATCACCACAATCACTCCAACCGTCACCATCTCTGTGGGATTCGACCCCTACCTTCACTATACTACCTAGTAGAAGAGGGTTGAGGAATTATTGATACCAGGTTTTAGGCTTAGCAGGGGATTGTTTCATCCTGATCAGTAGGATACACCCTTTGCTTGAACGACACCTACGCAAACCTGCTCTTTCACATGTCAAAAAAAACTTCTAACCCAAAACCCTCTTAGTCCAGTGTATGTTCTTCAATCACCCTTTTTCACTCAGATAGAAGAGACAAGATCACTCATCATTGACCATACGTTTAATTATTTTGTATAACGGTTGTTCATCGATTTCTCCAAAAACCAAGGATGTAGGAGTCTGAGAGGATGAGAGTGAATCCCTTGCACAAGAAAAATGAATCCAATAATCGCATTGTGAGCAGGAGAAAGCCACTTGATCTACCAATCCCAGAATGATTTTGTGGCAATACCCACACTTCTCATTTCTTCTATAAGTAAGCATCCTTCTAAGTGTGAGAGGATGAGAGTGACAAGACATACTATATTTGCTTCCGAACTTGACTTTGGACAAATAGCCAAGCGAGGGAATGCAGTTTACGTGGAAAGAGTAGTCACATTTAGCACAGTGGTAGAACCAATACTTGCACTCTATCCCTTCCTCACACACCTCACAGATGTCGTGATCACTACCACTACTACTGCTAGTAGTTCCGGTAGTGATCAAATTCAGTGGATGTTGATCGAATTCGTGAAAACGAACCCTTTTTGGTAGCAAAACACACCTTATATGAATGAAGAAATCACAAATAGTGCACTTATAGACATCGAACAACATGCAACCATGGGAGCAACAACTAATGGGGTAGGCCAGCGAAATTCGGTTGGTGCGAATGAGAAGGTGTTGGCTGTGTGAACTGTGATTTGCAATGAATGGGGCAGCCATGCACAACACGTCAACTGTCATGATGGGGATATCATTATCACGAATCCTAGCCAAAGGAAAGTAGTAGCAAGGTCCATTGCAAGGAAGACAACAAAAAATACAGTAAAATATCGAATTGAAGAACCATTGGGCCGGATCCGGACAAGGTGCACATACAAGGAATTCATCTGGAAGTGCAAACTTGAGAAGGGGGAGAAGGTCTGCACAGACTTTATGGGCAAGGAACGACCAACCGCCAGTTTGTTGAGCACATCTGTAAAATCGAGATGGAGTAGTAATGGTTTGTATGCATATATCACATACTAATTTTTTATAATTATGATCTTCTTCCATATCACCAACTAAGACCAAAGGATACTTGTGAAAAATCTCAATTGCGGGCTTCCTATCTTCATCACCAATACTATCATGTTGGTTTCTCTGGGAGTATGTACGGATCTCCAAACTTGGAAATTTGTCCAACTCGTCATCTAGCTGTTGGATCAACTCCAGCCTAGTTCCTGTAATGAATATATTAGTATATGAAGTCGAGTGAATGGCTTATAGTATATATATGATTGTTACATACTGGATTGAGTGTTCGCGAGACGACATCTGACATGAGTAAAGCTCAAGGTTTGAGGACAGAAATAGATGGCGCTACTGGTAACAAGGTGGTATCTGTTGCAAACTATGCATTGTTTGGATTGAGTATTGGCAGGAATAGAATACATGAGAAGCAGAAGCAGAGGCAGAGGACGAGAGAGAAGCAGAGGCAGTACAGTGCAGGCTTGATGAATCCAGAAATCACAGAGTTGGGTGAGGTGGACGAGAAGAAGAAACCTTGATGTATCTCCCCACAACCATCACACAGAGACCAAATCCTTCTACGAAGAGCCACGAGGGGGTGAGGTGGATTGCTCTTGTGTTTGTTTTTGATCTCAACTGCAACCACTGCAGACAGAGGATGGATTTCGAAACCGCAATCCTCACATTTGTAGGTGAGACTGTGACTTCCTTCTTGGAGCCAAAGGATGTGCCTAGGATCACCATCAATTGGTGTATGATTGAGATGGCAGTATCTGTTGCTGATTTTTTGGGGACATGATTTGTGCAAAAAAATTCGCAAGCAGCAATGGTGCAAGTGTATGAGGAAGGTTATTAGTAACATCCACTTCCATCTCCTCTAGAAATGAAGTCAATGGATGAGGATGGATGAAATGCCTATCCTTCTCCACACACTCTCTAAACCTGTGATTTAAAACATTGACAAGAACTTTGAATATATATGTAGTGATTGGTTCAATTGAGAACTATTTTGAAACGAGAACTTATCAATTTGCCAACTGATATGGTTTGTGCCACCAATTGATATATGTTGTGTTCTCGTTTAAGATAGTTCTCAATTTAACCACTCTCTATATATGTATATGCATGGTTTGATTTTCCTTTTTTTGAAAGGAGATCAATAATGGTGGGAGGGAAAGGATCTTCATATACACAAACAGGACATAACAATGGTAAAAATGTACAATTGCATTCAGAAACACAATTATATATTACTCCCTCCCTTCCATGGTAATAGAGATATTTCTTTACGACACAAAGATTAAGAAAGTGTGTTATTAAGTGCAAAGCTAAGAAAGTAGAGAGAATTAGTAGAAAAAGAAAATGTGTTAATTTTTGTCAAAATTTAAAATGAGTACTCTACTATGCTGGTAGTCCTAAAATGAGTTATATATGCAATTAGAACAAAAGAAAAAGAGATTAACTCGGAAATACCAACCGGGGAGGGTAAGATGGACGGAAAAAACGACATGCCGGAAAAGGGAGGAAAAGAGAGATGCCGGAATGTTACTCTGCAAGGAGGAATTGCCTATGAATATTTTCCCTCTTCAGTGAGGCAATTGAATGTGTATGTATATATGCAGTTGAATGTAAGTGAATGATCACCAGATTTTGATGAGAAGATGTGTTAAGACTTGGCAAGAACTTACCCAGATCCCAAGCTAGCCGGATTGTATTCTTTTCATAAAGTATTAAATATGTCATACAATTCCCAAAATAATGTATAAAAGATTGTAGTAGATGCCAAGAGTAGGTTACTAAAACTTGTTGCCAAATTAAAAGTATATTACATGAGTAATTAATTTCAAGCATGCACCTTTAGTCTATAGTGAAAGACAAACATTCCATAATATAATACTGACAGATGTTAATATCAAAAGGTAAAGTTTTATACTCCCTCCGTCCCATGTTACTCGCACTTTTTATTTTAGGCCGTAAATTTGGTATTGATTTTTTAGTGTAATTAAATTATAATTTTAAGTGTAATGAGACATCACTTAATAAAGGAGCTCTTAACTTAATCTAACATATTAATTAAATGCATTAATTATAATTTAAACTATAAATAGTGTAAGGAGTTTGTGACAAGCTGAAAAGCAACAGTGCGAGTAACATGGGACGGAGGGAATATAATACTAAAAGAAGTTAAGTAGTCCATTTGCTTGCTTCTTAAAATTGGTATCTACTAATGAAAATCTTAAATTATAAAGATATTAATGACCTATTTCTTTACGATGAGGAAACATCAAGAGAGATAAGTTATAAATCTGCATATATATATATGAACATTGAATTTGAAATGGTGAGCTTCCAGCAATGAGCGCTCAGCTTTTAGATTTTTTACCAACTTTATGTTTGGGATTTACCATGATTAATGATTAAACGTAGATGTAAGGGTATCAAGTCAAAATAGAACACATAATTGAAAGATTAGACAAGGATTCGATAATGTAATGGAGTATGTCTTTTTTTAAAAACAATGGAGTACTATTATTTGGAACCATCGACTAACTAATGATTTATACTACTAAAAGATGTAAAATATAGTCTATATGCTTGCTTCATGGATTTGGTATCTACTAATGAATTTTTAATTTATAAAGTTGTACGTAATATGGCAAATTAAAGGAAAAGGAATTCAATAATCGCATTGTGAATAGGAGAAAGCCACTTGATCTACCAACCCCGAAAAGATTTGGTTGCAATACCCTCACCACCCGAGCTACGCCACTTTCCCTTGCATCGGATGACGGTGGCCTATGCATATCTTGTATTCGCCGCCACTTTCCCTTCCCATGTCCTTTAATGAGTCCGTTCCTTGATACGACTAATCCATTATCGCGTCATACAAGGTTGAGAAAAAGAAGAAACGCTATGCACTAGAATTAGAAAAAAGACTGTTCTATTCATATAAAAGGGAACTGCGTATTTAGGCCCTATACTATTCTCGATACATGTTTGTCACAATATATAATACTACTACTTGTATTGTCCTCAAAATAGATAAAAACAAGATAGGAAATCAAATTTTGTAAAACCAATACAAACAAGCACGTACAGTTTCTTAAACACAGTAAATCCAAGTATCTATGGTTCCCAGAGGATGTGAATGAGTCCCTTGCACACAAAAAATGAATCCAATAATCGCATTGTGAATAGAGAAAGCCACTTGATCTACCAACCCCGAAAAGATTTGGTTGCAATACCCTCACCACCCGAGCTACGCCACTTTCCCTTGCATCGGATGACGGTGGCCTATGCATATCTTGTATTCGCCGCCACTTTCCCTTCCCATGTCCTTTAATGAGTTCGTTCCTTGATATAAGGTTGAGAAAAAGAAGAAACGCTATGCACTAGAATTAGGAAAAAGACTGTTCTATTCATATAAAAGGGAACTGCGTATTTAGGCCCTATACTATTCTCGATACATGTTTGTCACAATATATAATACTACTACTTGTATTGTCCTCAAAATAGATAAAAACAAGATAGGAAATCAAATTTTGTAAAACCAATACAAACAAGCACGTACAGTTTCTTAAACACAGTAAATCCAAGTATCTATGGTTCCCAGAGGATGTGAATGAGTCCCTTGCACACAAAAAATGAATCCAATAATCGCATTGTGAATAGGAGAAAGCCACTTGATCTACCAACCCCGAAAAGATTTGGTTGCAATACCCTCACCACCCGAGCTCCGCCACTTTCCCTTGCATCGGATGACGGTGGCCTATGCATATCTTGTATTCGCCGCCACTTTCCCTTCCCATGTCCTTTAATGAGTTCGTTCCTTGATACAAGGTTGAGAAAAAGAAGAAACGCTATGCACTAGAATTAGGAAAAAGACTGTTCTATTCATATAAAAGGGAACTGCGTATTTAGGCCCTATACTATTCTCGATACATGTTTGTCACAATATATAATACTACTACTTGTATTGTCCTCAAAATAGATAAAAACAAGATAGGAAATCAAATTTTGTAAAACCAATACAAACAAGCACGTACAGTTTCTTAAACACAGTAAATCCAAGTATCTATGGTTCCCAGAGGATGTGAATGAGTCCCTTGCACACAAAAAATGAATCCAATAATCGCATTGTGAATAGGAGAAAGCCACTTGATCTACCAACCCCGAAAAGATTTGGTTGCAATACCCTCACCACCCGAGCTCCGCCACTTTCCCTTGCATCGGATGACGGTGGCCTATGCATATCTTGTATTCGCCGCCACTTTCCCTTCCCATGTCCTTTAATGAGTTCGTTCCTTGATACAAGGTTGAGAAAAAGAAGAAACGCTATGCACTAGAATTAGGAAAAAGACTGTTCTATTCATATAAAAGGGAACTGCGTATTTAGGCCCTATACTATTCTCGATACATGTTTGTCACAATATATAATACTACTACTTGTATTGTCCTCAAAATAGATAAAAACAAGATAGGAAATCAAATTTTGTAAAACCAATACAAACAAGCACGTACAGTTTCTTAAACACAGTAAATCCAAGTATCTATGGTTCCCAGAGGATGTGAATGAGTCCCTTGCACACAAAAAATGAATCCAATAATCGCATTGTGAATAGGAGAAAGCCACTTGATCTACCAACCCCGAAAAGATTTGGTTGCAATACCCTCACCACCCGAGCTACGCCACTTTCCCTTGCATCGGATGACGGTGGCCTATGCATATCTTGTATTCGCCGCCACTTTCCCTTCCCATGTCCTTTAATGAGTTCGTTCCTTGATACAAGGTTGAGAAAAAGAAGAAACGCTATGCACTAGAATTAGGAAAAAGACTGTTCTATTCATATAAAAGGGAACTGCGTATTTAGGCCCTATACTATTCTCGATACATGTTTGTCACAATATATAATACTACTACTTGTATTGTCCTCAAAATAGATAAAAACAAGATAGGAAATCAAATTTTGTAAAACCAATACAAACAAGCACGTACAGTTTCTTAAACACAGTAAATCCAAGTATCTATGGTTCCCAGAGGATGTGAATGAGTCCCTTGCACACAAAAAATGAATCCAATAATCGCATTGTGAATAGGAGAAAGCCACTTGATCTACCAACCCCGAAAAGATTTGGTTGCAATACCCTCACCACCCGAGCTACGCCACTTTCCCTTGCATCGGATGACGGTGGCCTATGCATATCTTGTATTCGCCGCCACTTTCCCTTCCCATGTCCTTTAATGAGTTCGTTCCTTGATACAAGGTTGAGAAAAAGAAGAAACGCTATGCACTAGAATTAGGAAAAAGACTGTTCTATTCATATAAAAGGGAACTGCGTATTTAGGCCCTATACTATTCTCGATACATGTTTGTCACAATATATAATACTACTACTTGTATTGTCCTCAAAATAGATAAAAACAAGATAGGAAATCAAATTTTGTAAAACCAATACAAACAAGCACGTACAGTTTCTTAAACACAGTAAATCCAAGTATCTATGGTTCCCAGAGGATGTGAATGAGTCCCTTGCACACAAAAAATGAATCCAATAATCGCATTGTGAATAGGAGAAAGCCACTTGATCTACCAACCCCGAAAAGATTTGGTTGCAATACCCTCACCACCCGAGCTACGCCACTTTCCCTTGCATCGGATGACGGTGGCCTATGCATATCTTGTATTCGCCGCCACTTTCCCTTCCCATGTCCTTTAATGAGTTCGTTCCTTGATACAAGGTTGAGAAAAAGAAGAAACGCTATGCACTAGAATTAGGAAAAAGACTGTTCTATTCATATAAAAGGGAACTGCGTATTTAGGCCCTATACTATTCTCGATACATGTTTGTCACAATATATAATACTACTACTTGTATTGTCCTCAAAATAAATAAAAACAAGATAGGAAATCAAATTTTGTAAAACCAATACAAACAAGCACGTACAGTTTCTTAAACACAGTAAATCCAAGTATCTATGGTTCCCAGAGGATGTGAATGAGTCCCTTGCACACAAAAAATGAATCCAATAATCGCATTGTGAACAGGAGAAAGCCACTTGATCTACCAATCCCAGAATGATTTTGTGGCAATACCCACACTTCTCATTTCTTCTGTAAGTAAGCATCCTTCTAAGTGTGAGAGGATGAGAGTGACAAGACATACTATATTTGCCTCCGAACTTGACTTCGGACAAATAGCCAAGCGAGGGAATGCAGTTCACATGGAAAGAGTAGTCGCATTTAGCACAATGGTAGAACCAATACTTGCACTCTATAACTTCCTCACACACCTCACAGATGTCGTGATCACTACCATTAATAGTACCAGTAGTGATCAAATGCAGAGGATGTTGATCAAACTTACGAAAATGAACTCTTTTTGGTAGTAAGGCACACCTTGTATGAAAGTAGAAAACGCAGGTAGTGCACCTATAGACATTATGAAGTGTGGAGTCGCGGGAACAACAACTGATGGGGGAGGCATGCAAACAGCGGGTGGTGCGAAAGAGAAAGTGTTTGATGTGTGAGCTGTGCTTTATAATGCTTGGAGCAGCCATGCAAGAGAGATCAACCATCAAGAGCATATCATCAGAACTAGATGAACTAAAGCAGTAGCAAGATGCATTGCAAGGAAGACAACAGAATAAACAGTAAACTATTGCATTGAAGAACCATTTGGCAGGGTGCGGAAAAGGTTGTGCCTTTATTAATTAGTCGTCTTCACTAACTGGAATCTCAAACCTGATAATGGGGAGAAGGCCTGAACAAACTTTATGGACAAGGAAAGTGCAGCCGCCAGTGTGTTGAGAGCATCTGTAAAATGGAGATGGAATAGTAATGGTTTGTATGCATATATCACTCACTAGTTTTTTAGAATTATGATCTTCTTCCACATCACCAACTAAGACCAAAGGATGCTTGTGAAAATCCTCCGTTGTGAGATTATTATCTTCATCATTAGTCTTCTAATCAGGTCGCGAGTATGTACGAATCTCCAAACTTGGAAATGTGTCAAACTCGTCATCCGGCAGTTGGATCAACTCCTGTCTTATTTCTGCAATTAATGAATATAGAGTTAATATGTTGTAGTATTAGCATATGAAGTCAGAGTGAATGAGTTATACATGATCCGTGTGTACTAGATTGAATTTTATCGAGTCCACATCTAAAGTGAGAAAACTTCATGGTTTGGGGTCATAAATAGATGGCGTTGCGGGGAAGAAGCAAGGGCTCCTAGCAAATGATGCACTCAATATATCGGAAACTGATAGGAATAGAATATGCGAGAAGGAAGGCATAAGGTGGATGGCTCTTGTGTTTGGTTTTGATCTCAACACCATCCACTGCAGTTAGAGGATGCATTTCGAAAGAGCAATTCTCACATTTGTAGGTGAAATGCTGATAAGAGCGCCAATGATCAACGGGGCGACGACGTCGAAGGGGAGACCGAGATATCGAGAGAGGAGGTGACGGAGGAAGCAGCAACGGCAGAGGTTGAGTCCGAGTTGGTGCCGGATACACGTGAGGAACCAAGGCAGATAGAGACAAGCAGCAGCTCGGTGGCGAGGAATTTGAGACCGAGGCATCAGCTTAAACCTCCGGAGAGATTCAAGAATTAAACCATTTAATTATCTTTCGGTTGTTATTTTTGTTATTTAATTCTGTATTCGTTTTGGACCTTTTCTTTTTGTTGCGTCGGGCCAAAGTATAAGCCCCGTTCGGGTTTTCTTGTTGGTTCTTTCCCGGATGTCTAGGTTAGGTCGAACCAACCCTAGGGTCTTTAGTTTATAAATAGGGATTATTTCATAAATCGCGAAAAGAGAGGAATTAATGAATGAAATATTTCCCTAAGCTTTTCTTGCGTATCAAGAGTCATAAACCCTAGCTGACGACGGAATCTTCTTCCGCGCTCAGCCACCCTCACTAACATCACCGCCGAGGCTCCCCACAGCCGCCGGTGAGTCTTCAATTTCACAAGGACGGAACGTCGCCGGAGAAGTTAGGGAGCACGTCTCTAACAATTTGGTGCTTTCATTGAGAACTCATGGAACGCAACGACGGTAGCCAATCTTCGTGGGGCATGCCCATAGACAATGGCCCAGAGTTGATGATTGGCCCCTCACGTCGGAACCCAGCCATAGGCCGGCGTGAACCGACGGGCCCACCACGGCCTCCACCACGCGGGGACGTGCAGACCGACCCGATCCCCCGGGAAGCCGACCCCGCAGGCGACACGATCACTCGTGGATTCGATAGGATGATGGCCCGGTTCGACAAGTTGGAGGCGCGATTGGAGGCCACTGACCGTAGGGTGGACAACCTTGAGCCGCCTGGGGAATTAGAGCCGGACCCATATTTGGATGGCGATTTGGCAGAATGGGAATATCAGGAACACCGAGAGCGAGTAAACCATCGCGACACGGTCCAGCGATCCCGGGGGCGCGGAAGGGGCCACGGCTACGGCCGTGACGAGCGCCGACAAGGGCGCGATCAGGCCCGGGACCCTTATTTTAACCCGCATCATCGGCCGCGAACTTGCTGGGATACCCCTCCCCGAAGGAACGTTCCTTGGGGCGAGCACGATCCGTTTGGTCAGAGGAATGCTACGTGTTGGGATCCACCAGCAGCGCGTTTTCGCCCACCTCCGACTCAGTACGATACATCGAGGGGTGTTAAAATGGATGCGCCCCGTTTTGATGGCACGGATGCTCAAAATTGGATATCGCGCATCAATTACTATTTCGACCATCTTATGATGCCAGAAGCTGACCGCCTGCATTATGTAGTAATGTTATTTGATGCCCCTGTGGCTGAATGGATCTTCAACTATAGGGCCAACAATCCAGTGGTCACATGGGCGGAATTCCTAGAAGATGTGCGCCACCGTTTTGATCCAAATTGTTTCCGGAATTATATCGGCTTACTGTCAAAATTGGTTCAAACGGGCACCGTAGCTGATTACCACGCCACGTTCGAGCGCTATATGAATAGAGTGGAGGGTCTATCCGAAGCCGCCCTTATTCCTATGTTTGTAGCAGGTTTGAAGCAACCCATTCAGGAGAAGGTCGATCTCCAGCAACCCTCATCTCTCGCCGCAGCGATGGCGCTGGCATTACGCTTGGCTGCAACACAAGAAGAACAGCAGCAAGCGTCGTTTCCGCGGCGACAGTGGACAGGCCGCGACTCCAGACAGCAGCCCGTCCCCGGACAGCAGGCGACACCATCGTCGTCCCTCCCCAACAAGGAGTCGGACCGCCCGAAATTTCAGCCTATTCGGGTGTCAAACGCAGAGAAGGCAGAACGCGCTCGGAAAGGCCTTTGTTATCACTGCCCCGATAAATGGGTGCCTGGTCACGTCTGCAAACAGCGAATGTTATGCTATATTGGAGAGGACGCGGACGCTGACCAAGAGGAGCAGCAGGTCGAGCCAGGACTCGAGGACGAGGTGATTACTGCTGACTTATCTCATCTCCACGCATTGGACGGAACCAGCCGCTCAAAGCCGTTTCATGTGTTGGGGGCCATTGGTGTGACGGAGGTGCGTATTCTGATAGACACGGGCAGTACACACGATTTTTTGCACCCGAGAGTAGCAGAACAGCTACAACTGGAGTTGACACCAATCCGACCCTTTCGGGTGTATGTAGGTAACGGTGCCTCATTATTGTGTACACATGTATCTCGTCGTACAAAACTAACCATGCAGGGCGCGGAATTTTTGATTGATCTCCACATTCTGGAGATACATGGCCCTGACATCATTCTTGGAATGGCATGGTTGGAATCTCTTGGAAAGGTCTCTGCAGATTTCGTGAGCAAAACACTGGAATTTTATATGCAGAACAGGAGGGTTTTCTTGAAGGGGATTCAACCGACTCCTAAGCAGATCTCCCTTCAATCCTTGGCATCACTGGCCTCGTTTTCACCTGCCCACGAATTTTATGAAATAGTGGAGGTGGACAATGAGATGAATACCACGGCTACTGGAGCTGTGGAAGAGTTTCTGGAAAACATTCCTGGCGAAATTCTTGAGGTTCTGGAGAAATTTCGACCGGTATTCAGCCTGCCGCAGGGCATGCCGCCCCGACGGCAATTCGATCACCGGATTCATCTGCTGCCAAACACAAAACCCATCAACGTCCGGCCATACAGGTATCCTTACTTTCAAAAAAATGAAATCGAGAAACAGGTTCGTGACATGCTAGACCAGGGGATTATACAGCGCAGTCAAAGCCCTTTCTCGTCGCCCGTTCTGCTCATTCGTAAGAAGGATGGTACTTTTCGGTTCTGTATTGATTATCGTGCTCTGAATATGGCAACTGTGCCGGATCACTTCCCTATTCCTACAGCGGATGAATTGTTCGATGAGCTGGGTAGCGCAAAATTTTTCACAAAGCTGGATCTACGCTCTGGCTATCATCAGATTCGAATGCATGACGCAGATGTTTTTAAGACAGCATTCCGAACTCACGACGGGCACTTCGAGTTTCTGGTCATGCCGTTTGGCCTGACGAATGCCCCGTCAACCTTCCAGGCAGCCATGAACTGTATCTTCCAACCGTTATTGAGAAGGTGTGTGATTGTGTTTTTTGATGACATACTGGTGTATAGCCCGACATTGGAGTCACATGGGGAGCATCTAGGGGAGGTATTAGCACTGCTACGCGACAATAACTTCTTTGTGAAACTCTCTAAATGCTCGTTCTGCAGCACGACGGTTGAGTATCTGGGGCACATTATCTCAGACGGTCTTCTTAAAGCGGATTCTTCAAAAATTGAGGCTATGACAGCTTGGCCAACTCCAAAGACTGTGAAACAATTACGAGGATTTTTGGGCTTGACAGGCTATTATCGCAGATTCGTTGCCCAGTATGCCATGATAGCGGCACCCTTGACAGATCTTTTGAAAAAGGAGGCATTTTTGTGGAGTGTGGACGCAGAATTGGCTTTCAATAAGCTAAAAGCCGCTATGACATCGGCCCCTGTGCTTCGTCTTCCGGATTTTGACAAGACATTTTGCCTAGAGACGGACGCGTCGGATATAGGTGTGGGAGCTGTTCTGTTGCAAGATACTCACCCGGTTGCCTTCTTTAGTAAAAAGTTGGGGCCACGTCGGAAAGTGGCATCGACTTACCACAAGGAGTTGTATGCGATAGTCGAGGCAATACAGAAATGGAGACAATATCTGTTGGGTCGAGAATTTGTGATCCGAACCGACCAAAAGAGCTTGAAAGAATTACTACAACAGGTAGTTCAAACCCCCGATCAACAACTATATGTGAGAAAGCTAATGGGTTATAAATTCAGAATCGAATACAAGCGTGGAATCATGAACAAGGCGGCAGATGCCTTATCACGCCGTGAGGATCCTAGTGAGCAAAGTTTGGAGAGCAGCGGCGCGGGCAGCCCTCGGGGAACTA
Source organism: Salvia splendens (assembly GCF_004379255.2). Classification (NCBI taxonomy): domain Eukaryota; kingdom Viridiplantae; phylum Streptophyta; class Magnoliopsida; order Lamiales; family Lamiaceae; genus Salvia; species Salvia splendens. Next base: position 28,600,039 of record NC_056036.1, read on the forward strand.
CAGCAGAGGGAGGGGCCGACGCCGAGACTACAGCGCAGGCCTTCATGGCAGTGGCTAGACCAGTACCGAGCGTCCTAGAGCTGATACGCTCGGAAACGGAGTCCTTGCCGGACTTAATCGAGCTGGCGGCCAAAATAAGGTTGGGAGAGGCGCCACCTCACCTAACTTACACTGATGGGTTCATTTATTTTAACCGTCGGATCCTATTGAGTTCGAAATCGGCGGCGAAGCGTCCCTTACTGGTGGAACACCACTGCACGCCCATGGCCGGTCACCCGGGCCATGAAAGGACGTTCAGATTACTGGCAGCAGGTTTCTACTGGCCGAAGATGAGGAAAGAGGTACGAGCTTTTGTAGACGCGTGCATGGTGTGCCAATCGACAAAGTATTCGACGCAACGTCCGGCTGGATTACTTCAACCCTTACCAATTCCTTCGCAAGTTTGGGAAGACATCTCCATGGACTTTATCACTGGCCTTCCACAGTCAAAGGGATACACGGTTATTATGGTGGTAGTGGATAGACTCTCTAAATATGCTCACTTCGCCCCGTTACCGACGAAGTTCGACGCGCTGCGGGTATCACACTTATTTGTCAATACGGTGGTTCGCCACCACGGCTTTCCAAAGACACTAGTTTCGGACCGGGATTCTGTATTTGTGAACGCGGTGTGGGAAGAGAGTATGCGTTTGAGCGGCACGAAATTACACTTTACCACAGCATACCATCCCCAGTCGGATGGCCAGACAGAGGTAAGAAACCGGGGGTTGGAGCAATACCTACGCGCTTTTACTGCAGATAAACCATCAAAGTGGGCGAATTTCTTACCATGGGCGGAGTTGGCATTAAACTGTTTTCATCATGCCGGACTGGGAATGTCTCCTTACAAAGCTTTGTATGGGCGTGAACCGCCATTGCTCGTGGCAGCCCCGCCTTCGGCCAAGACTCCTCCAAATGTTGCGGAGTTGATCAAGCAAAGGGGTAAACTATTGGTGCAATTGAGGAATAATTTGACGAAGGCGCAGCAACGCATGCAAGAGTCCGCAAACCGTCACCGCCGACATGTTGAGTTCGACGTGGGGGATTTGGTTTGGTTAAAATTACAGCCTTATCGTCAACATTCAGTAGCAAAACCACAGTCAGCAAAGTTGTCACGACGATTCTATGGGCCGTTTGAGGTGTTGCAACGGATTGGGCCCGTCGCCTATCGCCTACGTCTACCAGAAGGGAGTCGCATACATGACGTATTTCACGTCAGCCTACTCCGGGAATTCGTCGCGGGCGACACCCCACATCAGGTGGTGGACCTGCCGCGAGAGTTTATGGGGGATCGGCCAGTTGTCTATCCCGTTCGAGTGTTGGACTCTAAGGTTATGTGGCAAGACGGTGAGCCGAGACGGTTGGTGTTGGTGCGCTGGTCAGATGGGTCTGATTCACCGACTTGGGAGCCATTGTCGATCATTTCCAAGCGTTTTCCGAATGTGCTCCTTGAGGACAAGGAGGTCGCTATCGGGGAGGGAGTTGATAAGAGCGCCAATGATCAACGGGGCGACGACGTCGAAGGGGAGACCGAGATATCGAGAGAGGAGGTGACGGAGGAAGCAGCAACGGCAGAGGTTGAGTCCGAGTTGGTGCCGGATACACGTGAGGAACCAAGGCAGATAGAGACAAGCAGCAGCTCGGTGGCGAGGAATTTGAGACCGAGGCATCAGCTTAAACCTCCGGAGAGATTCAAGAATTAAACCATTTAATTATCTTTCGGTTGTTATTTTTGTTATTTAATTCTGTATTCGTTTTGGACCTTTTCTTTTTGTTGCGTCGGGCCAAAGTATAAGCCCCGTTCGGGTTTTCTTGTTGGTTCTTTCCCGGATGTCTAGGTTAGGTCGAACCAACCCTAGGGTCTTTAGTTTATAAATAGGGATTATTTCATAAATCGCGAAAAGAGAGTAATTAATGAATGAAATATTTCCCTAAGCTTTTCTTGCGTATCAAGAGTCATAAACCCTAGCTGACGACGGAATCTTCTTCCGCGCTCAGCCACCCTCACTAACATCACCGCCGAGGCTCCCCACAGCCGCCGGTGAGTCTTCAATTTCACAAGGACGGAACGTCGCCGGAGAAGTTAGGGAGCACGTCTCTAACAAATGCTGACTTCCTTCTCTGAGACGATGGGTGTGCTCACCAGAATCTATAAGCCTCTGGCAGAAATGATCGGAATAGATGAATTCTTGTTGGATTTTTTGCGCACACGATTCGTGCAGAAAAAATTCGCAAGAGGCAATGGTGCAAGTGTAGGAGGTGGAGCGGACAGAATTGGCAATCCGCAAATTTTCCAAGAATGAAAGTTATCAGTAACATCCACTTCCATATCATCCAGAAAGGAAGTCAATGGATGAGGATGGCTGAAATGCCTATATGTTAGGATTGATATACTGAAAAGCATATTTCGAGCATGTTGCACGGATAGAATTGCTTGTATATAATAAACTCTACAATCCACTTTTAACCCAATGCGAGAAGAAGTAATTTTATCGCATTGGCGTTTGCTTATGCATTTATATGATGTTTCTCAAACATTTAAATGTATAAGAAGTAAACAAGTCTAATTCTTTTGTAATAGTAGACTGGTCGTGAACGACGTTCACACAGGGTGACGCAGTCGGTTCTTTGTAGAAGAGAAATAGAATTTCACAAACTAAATAGGCTTTGGATACCTATCGTGAAAGGTTGCAGTGTCAGTCTGCATGTTTCCTTACCTTAGGAAATAAACGACAGTGGTGTGGTATTAGGGCTGACAATTTTCGACACGACACGATAATCTGACACGAATCCGCACGAAATTATTGGGTTGGGGTCAAGTCTTATTGGATCCGTGTCCTTATCGGGTTGACCCATTAAGAACTCGATAATTTCGGGTTGGGTTCGGGTCGGATGCGGGTCGGATACGGGTAACTCATTAAGAAATAATATTATTATTTTTATTATTATTTATAAAAATATATATTACTTTAATTTTTTAATTTCTTATAAATTAGGTTTAAATAGTATAAAACGAATTTTAATTGTGTAAATTAGGTTAAAAATTAAGGTTTAATCGTGTAATATTAGGTTTTAATCGTGTAATATCAGGTTCGGGTTGTTATCGTGTCGTGTTAACCCATATTATATCGTGTCGATAACGGGTTCGTGTCGGGTGCGGGTCGTGTTCGGATTTGAAGGTAGCAGGTCGGGTTCGTGTTCGGATTTACAGTTTCCTTAACAGGTCGGGTTCAGGTTAGGCCTTATTGGGTTGGGTCATTATCAGGTTGACCCGATAACGACCCAATCCGCACGATTTGCCAGCCCTATGTGGTATAGCACTGAAGGATCTAATAGTTGAGATAAGTCTTTCTTGCTATTTACTAAAAGACGAGGTCTCGGTGATTATTATTTCTTAATCATTGTTGACATAACATTGAGCATACGATATTAATTATGCACTACTTTGATTTATCAAATCGTGCGGATTTTTTGCAATCTAAGAATCCTGATATCTTGGGTAGTGGTGATCAATGTCTAGAGGTGCTAGTATTGTTAAATGCATAAGAAGTAAACAAAGCCTAAGTCCTGTTCTTAGTAGACCGGTTGTGGGCGACGTCCACTTTAAGGTAACACGATCAGTTCTATACAATGCTTTGCAAAAGAGAAAGAAAAATTTCACAACCTAGATAGGCTTTGGCTACCTATCGTGAAAGGTTGCAATGTCAGTCCGCATATTTCTAAGCCTTACTGAAATAAGATAACGTTGGTGTGGTATAGCACTGAACGAATCTAGCAGCAAGACATGTCTTTATGCTATCTATTGAAAGAGTAGGTCTTGATAAATAACTATTTCTTAATCTACATACGCTAGCATTGAGCATACGGTATTGGATATGCACTACTTTGACTTATCAAATGGTGCGGGTTTTTCGCAACCTAATAATCCTGATATATTGGGTAGTGGTGATTAATATCTAGCGGTGTTAGGATTGCTATTATGTTGAATCGTGTGCGAGGTGAGTCTCTTTTTATAATGTCCGCAAGAAGAGCTTGAACAAGGTTTTATTATTCGGAAAACTGGCCAGTTGGAATTTAATTATTCCATGAATAATAAATAAGTGTTTCTTGCTAAGTCCACTCTTGGAATTAATAAGATGTTAATTAATTAAGTCCATAACAGAGTTTTAATTAATTAATGGACATTTATATCTTAAGCACGGTAAATAAATAATAAACATAACGGAAACCCTGATTACTTATAATTTCGGATTTGGATGGGGAGGTCAATATTACTTCTGTAGTGGCTGCTCGTAATATTCTAATATAAGTTTGTATTAAATTTTGGGTTCAATTTCATTAGTAAAAAGCTAATTGGGGTGAGCCCATATCCAAAACCTTTCATAGACCCCTGACTGGGCCCAATATGAACTTAATATAAATAGGAGAATAAATGAGACTGAAATTACTTAATTTTTGATGAAAAATTTCGTCCACTCCTAAATAGAGTAGGGGGCAAATTTTTTATTGTTTTTCTCCTCCGTGAGTTTTTCAGCACGCTTCTGTGAGAAAATTCTGTCTTCTGTATTCGAGTCCTAGTATTTTGATAAGATCAGCCCACCCTGATATGGAGATACAGTTCGGGAACCAGTCAGAAGATCCGAGTAATGATATGATCTTAAAGGGATTAAAATAAGTATTAATCCAAGTTATCCTTATCCTTTGGATTTATGTCCTAGATAGATTAGGATGTTAATGATATGTAAGAAAATCCTTATTTATATGGATTTAGAAAAAGTTATTTATCTAAGAAATCTCAAGTAATGCTTGATATATTCTGGATGTCTATTCTAAATAGAATTAAGGTTTGTATAAATCTTGGTCGATAGGATTTTATTTTTATCTTATGGATTATGATGGAACTGTTTCTATCTAGTAATATCCTAGTACGATTTAAATAATGATAATCCTAGATTATCATTATCTTGAATTGTAGGATTTGATTTTATCGAAATAAAATCTAGAATAATCCTAAGTGGATTTAGATAGTTAACTCTATCTTGATGAATCCTAAATGAATTTGGATAATTATTATCCAAGATAAAACTTAATTATTTAACTGTTTCTCCCTTGACTAGATTAAATAATTGTTGATAATTATCTTGTGTCTTTAAATGTCATGCTTTAAATGGATTTATCTGTTTATTTGGTGTTTATCTATTTTAAGTGGATTATCTGCTTTATCTGCTTATTTGATAATAATGCAAAAATCATATAAAATATCTAAGTGATAATTACAACAAGTGCGTTGTATACGGTCTCCATCGGTTGGTTTTTAAATTTTATGAAGTCAGTTTCTAATATTATCGCCACCCATTATGTGGGTACAACAATCCTACGAAATAGCAAGTTCGTATGGGCAGACTTCTCAAATATAAATAGTGTGAACTAGAAAGTAGTTTCTAATATTATCGCCACCCATTATGTGGGGACAATAATCCTAATAAATTACAAAGTTTCAGAAGTTCAAACAGAATTTATGAGACATGAGCATTGTTATGGGAGTGTGTTGTAGAAACAAAATTCTGTAATGCGAAATCTGATGGTCGTGCTTAGGAAACATTAGGCGGCCATGCCATTATGTGGTCTCTGGACTATTCGTCAGTGTTATTACTAGTAAAAATGATAAAGTTGTGAATGAGTATTGACCTCTTATGGGGGGTACCTGTTTTCGATTTTACAGTTGCAAGATACATAATTGTTTTGTGTTTATTTGTGATTACGTATTGAGCATAAGTATGTGATACTAAGTTTATTTGTCAAATCTTTATGATGTCATTCACTATTTCGTATGCGATCCTTAAAGAAAGTAAACTCAAAGGCCAAAATTATGTAGACTGGAAACGTAAATGGATAAGATTCTCATCGCTAAAACTTGGAGTTTATACTCAATAATTTTATCCTCCATATTCTCGACATAATTTCGCGAAGATTGTTCGAGAATGCTTTTTGCATGTACTTGACAAGTTCTTTAAGGAATAAGGTCAAGCTATTTTCTTTTAAGCAGCACGACAAGTCTTGGTTAATGACGATGAAAGATGGATATCAATAGAATCTGTCAAGATGATTCGATTGGAATATCCTAGAGTGACATAATGTTTTGAGGATCTTTTGATCAGTGAAATAGTTTCTGATGCAAGTCATCGCCTAAAGTAATAAGAAATGGCTACAAGAAGGTTTAACTGAAAAGTAAAAAATCTTCAGAATAATAGTCGTTGTATTACTGCTAGAGGAAAGTAACATGATAGATGACGAATTCATAAAGGCTGCATTTTTCCTAAGTCCTAGTTCATTTGAACAAAAGACTAGATATGGAAATCGGGGAGCCTGAATTGTCATCAATGTTTGTTTAAAAGCGAAGTGAAGATGCTTTGTAAGCTGGATTAACCTCTTTTAGAGAAGGACAATGACTTACATGACAATGCAACTTCTAAGTAAGAGATCTTGATCTAGTTAGGCTCTTGTTGCAGTGAGAGCTATTAATGCTCAACTATTGTTTTATGGTTGATGTTTAAGGCATCTTAGTATTGAAACAATATAAATGCAACAAGATTAAGTATTAAACAACACATCAACTTCTTAAACAATGAATGATAAAGTATTTATGACTCTTAGTCTTAAGGCCAAGAAAATACTTAACTATTGTTCAAACTGATCTTGACTATCAAGATTTTAACAATTTGTTTGTTAAATAGCTTGAAAGTCGAGAATGTCTGTTTGATGCACTATGAGTTAAAATCATTTGATTCAGAATACTAATAGAAGTGCGACATATAAAGACTAGCAAGTCTAAATGGTTTACACCATAAGAAGACGAGCAAAGTGTTATGATCAGTAGTGGGAGTCTAATCTCCATTGACAAATCCAAGCATTCTTCTTAAGAATGAGATAGGTATGTAAGAAGGAATCAAAGTATTTCTAAGACAAGTTTGATTAAGTGATGAGTTGTACTCATTAAAATCTTATCATTGATGAGATAATCGTTAAATACAACGAGTTACACCTTAAAGAAACTAGCAACATCAGTACCTTCTACAAAACATGAGTTGTGGACTAAATCGACACTATTCTTGCATATCTCAAGGTGTAATGTTGTTCCAACACGTGTTGGATGAAGGGGTTGGCAGCGGAAGCGTGCATAAATCACCGATCACATAAATTTGATCTATTTAGCAGATTATTTAGACAAATTCTATTCACGTAATAATCACATGTATCATGCTCATAACTTGAATTAAAATCATGCTTTAGAATATTAAATCCCTAAAACATGCATACTACGGAGTTAGCCAAATTACCTCGTTGATTCGATCAAGAATCGAAGATAGCTTGTGTCTTCTCCACGTGAAGATCTTCAGTACTCGACCTTGGACCTTCTGGTGTCCCAGACTATACGCTGATATTTGTGTGGGCAAATTTCACCAACGTACTAGGACTTGAATAACGAAGACAGAAACTGCTCACTGAGGAAACACAAATTTCGAACTCTCTCTCTAGAGGGGGACGAAAATTTTGATAGAAAAAATTGTATTTTATGTCTTCTTTATTCTCCTATTTATATAAGTCACATATTAGGCCCAGTCAGGGATCTAAGGAAGAATTTGGATCAGGCCTCACCCAATTAGATTTTTACTAATTAAATTGAACCCACAATTTAATATAAGCTTATATTGAAATATTACAAGCAGCCACTACAGAAGTAATATTGCACTGCCTTCCAAATCCGAAATTACAAGTATTCTGGGTTTCCTTTAATTGCATTAAATTTATTTCCCACGCCTCAGATAGAAACATCCATTAATTAATTATTGTCTGCTATGGACTTAATTAATTAACATATTTTAATTTCCAAGAGTGGACTTAGCAAGAAACTCTTATTTATTATTCATAGAGTAATTAAACTCTAACTAGCTAGGTTCCGAATAATGAAACCTTGTTTCGAGCTCCTCTTGTGGATGTTATCAAACGATTCAACGTAATAGTAATCCTAGCACCGCTAGATAATGATCACCACTACCCAATATACCTGGATCATTGGGTGACGAAAAACCCGCACCTTTGGTAAGTCAAAGTAGTAGATACTCAATATCGTATGCTCAATGCTAAAGTACATTGAATAAGAAATTAAATATCAAGACCTCGTCTTTCAGTAGATAGCATAAAGACTCGTCTTGCTGTTAGATCCATTCAGTGCTATACCACACCAACGTCATCTTATTTCAATAAGGCTTAGAAATAATCGGACTGACATTGCAACCTTTCGCGATAGGTAGTCTAGGGCTATCTAGGTTGTGAAATTCTTGTTTTTCTTTGTTTAGAACTGACCGTGTTACCTTAAATTGGACGACGCCCACAACCGGTCTACTAAAACAAAGACTTAGACTTTGTTACGCTTGCTTATACATTTAAATATGCAATAAACAACCATTAAATGTAAAACATAACAACATTATGACAAAAAATAATATGTTGCATTTATTGGAAAATAACAATTAGAGTTTTACAGTATCCAATCACTCGAAAGGTGATTTCTAGTATACAAAACCCTAACAATCTCCCACTTATACTCAAAACAACTTTCGAGTATACAAAATGGTAGTGCACACGTCTAAATTTCTCCCACTTATACTGAAAGCGAGTTGAGGTCTTGAATGAGTCGAACTCCCATCCCTTCAACGTGGCACTCGAACGGTTTCATCGCCAAAGCCTTTGTAAAAGGATCTGCCAGGTTGTTCTCTGACGCAATCTTGACCACTTGTATGTCTTCTCTCTGCACTATATCCCTGATGATATGATACTTCCGCTCTATGTGTTTGCTCGCTTTGTGAGCTCTTGGTTCTTTCGAGTTTGCCACAGCACCAGAATTGTCACAATAAATGGTGATGCTCTTTGGCAGATTCGAAACCACACCTAAATCCATAAGAAAGTTCTTGAACCATACAGCCTCTTTTGCAGCCTCCGAAGCGGCCACATACTTGGCTTCCATGGTCGAGTCCGCGATACATTTCTGCTATAGACTCTTCCAAATTACGGCTCCACCTCCTAAGGTGAACACATATCCTAAAGTAGATTTTCTCGAGTCCTGATCAGCTTGAAAGTCTGATTCAGTATATCCCAAAGGACAGAGCTCGGCTGCATTGTAAACTAGAGCATAGTCCTTAGTCCGTTTAAGGTACTTGAGTATGTTCTTTACAGCAGTCCAATGTCCTTGGCCGGGATTCGACTGATATCATGCCACCATGCCAACAAGAAAGCAAATATCAGGTCTAGTACAAAGCATAGCATACATGTGACTTCCAACTGCCGAAGCATATGGAATCCTTCTCATTGCTTGTATCTCAGACGGCGTTTTAGGGCACATCTCTTGAGATAAATGGATGCCATGTCTAAAAGGTAAGAAACCTTTCTTGGCGTCATGCATGCTAAAACGACTAAGTACTATGTTGATGTAAGGTTCTTGAGATAAGCACAACATCTTCTTTTCTCGATTCCGAAGAACCTTGATCCCGAGGATGTGTCACACGTCTCCCATATCCTTCATCTCGAACTGGTTCGACAACCATGTTCGTACTGATGACAACATCTTTTTATTGCTTCCAATTAGAAGAATGTCATCTACATATAATACTAAGAACACTACATTCCCCTTATCAACTTTCTTATACACGAAGCTTTCACTTGGGTACTTTTCAAATCCAAACTTGCGAACAGTTTGATCGAAACATTGGTTCCATGATCTAGATGATTGCTTGAGGCCATAAATGGCCTTCTTAAGCTTCCAAACCATGTGTTCTTTGCCCTTTATGGCATATCCTTTGGGTTGTTCCATGTAGATGGTCTCCTCAAGACCGGCGTTTAGAAACGCAGTCTTAACGTCCATCTGCCATACATCCCAATCCATATAAGCTGCAATAGACAATAGTATCCGGATCGATTTGAGCATGGCCACTGGGGAGAAGGTCTCGTCATAATCGATGCCTTCCTTTTGGGTATACCCCTTGGCCACTGGTCTTGCCTTAAAGACTTTAACTCGTCCATCGGGTCCACATTTACGTTTATATATCCACTTGCTCCCAATGGCAGTACAGACTTCGGGTAGGACGGACAAATCGTAGACGTCTTTGTCTATCATAGATTGTAGTTCCGAATCCATTGCTTTCACCCATTCGCAATGATCGACATCTGCCAGCGCCTCCGTAAAGTTCCAGGGATCTAATACATTGCTGTCCGAGGAGTGATTCATAGATTCTCCCAAACCAATGTATCTGTCGGGCTCATGCGAGACGCGGAACTACAATATTTTGAGTAGAAGTTGAAGTGTTGGGAATTGTTTGTACACTTGGTACTTGTTCTTGGTTAATGGAACTTGTGACAGAAGTTAGCTCATCAAGAGCCACTTCACTGCTGGGTTTATGATTCATTACATAGTCTTCCTCTAAGAATGTCGCGTGAGTACTCACAATGACTTTCTTGTCTCGGAGACTAAAGAATTCATAACCTTTCGTCCCTTTGGGGTATCCTATAAACAAACATACCTTCGTCCTTGATCCTAGCTTAGTTGGATCGTTTTCCAATACATGAGCCGGACAACCTAAAATCTTGAGATGTGCTAGATTGGGCTTGCGCCCAGTCCACAACTCATAAGGAGTAGTAGGTACGGATTTTGATGGTAAATTGTCTAAAATATGGCTTGTAGAAAGCAAGGCATGTCCCCAAAACGAAATAGGTAGACGTGCATAACTCATCATCGATTGAACCATATTTAACAAGGTCTTGTTCCTTCTTTGAGCCACGTCGTTCTGCTGGGGCGTGCCCGGCGCAGTTAGTTGGGATTCAATTCCCGACTCCGATAAGTAGTCCAAAAATTCGGCACTGAGGTATTCGCCTCCACGATCAGATCGTAGGCTTTTGATATTCTTTCCATGATACTTCTCCACAAGAGTCTTAAAGTATTTAAACTTGTCAAAAGACTCTGACTTGTTACGCATCAAATAGACATATCCAATTTTCGAGAAGTCATCAATAAATATGATGAAGTATCGAAAACGACCTCTTGCCTCCGTAGACATTGGTCCACATACATCGGAATGAACGAGCTCAAGTACTTCCTTGGCCCTATTGCCCTTAGCCTTAAAAGGCCTCTTGGTCATCTTGCCTTCTAAGCATGACTCACACTCATGAAAAGGTTCCTTCTCTAGACCTTTGATGAGATCTTGTTGAACAAGAGAATGGATCCTCCTTTCATTTGCATGACCAAGTCTAAGGTGCCATAAGTACGTTTCGTTCATTGAACTTGAAGGTTCCTTTCGTTTCTTTGAAATTTTTGATGTTGTATTAAGTTCTGATTTGCGATTATTAAATTGTGTAGAAGTGATTGTGTACAGATAGTTTTCCATGATACCACGACAGATATAAGAACCATCTTTCTTAATAACGCAGTTGTCATTAAAAGAAATCGATTATCCATCAAAATCCAATTTAGAAACTAAAATTAAATTTCTTCTAAAAGAAGGTATCAACAAAACATTCTTCAAAATCAAAAATCAATCACTACTAAAACGCAAATAAATGTCTCCCACTGCAACGGCCGCCACTTTGGTAGCGTCGCCCAGCTGGACTTCGATCTCACGATCATGTAGCCGTCTTGTCACCTGCATTAAGTCAGGATCAAAACAAATGTGATCAGTAGCTCCTGTGTCAATAACCCAAGTGCAAGTAGATGTCGAAGCCAAACATGACTCGACTACTAGAGCTTGGTGCATACCTGTAGCCTTGCCCCTTTTAGGACAGTCTGGCTTCCAATGCCTCTTCTCACCACACTTGAAACACTTCCCCGAGGACTTCTTATTTGCCCTTTTCTTCTTCTTTCCCTTAGCCACTTTGCCCGATTCTGAGTTCGGTGCCTTCCTTTTTCCTATGCTAGGCTTGAAGCCAGAGGAACGAGGTGCCGAAGTCATCATGGCAGCCTTAGCCTGGACCATAAGGTCCTCTGCTGACTGAAGTTCAGTCAATAGTTCTGCCAAGGTGTAATTCCTTTTGTTCATCTCAAAGTTGAGCTTGAACTACTGGAAGCTAGGGGGAAGACTTTGAAGGATGATTGTTACCTGGGACTCGGGATCGATCGTCCCTTCCAACACCTCAATCTGGTTGAGGTGGCCTATCATCTCGAGAACATGGTCCCTCACAGACGAGCCTTCCTTTATTATCTTCGACATGATACTCTGAAAGGCTTGAGACTTAGCCGTTCGACTTAGCAAGAAACTCTTATTTATTATTCATAGAGTAATTAACTCTAACTAGCTAGGTTCCGAATAATAAAACCTTATTTTGAGCTCCTCTTGTGGATGTTATCAAACGAGACTCTCCTCGCGCACGATTCAACGTAATAGCAATCCTAGCACCGCTAGATAATGATCACCACTAACCAATATCCCTGGATCGTTGGGTGACGAAAAACCCGCACCTTTGGTAAGTCAAAGTAGTAGATACTCAATATCGTATGATCAATGCTAACGTACATTGATTAAGAAATTAATTATCAAGACCTCATCTTTCAGTAGATAGCATAAAGACTCGTCTTGCTGTTAGATCCATTCAGTGCTATACCACACCAACGTCATCTTATTTCAATAAGGCTTAGAAATAATCGGACTGACATTGCAACCTTTCGCGATAGGTAGTCTAGGGCTATCTAGGTTGTGAAATTCTTATTTTTCTTTGTTTAGAACTGACTGTGTTACCTTAAATTGGACGACGCCCACAACCGGTCTACTAAAACAAAGACTTAGACTTTGTCACGTTTGCTTATACATTTAAATATGCAATAAACAACCATTAAATGTAAAACATAACCACAATATGACAAAAAATAATCTGTTGCATTTATTGGAAAATAACAATTAGAGTTTTACAGTATCCAATCACTCGAAAGGTGATTTCTAGTATACAAAACCCTAACATTGGAAAGGTGTCCAAGGAATTGGAGTTGAGTACTGAGGCATGTTTTAAGGTTGTCCCAAATGATGTCAGGTTATAAGCTCTGTAATCTTCAAAGATAGAATTCTTGAATGAAGATCAAGAGAGGAACTACAAGACTAACAACGTGATAACTCTCAAAATAAAGAGAGAGATATCAGATTTTCCACATTACCAAGAAGTCATACCATTACAAACTTTGGCACTAATAAAATCAACTTCAATATCTAAGATTGTGAAAACCATGTCGTAGTGGGAACGTTCCTTGGGAACATAATAAGTTCATGGGTCTAAGAGTGTCGCATGACTCAGTCTTAGATTAACTTGAACATAATCCCTTTAACTACAATGTACCGTCGATTCATTTGGATATTCATCCTTGAAAAAGTGATAGATTCTAAACTACAATCTAAGATAGACAACATGTTTTAGAAGACTTGCAATGCTACCTATAGGCTGTGTCAGTCAGTGGGAGCTAGTAAATTTGCAAGTGTAAACGTGTATCTCAAAAGGCTAGACAATGACAATGGGTTATGCCTAAAGAGAACAATCTTCTCGTATGTCGTTGTGCAAGGATTGATTCGATCCTATTGTCTATCAGAATTTACATAAATTAGAATGTATGTATTATGATTCTCGAGACAGCCTTCTATAAATAGAAGTCTTGAGGAGATCATCTACATGGAACATCCTAATTGGTATGTAATAAAGGGACAGAAACGCATTATTGGAAGCTTATGAAGACCTTCGTGGTCTTAGGCAAGCATCTAAATCAGAGTAATGTGTTTTATCAAAATTGTCAAATATTAGGAATTTGACTTTGTCCTTAACAGTGTTGTAAGCACAAGTTCAAAGTGCATTATATATGGTATTATTGGTACTCTACCATGATGAAATCTACAAAAGTTGCAAACAACTAAGATTGGCATAGCGTAGGAAACTGATTGTCTGCCCAGTTTAAGATAAAGGATTTAAGAGAAACTAATTACATTCTTAGCATCTAAGTCCTTTTAAGATTGCTAGAAAGAATGTTGAGATTCTCTTAGGAATCCTATATCTATACATTGCTTGGAACATTTTAGCATTAGAAATTCCATGAAAAGGTTTATACCTTTCAAGATGGAATTGTATTGTCTCTAGTCATGTGTCGTTTGACGCTTAGTGAGATCAAGAATTATGAGACTAGTTTTAAAGATAGATGTCTCATGTGTGCTATGATGAGTACTATGTTTGATATTAGTTGTGCTTATGCATAGCAAATGTATATCATATTAACCATGTCAAAGGACTTTGATTGAGGTAAGAATATACCATAGTGTTTGAGAAAGACTAACCGCTATATTCTAGTGTGCCAGTCATTCATGTAATGTCATTGGGATTACACTGACTTAGTTTTATGACTAATCAGTGATCGAGTGAGTCATCCTCTGAGCATGTGTTTACCTTAGGCGTATCTTCCTTATAGCTTTAATCATAAGTTTGAGTATGTCTATGAGTATTACATTTGGTTATGATTACTCCAGTGAAGGCTAACTCAAGGGACACTAGAGCTAATAAAGCTAAGAAATCACATAGAGAGATGAAATTAATTAAAGATCAAGTACGCAGCAAGACATTATGGTGGAAAAGATATGATCAGAGAACAACCAAGCAGATTTTTCACATAAAATGTCTTTGTGGCAACATGTTTCAAACATGATGTGAAATGAATGGCGGTTCAATAGATCTAGCTACAAGACCTACTTTCTGTATAAGTGGGAGAGTTTTTGGCAGTGGGTATACTCGAAAGCATGTTTTGAGTATATGTGGGAGATTGTTAGGGTTGGTATACTGAAAAGCATGTTTCGAGCAAGTTCACGAGAATAGACTGGTTGTGAGAGACGTCCACTTTAAGGTAACACGATCAGTTCTATGCAATGCTTTGCAAAAGAGAAAGAAGAATTTCACAACCTAGATAGGCTTTGGCTACCTATCGAGAAAGGTTGCAATGTCAGTCCGAATATTTCTAACCCTTACTGAAATAAGATGACGTTGGTGTTGTATAGCACTGAACGGATCTAACAGAAAGACATTTCTTTATGCTATCTACTGAAAGACTAGGTCTTGATAAATAACTATTTCTTAATCTACATACGTTAGCATTGAGCATACGGTATTGGTTATGCACTACTTTGACTTATCAAATGGTGCAGATTTTTCGCAACCCAATAATCCTGATATATTGGATAATATCTAGCGGTGCTAGGATTACTATTATGTTGAATCGTGCGCGAGGTGAGTCTCGTTTGATAATGTCCTCAAGAGAAGCTTGAACAAGGTTTTATTATTCGGAAAACTGGCCAGTTGGAATTTAATTATTCGATGAATAATAAATAAGTGTTTCTTTCTAAATCCACCCTTGGAATTAATAAGATGTTAATTAATTAAGTCCATAGCAGACTTTAATTAATTAATGGATATTTATATCTTAAGTGCGGGAAATAAATAACAAACATAACGGAAACCCGGATTATATATAATTTCGGATTTGGATGGGGATGTTAATTTTACTTCTGTAGTTGTTGCTCGTAATATTCCAATATAAGATTAAATTAATTTTTGGGTTCAATTTAATTAGTAAAAAGCTAATTGGGGTGAGCTCATATCCAAAACCTTCCATAGATCCCTGACTGAGCCCAATATGAACTTAATAAAAATAGGAGAATAAATGAGACAGAAAATACTTAATTTTTTATGAAAAGTTTCTTCCACTCCTAAATAGAGTAGGGGATGATTTTTTTATTGTTATTCTCCTCCGTGAGTTTTTCAGCTCTCTTCCGTGAGAAAGTTCTGTCTTCTTTATTCGAGTCCTAGTATTTTGATAAGATCAGTCCACCCTGATATCGAGATATAGTTCGGGAACCAGTCAGAAGATTCGTGGCCTAGTATTAAAGATCATCACGTGGAGAAGGCATGAGAAATCATCGATTCTTTGGAGAATCAAATCTGTAACTCTAAACCGTAGTATTCATGTTTTAAAATTTATATTTTCTGAGCATTAATTATTTGCATTCTGGCATGCAATTATCTGTTTAACATGTAAATTGATTAATCACATAATCGGTCAAATAGATTCTTATCTGATTTATTTGTTTTGTACAAGTCTTCCGCTTTGCAAGGGGCACCAAACCCCATCAGAGGATCAAGGCCATGAGCTACTTTTCATACGCCGATTTATCTAGCCAACGTGAGGATACGGTCTTGCTAAAATAAGCAACGGGTTGGCGGTCTTGCATGAGGACCACGACCGGAAGCATCACACTCAATGATGAACTCCTTAGAAAAATCTTGTGTGCGCAGGAGATGTGCCGACGTTAAGGCGGCTTTCAAATCGTGAAACGCCTGATCAGCCTCTGCCGACCAAGTCCAGGCTCGTTTGGGTGGGGCAGGGTCTGATTTCTTCAGCAAGGCGGTCAGAGGGGACGTAATCTTACCATAGTCCCGAATAAAACCACAATAGTATCCCGTTAAGTCGAGAAAACCGTGGATACCCTTAAGCGTGGTATGAGTAGGCCATCATATCACGGCGGATATCTTAGAGGGATCCATTTTGACCTCGTCGAAGGAGATGATATGGCAGAGATATTCTACCTCCCGTCACCCCAACAAGCCTTTTTTGGATTAACAACAAGGGCATGATCCTGGAGGACCTGAAATACCTACCCGAGATATCGTAAGTGAGCCTCCCAAGAATCGCTATAGACCAAGATGTCGTCAAAGAAAACCAAAACATGCCGACGCACAAATGGCCAGAATATATTGTTCATGAGACTCTGAAAAGTGGCGGGGGCGTTGGTGAGGCCGAAAGGCATCACCAAAAATCCATAGTGACCCGAGTGCGTGTGAAACGCAGTTTTGTGAATGTCCGGGGTGGCGACGTGAATCTGGTGGTACCCGTCATGAAAGTTAAGTTTACTAATCCACCGAACACTGTGTAATTAATCCAAAAGCTCATGGATAATCGGGATGGGGTAATTATTTATGTGAATCAAATTGTAGTCCTTTATCGTATTATTTTAACACACATTTTTAGGTGAAAAATGGACTCATTTTGATATGTTGTAGGACAAAAGACCAAGCTAAAAGAGAAAGAGGAGAAAGGAAAAAGGTCCGAATCTGATCAGTAATCAGCCCTTCAATATTAATTTAAAATGCTTCTACATGTCCACCATTGCATTCACCTTCGAAAGAGCTTCATGTGGATACCTCGCACGACTCAATTGGAAACCGGTAGAAGAAGATACGGCTGTTTTACGAAGACTGCGCAATGCAGTTCAAAATGCGCGACCGGGCGTTCGAAACGCCCGACCTGCTCGAGAGTCAGACAAAATGCCCGACCGGGCGTTTTGCACTGCACAGATCGCCCGACCGGGAAAATGGTACTGGGCCTGTTTTTCAGCCCTAACTATTTAAATAGCTAGGGCACGACTTCCAAGGCATCTTTTGACGGCTGGAGGCAATTTTTAGATAGAGAAAGAGGCTTGGAGTCCATTTTTGGGAGGAAGAAGAAGATACTTGTGTTAGGTTTGGTATACTGAAAAGCATGTTTCGAGCAAGTTCGCGTGAATAGAATCTTGCTTGTATACGAAAAACTCTACAATCCACTTTTAATCCGATTCAGTATTATTCGAGCAGTTACGCACGAATAGAATCAGTATATTATTACATTGTGTTTTCTTGTGCATTTATAAGATGTTTTATAAACACTTAAATGCATAAGAAGCAAACAAAGCCTAAGTCTTTTGCTTAGTAGACTTGTTGTGGGAGTCGTCCACTTTAAGGTAACTACAGTCGGTTCTATGCAATGCTTTGCAAAAGAGAAAGAACAATTTCACAACCTAGATAGGCTTTGGCTACCTATCGCGAAAGGTTGCAATGTCAGTCCGATTATTTCTAAGCGTTATTGAAATAAGATGGCGTTGGTGTGGTATAGCACTGAATGGATCTAACAACAAGACGTGTCTTTGTGCTATCTACTGAAAGACTAGGTCTTGAGGAATAACTATTACTTAATGTACATACGTTAGCATTGAGCATACAGTATTGGTTATGCACTACTTTGGCTTATCAAATGGTGTGGTTTTTCGCAACCCAATAATCCTGGTATCTTGTGTAGTGGTAATTAATATCTAGCGGTGCTAGGATTGCTATTATGTTGAATTGTGCGCGAGGTGAGTCTCGTTTGATAATGTCCTCAAGAGGAGCTTGAACAATGTTTTATTGTTCGGAAAACTGGCCAGTTGGAATTTAATTATTCCATGAATAATAAATAAGTGTTTCTTGTTAAGTCCACTCTTGGAATTAACCAGATGTTAATTAATTAAGTCCATAGCAGAATTCAATTGATTAATGGACATTTGTATCTTAAGCGCGGGAAATAAATATTTAAATAAAATGGAAACTCGAATTTCTTGTAATTTCGGATTTGGATGGGCAATGCAATATTATTGTTGTAGTGGCTGATAATGATATTCCAATTTAAGCTTATATTAAATTGTGAGTTCAATTTAATTAGTAAAGCTAATTAGGTGAGGCAACATCCAAACCTCCATAGATCCATGACTGGGCCCAAACATGAACCTAATATAAATAGGAGAATAAAGTAGAGACATAATTAATTAATTAATTAGAGTCATAATTTTCATCTCCCTCAATTTTTAGAGGAGCTCGAAAATTCTCTCAACTCTCCTCCGAGAGATTTTTCTGTCTTCTTTATTCGTGTCCTAGTATTTTGATAAGATCAGCCCACACTGATTACGGAATACAGTTCAGGAACCAGTTAGAAGATCTGTGGTCTAGTATTGAAGATCATCGTGGAGAAGGCAAGCAATCGACGATTCTTTGGTGAATCAAATTGGTAACTCTAAACCGTAGTATTCATTCTCATATCTGTTGTGCCATTCTTGAAATATCTCAAAAGCTTGAGATGAAATACTTACCTCCACTTATAGACTCCACCTGAGAGGGACCTCAGAGATCACTGTGACCGTAGGCAAAAGGTGTAGTAGATGTATGCCTTCCAGAAGTGAATGGCAGCTTCTTTGCCTTTCCTAATATGCATGGTTCACATTTCTCGAGGCCTTCAGATACATTTATGTTGATCACCCCTTGCTTAGCCAGCTCCTTGATTCCCTTTTCCCCAACATGACCCAGCCTGGTGTGCCATGAGCTCAAGCTATCATGTTGTGCAATATTTGCAGACCCAATTACTATCTCAGCCACAAGGTAGTATAGGCTATGTTTCCTCCTGGCCTCCATAATGATTCTTGATCCTTTTGTCACTCTCAGAACCCCAGATTCAGAATTGAATTTACAACCTTTTAACTCCAGTAGGCCAAGTGATATCAAATTTCTCTTGATCTTTGGTATGAATCTTACTTCTGTCAGAATTTTGATGCTTCCTTCCATCACTTTCAATTTTTTATTCCCAATACCCCTGACTTCACAAGTCTGATCATTGCCTAGTATCACAGATCCCTGACTGCATTCTAGATTATGAAACCAAGATTCCTGTGAGCAGATTACAATCAAGATTCACTAACTAATCTTCACCAAAGCAAATCTGTTATAACCATTTTCCAACTGCTAGTTGAGTTCCAACAACCGAGCTCACCCTCTGCCACTCTTCCTTGAGCCCAGATGCTCCCAGCTCAAAATGAACCAAACCATTTGCACGGTCACACCTTCACAAGATCCTTAGGAACGAGGATCTTTGATGTATCCCCAATAAACTATTCACGATATATTGTTCGAGTCTATTTAGGTTGAGAATATCAATTACTTATTTCTAACATGATAGCGACTAAAAGATCTCTTGTAATCACAACTCTACTAATCAGTGTACAATGTGAAATGACTGTGTTCCATTGTAATATTTCGATGAAGTTAATATACAAATAATGATAAATGACAAATCATTTAATAAATAAATTTTTTTTAGCAGTTACACTTTCACAACCTTTTACATACTCCAATTCTTATAGTATTTCAATGAAATCTACTTTACAACAATAAGTTTATTATGTTTTATTTTGAATATGCTAATCATCATCGATATATTTTCCTTATCAAACGATTAGCGATAATATATTTTCTAAGATACCCATGTGACCACGTCTGAATTGATAATCTATATTTAGATTATAAAATTTGATCAAATTTTGGTCAATCTCATAAACTATACTTATTTTTTCTCAATTATCTCACACGTATAGAAAACGATGTTATCTCCTTTATTTATAAAACAATATTGTCTTAGCATCACCAGACTATGTCGTTTTATAGACGGATGAGAAACTTGAGAAAAATTCAAAGTTCGAGGTAATATTCCAATATCAAATGTTTTTAACATACCTGAATTCACCTTAACTTAGGAATTTATATGTCAATACCCCTTTAATATTTAGGAAAAGCTACATGTGCATATAAGGGTGTAACCAAATGATAACTAACTTAATGTGATAACTTTGATAACTCGTGAACTCAATATATAAAATGTCAATACAATGACATGAGTACGTAAATATGTCATTGTGTTCACATTTTTAATATTATGAGTTGTCAAGTTATCAGAGTTATGGCATTAAGCTATTTATCATTCTAGCACAACCCTTGTTGATCAGAATTAAGATTGACGTTGAATTAATAACAAATAAAAATTACATATGTTGATCATGATCTTATTAGATTCTAAGTAAATAGATGCTGAGTTCCGGAGGAGCAGTGCCATTGTTGTCTGGGTTTAGCATGTAAAAAGCCTCAGAATCCGAAGAGCCAATAACCCTCTCAAACTTGGACCTCATGTATATCACCTCTTCCTCGTCTCCGTCCGCAACCGCAGGCAGAACTCCGGCGCCCATCGATATTGGCTCCACCGCCTTCAATATCTTCCGCTCCTTGTCGCCACATTCCATCCTCGTCGCTGTTCCGCACTTCACTCCGTTGTAGTAAGTTCGCCAAACACGCTCTTCTACTAGTGCAAGATCGCTCTTCTTCACTCTCTTCTCGCTCTCAAGCGTGATGCGTATGGTCCCGCATCCCATTTCCCGAACCAATCCTGATCATCAACAATTTAATACTCTCTCCGTCAACAAAATAATGTCTAAATTGCTATTTTAGGTAAGTGGATCCATAATCTGCTAAATTATTAAACTTACATTCCATTATAAATTACTTTATAAAAGTGGAACCTACATTTCAATAACTTCTTACACTCATTTTTTCTTCTCCGTTAGACAAAAAAATTTACATTATTATATGACACGTGGCATTAATCTAACCCTTAGATCACAAGATCAAATGGACTTGCAAGTGTTTTGTGTTTTACTTAGAATATGATGACATCCCTATAGAAGAGATTAAAAATTTAGATACCTGTAATTGGTGTAGCGAGTTGGATGAGCAACGTAGGGTCGGATTTGGGATCCTTTTGGAAAGACAAGTGAACGTGACCGCGCTTGTTGCCAAATAGGGTTCCTATCATCACTCTTTGATTCGAGTTTTTCCCAAATAATGATCGCAGCCTCAAAACCAGTGCCAAACCATGCAGTTTCCTACTGTTACTCTTTGATTTGCCAGCATCTTCTTCATTATTGTTACTTGTTTTGCTAGTCCACTTGAAATGGCTCTGCTCCACCTCTTTCTTGTTTACACTACTTGCCATTATGCTTATGGCTTCTCTCTGTCTCTTTCTATATATGTACATACTGACAAATACTTTAATTATAAACAGGAGCTAGCTGATTGATGCCTCCTTTAATAAAGGAGATCTTCAACTTGGTAATGCTAACTTCAAATTGATACTACTTGTTATCATTTTTGTTTACACAATATAATAGTTTTCTTTAGTGTTCTTTTTTTCATTTTAGTAGACTTGTTTGAATGAGAGTCAAAAAAAGAGAGGATAAAGATGCTCCCACTGCCGAACATAAAACAAGGAAAGATGAGGTTTTGAAGCAAAAGAGAGAAAAGCTGGTCTTGATGTCACTTTCTTGTGGGCCAAACTTGGCCAAAGCAGTTCATTGGGATTGGGAAATTAATATGAATGGAAATTGCTTGAGTGACACTCTTTTGACTAATGCCATTAGTTTTGAACTCGTTGATGTATTAAAAACTGAAATTCTACCATCATATAACTTGGAAAATTGGAAATAGTAACTCTATTTTATTTTGCTCGGACAAAATCAGGTTACTTATAGTAACTCTTTTTCTGATGTTTCTTTGAGCTAATTGCAAATCCAAATGATTGATATATCAAACTCACATACTACAGTATATAAATAGATAATTACTCTTTTTCCGATGTTTCTTTGGGGTCATGGCAAATCCAAATGATTTGTCTATCAAACTCACGTACTACAGTATATAAATAGATAGTTACTATTTTTCTGATGTTCTTTGGGGTCATGGCAAATCCAAATGATTTGTCTATCAAACTCACATACTACAGTATATAAATAGACAGTTACTATTTTTCCGATGTTTCTTTGGGGTCATGGCAAATCCAAATGATTTGTCTATCAAACTCACATACTACAGTATATAAATAGACAGTTACTATTTTTCCGATGTTTCTTTGGGGTCATGGCAAATCCAAATGATTTGTCTATCAAACTAACATACCACAGTATATAAAGTTACTCGTTTTCCGATGTTTCTTTGGGGTCATGGCAAATCCAAATGATTTGTCTATCAAACTCATATACTACGGTATATAAGTAGATATTGAATTACTGCGTTAATTATCTTAATAACTCAAAAGATGTAACGTCTCATTTAAGTTGGGACGTATAAAAAAAACGTCTCACTAAAACCAGGACAGAGGTTGTAGTTTATTGATATCATCCACTTGGGCCCGCATCCTGACATATCTAGGGCAATTTTCATGCAGGTGTCGGTACGAATTGGGTTTTCCCAATGCCTGCAACCCAAATTTACAGTCATATTATGATTATAAACTCTTCATGTGTTCCCACTACAATTAGGGATGTAATTGATTGTGTACTTGGTGTGCATTTTTTTTATGGAATAAAAATAGGAAAAAACGCATTTCTAGGCCAGTTGGCCTCAGAAATAACGGAAATGTACCTGTTTTGTTATCTGTTCCATATATGGGAAAAACGCCAACCGCATTGGCGTTTCTATAAGTAAAAACGCCAACAACAATGGCGGGTTTTAATTTAAAACGCCAACTACGTTGGCGTCTTTTAATTGCAACGTATTTTAGTCGTATTTTTTATAAATACAGTATTGAGTATAAAACGCCATTCGCATTGGCGTGTATAATATAAAACGCCTTTTTCGTTGGCGTGTTTATTCAAGTAAAAACGCCGGGTAGAATGTCGTTTTGATAAAATACGCCAACGTGGTCGGCGTGTTTCAAAGAAAACGCCACTGTCATTGGCGGCTTTATACAGATCTGATATATCCCCTTCTCCTCCCCCAAATCGCGAAAAACTCAGCCCACACACTCTTATCCAAGGTAGACTGCTCCACGCGAATTCGCCCTCCATCCATCTATCGGTGCTATTTTCCCCCAAATTTGTATATTATTTTCGGTTAGTATGCTTATCTTTTACATTATTTGAGTAATTGTTGGATAGTTAGCTAGGGTTTGTAATTGGTTGTGAATTGAGTTGAAATATTGTGCAGAATTATTATTGTGTAGAATTATTATTGTGCAGAATTATTATTGTGTAGAATTATTATTTAGCATATTTGGCTCACTATGCATAATGATGAATGTAAAAATAATACATATTTATTTGTGTTTTACATTATTGCAGATAGTATGACGTGGTGTGTCAATTTATATTGGGGTGGAAAGATAATTCCCGGAGTAGTTATTTCGTATGATCCTCCTTTTGCTAAAGGATTCATTATGTTGGATGAAACAATTTCGTACGATGAGCTTGTGGAAAAATTTTGTGCAATGATGGGAATAATCATATATGAAAACAACATTCAAATAATATGGAAACGTACAATATGCTTTGGAGCCGGAGTCACGTTTGTAGGTGTTCTACTAGACGAAGTATGCATGCAACTAATGTTTAGTGAGAGTATGGTTATTGGAGGTCTAATTGAATTATATGTTGAGTATTCGGCAATTACTCAACATCATAGTCATCATGTCATAAGTTATGATGTTGGTACGTCTACGAGAGCCCAAGAACCATATTTTGCTGCAACATAAGATTTTGATGTTGGTACGTCTACGAGAGCCCAAGAACCATATTTTGCTGCAACACAAGATTTTGAAGCTGGAGGCATGCATTTAGGGGAAAGTGACAATTGTGATGCGGTTGAGGACGTAATAGGTCCTGATAAAGCTGACTTTCTTGATCCACAATCACCTAATTATTCTGAAGATTCCGACCCGGTTAGTACAGACTCAGATGATGATCCGTCGGATGATGAACAATTTGTTGCTTCAAGACCATCCATTCCACTTGGAGAAACAACAGTTGGAGAAACATCAGTTGGTGGAAGGGCAGTTGGAGGAAGAGTAGTTCCACAGTTCCCACAGCGTGGAATCAACTATTTTCGCACCTTACCAGGTCCATATGATAGTTTTGATCACAAAAACTTTGAACGTGATGATCCCAGTGTGCATTATTGGAGTGAAAAAAATCCTAGCAATGTCGGTTTGCATACTAAATTTAGAACGAAGTTGGAATTGAAGGCAGCTGTGACTCATTGGCATTTGGAAAAAATCCGACAATATACAGTTGCTGAAAGTAAAGGAAAGAGATGGCATGCAGTTTGTAAGTGGCCACAAGGAAATCCGAAGGATACCTCATTACCGAAATGTTTGTGGGAGTGCCGAGCAACACTGAGAAAGCATGATGAACACTGGCAAATTTGAGTGTTTAGCACTGCTCATACTTGCATGGGGGATCGTAACTATAATGGGCACGCTAATCTTTTGTCGGGTATGATACCGTTGAGTGTTCGACATCAGATAGAAAACGATCCTTGCTACAAGGTAAAAGCAATTGTGGCGGATTTGAAAATAGATTTCATGTCAAAGTTAGTTACAAGAAAGCATGGTATGCTCGGAGGACAGCGATTGAGCTTGTATACGGTGGATGGGAGTGGTCGTTCAAAGTGTTACCAGCTTATTTGAATGAAATGCAAAGACAAAATCCTGGCACAATTGTGGAATGGTTGCACGATGACATATTAAGCAATGGTATGAACAAGGTATTCAAGTACGTATTTTGGGCTTTTGGACCAGCTGTGGAGGCTTTTCAACTATGCAAACCAGTTTTAACGGTTGATGGAACTCATCTACGTGGACGATGTCGAGGTAAAATTCTTATTGCCGTTGTGTACGAACTGAGATGACGACTCTCCGCAGGCGGTTTTATTCTTGGTTCGTCGTTTTGCCTTTTGCCTTACGGGTACGTCCACGTCCATTGCATAGCGCTGCGAAGGACGGTAGTCCATCAGCTGAGCCTCCCCGGATATCTGCAGTCCTTCTTCAACCATCCTCGAAATGGTTTCCATATCCGGACAGAAATGTCCTGTCGCAGCTCGGCCACTTAGAAAGTGGCGTATATTGTGAAGCGTCTCCACCTACAATTTTTCAAAGTTAAGTACATATCATAATATGAATTTAAATAAGTAATCAGGGTTTAGTTAAGTATAAATAATGTACCGTAATGTTATGAGACGATGCCGTTTCGTGGAATCCCTCTTCAGCATGCACGCCGGGTTTGGTTAAATACACCACAGTGATCTGGCGAAACCAATTCATATATTCTTCCGTTGCAACAGGCTCAGTACTGTCCTCCAGATCAGTCCATATCGTAAAGTGCCTGTTGTCCCACTCCTGTATATAATTGGCGTGCCATTGAACCCAATTCCGACCAGATTTTCCACGGCGATCTTGTTTCAAAAAATCAGAACCGCGGAACCGGGGGAGATCCGGGATATACGGTTGGACAATCCCGAATTAGCGCAACACTCGGTGTGGCAGGTGTGGCTCAGCCAGATTCCAACAAATAAGCGTTGTTATCGACATCCATATAGGACGACCGGCATCACAACTTTCCGGCAACTCTCGGTGGAGATAAGGCCTCCAAATAAACTACATGTGATACAAATTTTTCAAAATAATTTCAATAAAAACAAAAAACAAAAAACAATTTATAAGTATATGAAGTACCTGATTAGGATGCATCATGGAGAACTGATCTCAGAAATTTTCAATACAATGTCCGGGTGCTTTTACATATGACGTCGGACCATTCCATCTAAAAAATTTAAATTATGAGCGAAAAACACGAAGATTGATGAACATTAAGCTTAAAAAATGAATTAGTGAACAACTAATCGCTTGCACATGGTAGATAGTCTGTATGCACGGGATCTAGCATCCTCGGTCTAATATTTGGGATTCTCTCCCAAGCCGAAAGCTATAATAGAGTTAAGGCTCCCCCTACATCCGTCCTCTTAGCAACGGCCGCTTCACACAAATTGTGGTACAAGCAAGTAAGCGTCGCACCACCCTAGCTATATGTAGAACACCGTTCTATATCCAAGAAAAAGTGTACGTAGAAGAATGAAATTTTATTTCCGGAGCCGTTGGGGATCATCAGACCACCAAGTAATAGCAGACAATAGATACGAGCCCGCTGAGCATATATGTTGTGTTCGTGGTCACCAGACAGCTCAATCCTCAATTGACGCGATAAGCTTGTCTGCTTAAAAGCCATTTCCTTCAACTCAGATGCGTCCGGTATGAATCCTAGAAAATCCAAACACATGTCCTTCCAATATCCCGCTTCCGTCGGGGGGATGTAATCTGTCAGAGCCTCTCCATCAACTTTCAGGCCCCATAAGACCTCCACGTCTTCCAGTGACACAGTCGCTTCACCGACTGGAAAGTGAAACGTGTGAGTCTCTGGCCTCCAACGTTCAATCAAAGCTGTGATAAGATGGTGGTCAATGTCTTATGGTTTACCACACCTGAATATACCCCCAAACCCCATCTGGTCCACTATTGCCAAGACATATTGATGGATGGGAACATCCCAAATTATTCCTTCATATCGTCGGCAACGTACATATTCGGATGGAACTCCTGCCCATATGTTGTTAGAGACGTGTTGTCTCTGAAAATATAATACAGATGGATCCGCAGGACCACATGCAAGCCGACGACGAGAGGTTGAAGATGATGCCATAATTTACCTACACAACATTCATAATCCAAATTCAACAATAACCAACCATAAACCATTTCAATAATTAGATACAATTTAATCCAATATTCCAAAATTGAACACCAACATCAAATAATTCACCTACACAACATTGCACATTCAAAATCATAATCCAATTCACCTACACAAAATTAACAATTTAAATTAACAATTCGTCCAACCTAACAATTTCAATTTGCCCAATTTCAATTTTGCCTAACCTAACAATTTCAATTTGTCCAATTTCAATTTGACAAACCAAACAATATAAACAAATTTAACAATTCAAACTAATCAACATACATCAACCAAAACCCACATAAACCAAAACAATTTGCCCAATTTTTTAGCTATAACAACCCTAGGGTTTAGATTTATAATCAAATTTATACACAAATTCACTTAAACCCAAACAATCCAACATAATAATCAACAATAATGTCATTCAACCAATCCAAAATGCATAATATTTCTACTCAATTCACAACCCATTACAAACCCTAGCTAACTATCCACCACTTACTCTAATAATGTAAAAGGTAAGCATACTAACCGAAGAAAATAGATGAATTTGGGGAAGAATAGCACCGATTGATGAATGTAGGCCGAAATCACGGAGAGGAGGGCGATTTCGCGGAGAGGAGGCGCGCAGCTTGGAGAAATCGCGAAGTGTGTGTATTGTGAGATTTTCGCGATTTGGGGGAGGCACGACTGGTATATCAGCCTGTGAAAACACACCACTCAGGATAGCGTTTTTCGCGACTAGGTAATCACGCCACTCAGGTTGGCGTTTTTCGCAAAACAAGTAAACACGCCACTCAGGTTGGCGTTTTTTGCGACTTCAGTAAACACGCTACTCGTGTTTGCGTCTTTGCTTAAACACGCCAATCTGTTCGGCGTTTCTACAACAATACACACGCCAATTACAAAGGCGTTTTTTCAGGAATACACGCCAACCAAGTTGGCGTTTTTCAACGTACTTGCAATTGGAGAGAATACGCCCAAAATACGACACAAGTATAAAACGCCACCTACGTTGGCGTCTTTACGTGTAAACACGCCATTAATATTGACGTTTTTACTTAAAGACACGCCAATTTCATTAGCGTTTTTCCCATATGTGGAATAGATAACAAAATGGGTACATTTACGTTATCTTTAATGTAAACTGCCCCATAAACCCGATTTTCTCATAAAAATATGTGGCCATTCGTAGAGTTCATGTCTTCTTTATATAAACACTAAATACCCCTCGGTCCCATTAAAAATGAAACGTTTTCCTTTTTGGATTGTCCCATTAAAAATGAAACGTTTCCTAAAATAGAAATAACTTTATCTCTACTTTCTCTCTCACTTACTTTACTCTCTCTTCTTTAACTCACAAAACAACACTACATAAAATCCCGTGCCGAAAAGCAAACGTTTCATATTTATTGGGACGGAAATAGTACTAATGTCTTGCATCAGTCATCTCTGTAAATATAAGTCTAAAGATCAAACGTCACTATTCCACTTCCCTAATAAAAAAATGCAATAGAGGATTGGAATTTTTTAATGCTACTATTATTACTACCTCCGTCCCATGATAAGAGTCGCAAAATAAGAGTCACATTTCACTTTTATTAAATAGTAAGTAGTTCCTACACTCTACTAACTCACTCCACTTACATTTTATTATAAAATCAATGGACCCAATATCCACTATTCTTTACATTTCTTACCAAATGTGAATCTTATTGTGGGACGGAGGTAGTATTTTTTGTCTAAAGTGTTATGCAAGCTAGAACACAGGTAAATATTGAGAATCTTGAGAAACAATTTAAATTACAACTAAATCTGTATAGATACACTACTATAAGTTCTTAACTTAAACTGAGCCACAACATTACTCCCACGAGTATTTTGTACATAATACGAGAAGAAAGATGAGTCCTGAGAGAAGAGTGACCTACCTAGCCTACTAAATGGTTGATAAAGTAAATGAGTTACTGCTTGCACTTGGTTGGGTCTCAGGGTCCGACTGCTTGGAACCCGAGCCACCTCCATTCATCCGAGCACGTGCCTCAGCAAACATCCTCTGCTGCTCTGCCAATGCTTCTTCTTCAGTCATTTCAGCTCCGTTGCTCCATTTCCCACTTCTCACGGTGTCCTGTACCCATCCACAGTTGGTTACTGTGCTATTTACTTTACAAGCCGTCGAGTATTATGTGGTTGATGCACACTAGCTAAATAGAGGTAAGGAAACAAAGTATGATACATTTTTCTATAGCATATCTACGTTCAAGTTGCGTCACTGTATTATCCCCCACAAACATTTTGATTCTACAACTCTTGAAGAGACATAGGAAGAATATCAAGGCATTTTGCTAGGCTGTATATGATCAGATAAGACCTTACATGTTCAACTACAATGTCTTTTACTATATGAAATATGAATGCTATGTTCGCTCGGATGTATTAAACTATCTCCATATACATATAGAGATGAGTTATTCTACAAACCGCTCTTAGATTATAAACTAGGAACTATTTTCAACCATTAGATCATGAACATTCCTCGGTTCAACTATTTTTTTAATTCATACAATTTTCCAAGTTCATATTTTTCCACAACATATACATATATGCTCCACATCCATGAAGTCATGCAACAAGATGAGAAATCACCATATGGTCAGCAAATGGTGCAAATGGCTCCTAGTTAATGTTTGAAAAATTGTTAATATATATGTAGGGTTGTGATCTATGCAAAACTAGATCTTAATACAAAAACGCAGAACAAAAAATCATACGGGGGGCATTTTTAGGTGAGTGTTAGTTTATCTTTAGGTCATTTTAATAAATGATAACCTAAAATGATTTTAAAATAACAACAAAGCCGGATTTTATAAAATGACCTAAAACTGATTAATAATGATCCTCCGTGTTTTTGGTTAATTATTGACCATCAAATCGCCTAATCTTAGTGCCACGATTTTGGTTGCATGTCTGTACTAAGATGCATTTTTGGATCGTGCTTATCTTTTATATCATGAATCACATTGTGTAATTAATAGATATCAAATTGTTGCAAAGCTTTGGCCTTTGAAGCAAACATTAGATTCACGAATGACTATCTTCTTATCATATGTAAGAGAAAACACATGTAGTAAATTCCAACCGTAGTATTGAGTGTGACCTGCAATTGTGCTTTTGCATGTGAACCTAATCAAGAGAGAGGGAGAGAGTTTTGTTTACCACTGTCTCAAGCCTGTGCTGCTCATACGCAGCATAAACTTCTTCAATATACTCCCCAAATCCAAGAACCTGAAACCAAAGTTCCAGAAAGTATTCATTAACAACTATATAGGGTCAGAATAACTAATGCAATATAAATTCAAAAATCAGAAATTCTACATGTATATTTAGTTTGACAATCAAGTCAAACTTAACTTCAACTAGAGAACCAAACTACACTGTCAGGACACCACATTTAATTGCAGCTATAAAAACTGCTTCAGAAATATGGAACAGCATCCCACAAATGATCAAGTCAATTCAAAGCAACCTCCTTATTTCACACTTCATCAAATCGAAAGAGAATAATACATCACTGCAACAAGGACAAATGGAACATCCAACATAAAAAAGAGATATCACGGCATAAATTCCTAGCTGGTCAGTTCAACTGTATCATGCTATATTCACATGTAAAATATACTCCTGTGTAGTATCGTAATATGTGTATTTACAGTACTCCAAACTTTTCAAAACCTTTAACTCCAATGGTTTCTTGAGTCCTTTTATTTTCCTTTTACTACCACCAAGAAATTTCCTAGGATGGTATAGTTCTACAGCAAAATTAAATAAGTTCTTAGGAAAAGAATTCCTAGTGACAACCAACTTTAATGGGTCGGGTGTTTTGGGAAAATTGGGCGCGTCATTTCTGCAATTGGGCCGAGTTTAGGGTTAAGGGAAAATGGCCTGGGTCATTTGAGAAATTGGGCAGGGTTTTGGGCTAAGCCAGTTGCCACCATTAACACCATGGCGCCGCCATCAAAATCTGCCACAAATGGTCATGGCAAAGGAATTTTTTCAAAATCCGCCATGAAAGTGTCATGTTAGTGATATGGCAGATTTTTAATAACATTGGACTGAATTTGAGGGTTATAATTAATAAGCACCACAGAGTACTCCATGATCCAATGTCGATGTCTAGACACTAAGCTAAATTTTTTACTACGGCAAGGACCTAAAAGTACAAAATGTAGAATCATAGATTCAAACAGTCGTAAGTTCAGAAGCTAGAATAACGTCTTGGGTGGTCAAAATTAAATGACAGGACTATGAAAACGATGAAAACACAATTATCACTACTAGAATACTCAAATTGGTGACAAGGTAGTATGAATTGTACAATCAGAAGGAAGCTCACAAAAAAGTAAAAAATTAAAAAAAGAAACTAACTCATACTATGTATAGAAAGCTGGATATCCATATTCTAACAGTGCATTGCATTCTGTTAAGAATATTAGTATTTTGTCCCACATGTCCCACATCGGTGATGTGACATAGCCTAGCTTAGTCTACATATGTGGCATGTGTTGAGTAATAAAATACACCAAATACACTACAACTTTCTCTACTATGTCTATTTACTTTTCCGCATACATCTATATTTTACTGTTCTACATGGTATCAGAGTGGATTCGAATCCGTCTCTAAAAAATTAGGGTTTCCAAAACAAAAAAAAAGAACTAAATTAGGGTTTCTGCCACTGCCCGCTCTACTATCCCCACTCTGCTCTTCCGTCACTACTCTACTCTACCCGAAATTATGTTTTGTTCTTCTCTATTACGCTATTATGCCCAAACTAGGGTTTACGGTGTTGCTGCTCTACTCTGCCCAAATTTGGGTTTCTACCACTACTATATTGCACAACTGCTCTTCTCTGTCCAAACTAAGGTTTCTGACGTTGCTGCACTCTGCGCTATTATTTGCTTGCTGCTTATTTGCCTGATGTTCTAATCCTACTCCGTTGCTCTGCGCTATTATCTCTGCCTGCGCTCTTGCTTGCTTTTTATCTACATGTGCTCTGAATCTTGTCAGCAGTTATTATTCTACTCCTCCTCCTACAGTTGCTACTCTGCTACAACCGCTACAACTGTCACTACTACCCTGCATCTACTACTTCTGCTCTACAGTTGCTACTCTGCTACAACTGTCACTGCATCTGCTACTTCTGCTACAGTTGCAACAACTGCCCTACAACTGCTACTCTGCTACAGCTGATACTACTACCCTGCATCTGCTACAGTTGCAACTACTGCCCAGCTGCTACTCTGCTACAGCTGACACTAACTACCATGCATCTGCTACTCTGCCTACAGTTGCTACTACTGCTCTGCATCTGCTACTACTGCTGCTACAACTGCACTATAGTTGCTGCTACAACTTATGCAACAGCTGCAACTACTACTGCCCTATAGTTTTGGCTACTACTATTGCTGCCGATGTTTGAGGAAAAACATTTTTGAGAACTTTGTACTAAGCTGGACACAATATAGATGTTCCCGCTTGAGGGGGAGTGGTAAGAATATTAGTATTCTGTCCCATATCGGTGATGTGGCATAGCCTAGCTTAGTCTCTTGTACTATATATATGTGGCATGTGTTGAGTAATAAAATACACCAAATACACTACTACTTTCTCTACTATGTCTATTTACTTTTCTGCATACATCTATATTTTACTGTTCTACACATTCAAATTTCATTAGAAACATGATGTTGATCCTAGTAAGAATTGACTTCTCTTTACTTTACTTCTACTCCCAGAATCTATGCTCAAGTTACAATACCATTTGTTCGTGCAGACAGTTTTCTGCAACGGACATTATTAATTAGCATTAGTACACCTAACAATCAAGTAACAGAAGTAACAAGTCTCAGTTTCCTCTCGTGGTGCTATTTTTGGGTTGTGCAATCGCATCAGTATATATTTTGTTGATGCACATTTTGTATTCAGAGCGATGGAGACTTTGAAAATATAATAAAGCTAGTTTTTTTCTATATGCTCGTAAGTTCATCGAAAGTAAACAATTTATCAGCCCAAAAGCATTTCGCCCAAAAAACACCAAATTCCACAATCATTACGAATTTCAAAAATATTGCTATAAATACTTCCAGTAAAAAAGAAACTTAAACATTTCCATATGTATGATATAAAAGAAAGAGAGTGAAAAAGAACAGTAATGTGTGAGGGATCAGAAACCTCTAAGGCCTTGAGCACATGTTCTGGTGCAATTGTTCTTTTATCTTCTCTGTTACAGACTTCATTGGATTCAGACGAAACAAGATTGATAAACTCTGCAAGAAGAAAAAACATTATATTCATTTTACCATCAGTGATGAAAGTGGAACCTCATGCTAAGATCACTCATGGAGACGACTGAAGTGAAAATAACTCTCCTACTATCAAATCAATTCCATCTTATCTGGGCAAAGGTAAGAGTACTATGATGTTGTTATCAATAATAATCAGTAAGCCATATCCGATAACATCCATGAGAAAACAGAAAACAGAAAACACTATCCACTATTATGACAAAGCCTCACAGTTGTTAAATCATAAGGGGGCATTTACTAGTGATGGATAAATTGATTAAATATAGGATGGAGTATTTAAATGATAAGTTGGTCGATCAAGCTAAAATATAATCAATCCATCAAAGTAAACAGTAGATTAACTTGGATTATTTTCATTCATTCATCCTATCACACAAAACAAATGCCGTCTAAATGTGTGAGCAACAGCCAAAATTAATTAACCAATGAACCTCTCGATGCACAATAAGTACCGTTAAGAACAAATTAGTGGACTTAGGTACAAAGAGGCTGAGTCACTAAAATAAGAATTAGTTAGTTCCCAAGCTAATCACTTAATTATACAGGCAACATAATAACTAAAACTTTCTAGGTGCCCATCATCAGAGTTTTATGTTTGTACACACTTCCCACGCATCAATACTACACAAAAGAATTACATAGACATGACCAGTAACATCATTCAGAAATTGATAGCATGCAGAATCAGACTACTGTGATCACAATGAAAAGGTAAAGATGCAGTTACTGATTTTACAGCCTGCATGGCCTGGTTATAATAAAACTGCAAAAGTCATCCTGTTTAGCATAAATAAAAAATACAAGATAAATAAGAAAGAGTCCAGGTTACACACCTACACAGCACTCAATTAAAAGATCTTGAGTATCTCTAGCAACACGAACATCTGGAGGTAGCATCTCTTTGATGATTTTTGTCATTGTTGCTGAAAAGGAATAATCATTGTTATTTACAAGCAAATAACTAACAGACTCCCTGTAAAATTGATCGAGTCCATATAAATGTTTCTGAAAACCAAAACCACAATATCAGCAATCCTTCTATATTAAAGACCTTACTAGAGTCCAATTTCAAAAGTGAATTTTGTCCCTAAATATGTGTCCTATTGCAAAGAAAAATATCACGCCCATGTTAACATCATAATCATCATTACAGGATTTTTTCCTTTTCAGTTTTCCAAGAAGCAATAAGGATAACATTCTGGAATACGATATGTATGGAATTCATCGTCATTAGACAGCTTTTTGTTAGCAATTTAAATCACTCTGCGTAGATGTAGGAGGACATAACAATATCCAATTATACAAACTGCACATATGATTTGATTCAACGCAACAATATAAAACACAGCTGACTCATACAAAAAACGGGGCAATACAAACCCTATATAATGTGAAGACGATTACTGCAAACTTTATGCATCTATTTCAAACGTTTGAACATAGGAAAACGCTTATCTGAGTTTAGATATGTTTTACCGAATTTTATTTATAGAAATCATGAAATTCATAAAAAAAACTGGGGATATTTTTAAAGGGGAAACCTTTTGGAAGGGAAGCATCCTCCTTTGTTCGGCCAACAATGTCCATAGGTTCCATTTTCACCTTCAAAACCGAAACGAAACGGATCGCAAAGTAAATTCATACCCAATTACATCATACATTTAGGCAATTGAATGAGAGAATAAAGCAATTGAGCTTGGCGTTACCTGAGACTGAAAGGCAGTGAATGTGCAAGATCAAGAGAGGTGATAAAAATGAAAAGCGGTGTTTTTTGGAAGTGGTATCAACCGAATGAGAGACGTGACGCAGTTTGCCGGCGACGGAGATGGTTGCTCATGGCCGATTTGAGAGAGAGGGGTTTTTGAGCCAAAGATTCTGCCTGACCAAAAGGGTCCACTGTAAGGCGGACACCCCACAGCCCCAAAATTATTGTCCATAGCTCTAAAAATTTGTTTTCGCGTGGATACTTTCAATAACCCTCAAATTTTATAATCAATTTTCATTTTGAAATGTTTTTAGTTTCAATCAGGTATAATTAAAACCATCGCATAGTAAATAATTAGAAAACGATGTAATTGGGACCGAATATTCGTTGTATTGAAAATTGTAAAATTATACAACGAATATTTAAAATAAAATACAAATAAAAACTCCGCCACCGTCTACTCGGTGTCGGAGTCGGCTTCCTCGTCTTTTTCTTCTTCTCCTCCTCCTCCTCCCTCGCTGCTGCCGGCCGCGGTTGCCCCAGCAGCATCATCAGCCAACCCTAGACGCTCAATCCGAGTGATGAGCTTCTGGTATATAATATTCCTGATGTACGGGTCATCGGTGGCTAGGTATTTGCTGCAGACGTCCTGCAGTTGTTGCATCAACTGCACATCGAGGTTCTCCCTCAAGACCCCGTGGGGACCAGGAACCATGGGCTGTGCGAATGGGGAGGGCTGCGGGATGCGCGATCCAGACGCGGCCGACGATGGGCGGGAGGAACTTCTAGCCCCTCTGGCGCTGCGGATAGAGGCATGTTGTCCCGGGGGCCGTCTTTGCCTAGTGTGTGTAGCGGCGGGCTCTTCGATTTGCTCGTCGTTCTGCTCGAACGAGTGCGAGCCGCTTCCGCTACTGTAGTCCCCGGCAAGGTTGTGTCTTGTACGCTTCGGCCCAGGAGCTCCAGTGACCTCTTGCGCGCAGATGTCCTTGAATTTCGGACAATCTGAAACATCGATGTCACGGCCGCACTTCCTAAGGATAGGAAGCACGGGGAACCGTGACCAGTGGGGAATTAAGGAGCGGGGAAGAAGGGGAAACAATCAAATCAAGGCAATACAACTTAACAGTCAAAGGCGAAATGCCATTTAAGTTAACTAACGTTTCAATCCCGAAGTTTACAAAATGAAAGGTAACAGAGTTCGACAATAAAGGAAATAACAGAGTTCAACAGTTCAAAGGAAATAACAGAAATTCTGAAACCATTGAGTAGCGGAAGCAAATTTTGAGAGTTTAGCTACTACTATGTATGGAGACATAATAGTAACCGGAATAGTGACCTAATACGCTCTTGGATCATCGCTCAACATCCTCCGCCTCCCGACCTCGCTCAACCTGCACATAGGGAAGACATATGCAGGGGCTGAGTACTTGATGCACCAGTGAACTCACGCCCAAAAACATTCATCATTAAGATATGTCAAGCCATCATCGTGTGAATCCCGGGTTTTACTTGGAAAAGAACCGAGAAGCACAAAAATTCATTTCCATAAAACAGTGTCCGCGCGGACTAACATCATCCTCCGTCATATACCATATCTGAACCATCATGTGAAACGAGACTGTGGCCACAATCTCGATCACTGGACCGGCCGACCTAGGGGACGGCTCACGATCCCCATCAGTGCACTAGTCTAAGTAGGGCGTAGACCCTAGTTAGACCCGAATTCGTTAACCATCAAAGTCTAGTAGAATTTTATTCTAGTAGACAAACAAATAGGCAGTTTCAAAACATAACACGGCATGACATACTTATAGAAACATCCTTATAACACCGGAAACATATTGATTTAAAATAAACGTTGAAGAATAAAGCCCACCTCAACAGCTTAGAAATTTCCTTTTATAACTTCTCGATCCGACTTTAACGAGCGTGCGAACCACCTTTTCGAAAAACAATTAAAGTGCACATCAATCTCAATAACTAAAACATTTAGAATGCATGCACTCTAATTAAAGTCTTTTATTCCCTTTTTCTCGGTTTTCATGCATTTTCAATTATTCGGCTGCCGCCCAAGGCGTCGCGTGCGACGCCGGTCGGCCGCTTACGCTCATTCTTTCCTCCGTTGGCTCCTCGTATTTTTCCATAACGTCGAAATAATTTCTAAAATTATTTAAGCGCATACTTAAATTTCCATAATTATTTACCGTTGAACAAAAAAAAAAGAAAGTATTATTTCATACTTAGGTAAATTATTCGTTCTTCCAAAAGTCTTCCGGGATTTAATTAAATATTTCCTCCGATTAAACTCTCAATTACCGACCCGGGATTAAATTTCTTAGCCACTTTATCCTCAAAATTAATTAGAAAGCCCCAACAATTTCCAACAAAAAGAAATTAAAAGCCCAAACTAAAAGATTTAAAACAAGGCCCAAAACTCTAACTCCTTCCCCACTTCTCTCTCTCTCCTCACATCTTCTTTCTCTCTCCCCGTTTTCTTCTTTCTTTGCTTCCTGTCGTCCGCCACCACACGACGAAGGCACACTGCCGTCGTCTTCTCTCCGGCTCGACGCCGTCGACGGGTCGTCGCCTCTGCACTGTCGTCGAGGAGTTGACGTCCTCGGTCGTCGCCATCGCTGGTTCGCCATCAACCTAGCTTCGCCGTCGCGCTACCGCCACCGCGTTGCCGCTGCTGCTTCACCAGGCCGCTGCCACGGCGGGGATGGGGAAAAGCTACTGCCGTCGCCCGCGCCGAAGCGTCGGGCACGGCTGTCCGCCGCTGCCCATCGCCGGTGACGGTTTTTCCTCCCCCGAAACCATTCCGAACCCGCCCGGAAACACTCCGCAAAGACTCGCAACACGTGATATTAACATAAAGCTAAGTTCTTTCTAAGCTTCGGCTACGTACGGCGATCGTTCGGTTGGTTCTACGTCGGTTTCTACTTAATTTGATTATGGAAGAAAAGCTATGGAACAAGGATATATATCATGTATGCAAAGCTAGTAAACGTCTCATGCTTTGAGGGTGGAAAAGAATTATACCTCCAAGATGGTTGAAAATGGTAGAAGAACACAAGGTGGTGGCTCAAGCTTCCTCCTTCTCTCTCGGCACTTCTCGCCGCTTCTCCTTCTTCTCTCTTCTCTCTTCTTTTTTTTTTGCCAAGTGAAGTGGAGAGGTGGAATAGAGAGGAGTCTCCCCCTTGAAGAGGAAGAAACCGCCGAGAATGGGGGTGAAGAGGGGAAACCGTCGACGTGGGGGGGGGGAAAGAATTAATTTGGGCTCAGCTAATTAAAAATCCATACTTGGTCTTCCATGATTTAATTTCAATTGGGCCAAAATCATCAAATAAATTACAAGGCCAAGTAAAAAAACCACTTGATGGATTTAAAGAGTGATTAGATTTAAATTATCTTGTATTTAATTGGTCTTCAAATTTATTTTGGAAAAACCAAAATAAATTCATACATTTTTATATTTTTCGTATTTTCATTCGTTAATAAAAATTCACGGGCCTTAATTAAATTTTGTTATCTCGTTCTTCATAACCAAAAATTAAAGTACGAGAAATCGTACATAATTTATATTTGGTGTTGTTCTAAATATAATATCCATTCAACTGGTCCTCGCTTTACGCACGTCGTTATCCATAAAACATATATTTCTTTCCATTTAATTCATTCGTCTTGCTAAAGGGTAGCAATTTCATCATCGACCTTTCAACGAGACCTTAAACGTGTCTCCCATAGCTCACAACAAGAAAACACCTAAACACATTCCTCTTCACACCACACACAAACCATAATTTTTCCCATATCACATTTATCGAGAAGCATAGCATTTCGAAATAATTTTATCAATTATTCCGTTACATAAGATTAATTTCAAACTTAAGGTACGGGTGTTACATTCTACCCACCTTAATAGAAATTTCGTCCCGAAATTTACTCATTTCTAACGAAAAGTTCCGGGTATTTCTCTTTCATTTTATCCTCGAGTTCCCAAGTAGCCTCCTCGTGGCCATGGTGTTTCCAAAGTACTTTCACGGACGCGATCGATTTGTTCCTCAACTCTTGCAATTTCCTGTCCAGAATAGCCTCGGGCTTCTCCTCGTAACTCAAGTCAGGATTCAAAATCATTTCCTCTTGATGAACCACGTGTTTGGGATCGAACACGTACTTTCGTAACTGTGACACATGGAAAACATTGTGCACAGTCCCAAAACTTGGTGGTAGTGCCAACCTATACGCTACGGGTCCCACCTTCTCAAGGATTTCATAAGGCCATACGTATCGTGGCTTCAGCTTCCCCTTTACACCGAACCTCGTTATCCCCTTCGACGGAGATACTTTCAAGAACACCTTATCCCCCATATTGAACTGTAAATCTGTACCCCGGACATCAGCATACGACTTCTGTCGGCCTTGAGCTTCTTTTATCCTTTGTCGAATTTGTCGCACGATCTCTATCATTTCTTCAACCGAATCTGGCCCGAGTATTCTTCTTTCACCAACCTCATCCCAGTAAAGTGGTGTTCTACATTTCCTCCCATACAATGCTTCATACGGGGCCATATTTATTGTCGCCTGGAAACTATTGTTATAAGCGAACTCGATCAATGGTAGTACTACTTCCCATTTTTCTCCTCTGTCGAGCACCACGGCTCTCAGCATGTCCTCAAGAGTTTGAATCGTTCTCTCGGACTGTCCATCGGTTTGTGGATGGAAAGCAGTACTAAAATTCAGTCATGTACCAAGCTCCCGTTGCAGACTTATCCAAAACCTTGAAGTAAACCTTGTATCCCGGTCTGACGTGATTGTTACTGGCACCCCATGTAGCCGAATGATTTCTTTTACATAAATCCGAGCTAGCTTGTCGGATCCATGAGTTATAGGGATAGGTATAAAATGCGCACTCTTGGTGAGGCGGTCTATGATTACCCAAATGGCCGTATTCCCTTGCCGGGTCTTTGGTAAACCTGTCATAAAATCCATAGTGATATGTTCCCATTTCCACTCCGGAATCTCCAACTGTTGCAACTTCCCATAGGGTCGTTGATGTAAAGCTTTTACTTGTTGACATGCCAAACATCTCTCTAC
This sequence comes from Salvia splendens, assembly GCF_004379255.2. Lineage (NCBI taxonomy): Eukaryota > Viridiplantae > Streptophyta > Magnoliopsida > Lamiales > Lamiaceae > Salvia > Salvia splendens. Next base: position 28,640,526 of record NC_056036.1, read on the forward strand.
AAACGAAGCTATGTCCCTCTTCATTCCATCCCACCAAAATGATCCCTTCAAGTCCTGGTACATCTTTGTACTTCCAGGATGAGCGGTGTATGAAGTCTCGTGTGCTTCGGTCAAAATTTCATTTCGAAGTCCTTCGTCGCCTGGCACACATAGTCTCCCCTCGTAGGTGAGAGCATTATCAGCCTCTTCTCGAAACTTCTCTTGTTCGCCCTTCCTCACCTTCAGTCGAACTTTCTCCAAATTTTCATCATTGCGTTGCCCTTCTATTATCCTTGTTCGTAGATCGGATGCAATTACCAAGGTGGCAATCTTTCCCTTCAAAGTTTCCGGAGCTCTCACCACCTCCAATCGCATCTTGCTAAATTCGCGAATCAACTCCGCTTCCTGTGTGAGAAAAGTAGCCAACTGCGGTTGAGCTTTCCGTCTCTAAGCATCCGCCACCACGTTTGCTTTACCCGGATGATAGTTAATACCACAATCATAATCCTTGACTAGCTCGAGCCATCTGCGTTGCCTCATGTTCAAATCTTTCTGCTCAAAGAAGTATTTCAGACTCTTGTGGTCGGTAAAAATCTCACACCGAACTCCATAGAGATGGTGCCTCCAAATCTTCAATGCGTGCACCACAGCCGCTAGTTCTAAGTCATGAGTAGGGTAGTTCAACTCGTGTGGTCTCAACTGCCGCGAAGCGTAGGCAATCACCTTACCATTCTGCATCAGAACACACCCCAGTCCAATCTTCGATGCATCAGTGTAAACCACATAGTCTACTCCCGGTTCCGGCACGGCTAGAACAGGTGCGGTGGTCAATTTCTCTTTGAACAACTGGAAGCTAGCTTCACACTCCGATGTCCAATTGACCTTGGTCCCCTTCTTCAATTGTTGAGTCATTGGCCTTGCGATTTTAGAAAATCCTTTAATAAATCTTCGGTAGTATCCTGCCAGTCCAAGGAAACTCCGAATCTCGTTTGGGGTCTTTGGCGCCTTCCACTATTGTACGGCCTCCACCTTTGCGGGGTCAACTCGAATCCCTTCGGCCGTCACAACATGCCCCAGAAAATTCACTTCTTTTAGCCAGAATTCACACTTACTGAACTTGGCGTATAACTTCTCTGTTCTGAGTGTTTCCAGTGTGATCCTTAGATGCTCCTCATGTTCCTTTTCATCCTTCGAGTAAACTAGCACATCATCTATGAATACCAGGACGAACTTGTCCAAGTATGGATGGAATACTTGATTCATTAAGTCCATAAATACCGCCGGTGCATTCGTTAGTCCAAACGGCATTACTACGAACTCATAATGCCCATACCTCGTTCGGAATGCCGTCTTGGGTATGTCCTCCCTTCGTACCCTCAACTGATGATATCCCGACCTTAAATCCATCTTCGAAAATACTCCTGCTCCCCTGAGTTGATCGAACAGGTCGTCTATTTTCGGCAGAGGATACTTGTTCTTGAGAGTCAACTTGTTCAATTCCCGATAGTCTATGCACATTCTCAGTGTCCCGTCTTTCTTCTTCACAAACAGCACAGGTGCTCCCCACGGTGATACACTTGGTCGGATAAAACCCAAGTCCAGTAGCTCTTGTAGCTGGATTTTGAGTTCTTCCAACTCCTTCGGTGCCATCCTATATGGTGTTTTCGATACTGGTGCGGCTCCTGGTTCCAGATCGATAGTAAACTCCAACTGTCGGTCAGGCGGAGGGCCTGGCAACGCATCGGGAAATACGTCGGGAAACTCACGTACCACCACCGTATCTTCAACTTTCCTCTCCTTCTTGTCATGTCCTTGTAAATACACCAGATAGGCCGGACACCCCTTTCTAATCATCGTGGTTGCTTGAAGTGCCGATATCACACAAGTTCGTTGATTCATCGAAATTCCGTGGAAGGTAGAGGGCTCCTTCCCCGGGGTTTGTAACGAGATTTGCCTCTCTTGGCATCGGATAGTGGCATAGTTTTCAGCTAGCCAGTCCATCCCCAGAATAATGTCTACGTTATCCATCGGCATAACGTGCAAGTTGTGCGCCACTAAACTAAGTTCTCCCACCATGAGTTCTATGTTCGAGCAAGATCGTGAAATTTCTATAAGGCCTCCTACCGGTGAGTTCACATTCATCTTATGTTCAAGTTCATCAACAGGCAGTCTTAAAGCTTTCACGCAGGAGTGCGATATAAAAGAGTGCGACGCACCCGTACCAAACAGAACAGTAACAGGCATGTCAAGTAATGTTCCCATACCTACCAGATTTTCTTGTTTTGGCTCCCCCTGTGGGGCTTTCGCTTGCTTGCGTCCCAAGGCATAGGCCCTAGCTTGAGTCGGGTATGGCTGGCGACGCTGCTGCTGCTGCGGAGGTGGTGTAGGATTCCCTCGAGGTCCGTTCGACGTTCCCCCACCTCCAGTATTGTTGTTGCTCGGGCACTCTTTGGCGAAGTGTCCGACTCCACCACACTTGTAGCACACATTGGTCCCGACTCTACACTCTCCCATGTGGTTCTTCTGACATTTGGCACAAGGAGGTGCTCTCTGACGGAAATCTCCACTTTGGAATGGAGCAGCTTGTTTTCCTTTTCCCTGGGAAGAGTTTGGGGTACTCTGGAACCTCTTGTTGTCGAAGGGTGCGCGGTTCCCGTCCCATTTCCTCTTATCCCGGAAATTCTGCTGTGAGGTCGGCGGTGTTGGAGTAGTGGGTGTAACCGTCCTTTCCCGTGGCATTGCTTCCTCCACGTCCAATGCACGAGATAATGACTCGGCATACGAGAGTCTACCATGGCATGCCAACGCCATCCTAATTTCGTGCCTCAGACCGGCACAAAACTTCTCCGCCATCTTCTCGTCGGTGTTTACTTGCTCGGGTGCATATCGAGACATGTCACATAGGGCACGGTCATATTCGGTCACAGTCATCCGCCCTTGTTTTAAATTGTAGAACTCAGCCTCCTTTGCCTTACGGTAGCTCCTTGGAATGTATTTGTCATACAGTTCCTCCTTAAAGTCTTCCCACGTCAGGGTGTCTAACTGTTCCTGCGTCATTGTCCGCTGCTTCGTCTCCCACCAGAATTCTGCGGACCCGGTGAGCTGATAAGTCACGCACGATAGGCGCTCCTGGTCAGTGCACCTCAAGAACTTAAAGATGCGTTCTATGGCCCGAATCCAGGTCTCGGCCTTGGTTGGATCTCCCATTCCATCGAACACGGGAGGACGTTCCTTTCGGAACTCTTTCTCGATGTTCCATTCCGGCTGTGGCGGTGGTGGAGGTGGTGGTGGTGGTTGTCCTTCAGAACCCACACTGCTTTGGGTCTCGTTGCTTGCCCCATTCTCGTGGTGAACCGCGGCACGTCGGGGAGGCATTCTGTTCAATACATGCATTAGTATAAAATTCAACTTTACCATCACCACTCCACACAACCTTTCCAAAGCAACAACACAACTTTCCATACACAACGTGGTAAAACGAAGGCAACGATAAAACAACGGGAAACTTTATTATCTTAAAACTAACAAGTACGTGTTTCCACAAAGTCTTTGAAACAGGGAAGGAAAAACAAACGACAAAAGAAACTACTACATAGTTCGTCAAAACCAAACATTCGAAACTAACAAAACAGCAACAGAAACACTACTCCTCGGGAGCTCTCTCATAATTCGCCCCTTCCTCGCTATCAACTTCAACCTCTCTCGCAAGGGGCTCTTCTTCGGGGTCTTCCTCACCCTCCATGGGATCCTCCTCGTCTTCAAGGGGATCTTCTTCCTCTTCCTCATCACTCTCCCGCACATCAGTAGCGTCGTCGATATGCTCATCAACCACAAGGACTTCCGTCGCGGAAGGTGCGGAGGTACGCATCCCAAGCCTTCTCCTCTTAGGGCAGTTTGGTTGCGGCGTCTCACTCTCGTATCGACCTCCGCTGTAGGGACTGCGGCTCGATGAGGACGCCTCCTTCCTAGGAGGAGCATAGGGTGGCGGTCCATCACGAGCATCGACCAGTGCTTCCAAGAGAACCTTCACAAAACCATGCATGTCTCCCTGCATGCTGTAGTCGGGAAGCTTATGCCAGACGTATGACCGTGAAGCCTCGTCGGCCCACCTATTCCAAGCTGTCGGTAGTCCATCAATCAATCTCTTGATTCCCTCATAGTGCCTCACTCCACAGCCATGAGCATCCCGCCATAAGGTCAAGTAATCGGCGACATAAGATATCAAAGGGGCCCTCGCGTCCCTCTCGAACTCGCGATACATTTCCACCGCCCGCAATCCATTCTTGACGTACCTTCCCCTTAGCGGTGCGTGGATCGTGATCGCCATCTACAAAAAGTAAGTTCCCTTAGCAACCAATCGTAGAAAAAGAATAAACGAGGTAGAAAGAGATAAAAACGCATAGAGAACGTCATACGTGCTACCGTGCATATACCTGTCGATTTCCATAAGGAAAAAGTCATAGCAGTTCTTTTCTTGTTAAGTTATCATCTAAGGATAGATGTTTCGTATTTTATAAACGTGGTACTATTACAATTTCGTCTATCCTTCAATCTAACGCTAATCGCGCTTCACAAGGTTTTCCCCGTCTCGTCATCTCATCATTCCTTTACTTCTAATATGCTTCGTTTCAAACTTTTGCCTTCTTTCATGTTGAGCGCGGCGAGACGGAGTGTTGAGCTTTAAACGGATGCTCTTTTAGTCTAGCGAAACGAGTCTAGACTAGATTAAATAAACGACTCTCGGTCCAGAGCGGAAGGAAAAAAAACACGGCTCTGATACCATTCTGTCACGGCCGCACTTCCTAAGGATAGGAAGCACGGGGAACCGTGACCAGTGGGGAATTAAGGAGCGGGGAAGAAGGGGAAACAATCAAATCAAGGCAATACAACTTAACAGTCAAAGGCGAAATGCCATTTAAGTTAACTAACGTTTCAATCCCGAAGTTTACAAAATGAAAGGTAACAGAGTTCGACAATAAAGGAAATAACAGAGTTCAACAGTTCAAAGGAAATAACAGAAATTCTGAAACCATTGAGTAGCGGAAGCAAATTTTGAGAGTTTAGCTACTACTATGTATGGAGACATAATAGTAACCGGAACAGTGACCTAATACGTTCTTGGATCATCGCTCAACATCCTCCGCCTCCCGACCTCGCTCAACCTGCACATAGGTAAGACATATGCAGGGGCTGAGTACTTGATGCACCCAGTGAACTCACGCCCAAAAACATTCATCATTAAGATATGTCAAGCCATCATCGTGTGAATCCCGGGTTTTACTAGGAAAAGAACCGAGAAGCACAAAAATTCATTTCCATAACACAGTGTCCGCGCGGACTAACATCATCCTCCGTCATATACCATATCTGAACCATCATGTGAAACGAGACTGTGGCCACAATCTCGATCACTGGACCGGCCGACCTAGGGGACGGCTCACGATCCCCATCAGTGCACTAGTCTAAGTAGGGCGTAGACTCTAGTTAGACCCGAATTCGTTAACCATCAAAGTCTAGTAGAATTTTATTCTAGTAGACAAACAGATAGGCAGTTTCAAAACATAACACGACATGACATACTTATAGAAACATCCTTATAACACCGGAAACATATTGATTTAAAATAAACGTTGAAGAATAAAGCCCACCTCAACAGCTTAGAAATTTCCTTTTATAACTTCTCGATCCGACTTTAACTAGCGTGCGAACCACCTTTTCGAAAAACAATTAAAGTGCACATCAATCTCAATAACTAAAACATTTAGAATGCATGCACTCTAATTAAAGTCTTTTATTCCCTTTTTCTCGGTTTTCATGCATTTTCAATTATTCGGCGGCCGCCCAAGGCGTCGCGTGCGACGCCGGTCGGCCGCTTACGCTCATTCTTTCCTCCGTTGGCTCCTCGTATTTTTCCATAACGTCGAAATAATTTCTAAAATTATTTAAGCGCATACTTAAATTTCCGTAATTATTTACCGTTGAACAAAAAAAAGAAAGTATTATTTCATACTTAGGTAAATTATTCGTTCTTCCAAAAGTCTTCCGGGATTTAATTAAATATTTCCTCCGATTAAACTCTCAATTACCGACCCGGGATTAAATTTCTTAGCCACTTTATCCTCAAAATTAATTTGAAAGCCCCAACAATTTCCAACAAAAAGAAATTAAAAGCCCAAACTAAAAGATTTAAAACAAGGCCCAAAACTCTAACTCCTTCCCCACTTCTCTCTCTCTCCTCACATCTTCTTTCTCTCTCCCCGTTTTCTTCTTTCTTTTCTTCCTGTCGTCCGCCACCACACGACGAAGGCACACTGCCGTCGTCTTCTCTCCGGCTCGACGCCGTCGACGGGTCGTCGCCTCTGCACTGTCGTCGAGGAGTTGACGTCCTCGGTCGTCGCCATCGCTGGTTCGCCATCAACCTAGCTTCACCGTCGCGCTACCGCCGCCGCGTTGCCGCTGCTGCTTCACCGGGCCGCTGCCACGGCGGGGACGGGGAAAAGCTACTGCCCTCGGAAGCCGTCGTCCGCCCCGGAGCGTCGGGCACGGCTGTCCGCCGCTGCCCATCGCCGGCGACGGTTTTTCCTCCCCCGAAACCATTCCGAACCCGCCCGGAAACACTCCGCAAAGACTCGCAACACGTGATATTAACATAAAGCTAAGTTCTTTCTAAGCTTCGGCTACGTACGGCGATCGTTCGGTTGGTTCTACGTCGGTTTCTACTTAATTTGATTATGGAAGAAAAGCTATGGAACAAGGATATATATCATGTATGCAAAGCTAGTAAACGTCTCATGCTTTGAGGGTGGAAAAGAATTATACCTCCAAGATGGTTGAAAATGGTAGAAGAACACAAGGTGGTGGCTCAAGCTTCCTCCTTCTCTCTCGGCACTTCTCGCCGCTTCTCCTTCTTCTCTCTTCTCTCTTCTTTTTTTTTTGCCAAGTGAAGTGGAGAGGTGGAATAGAGAGGAGTCCCCCCCTTGAAGAGGAAGAAACCGCCGAGAATGGGGTGAAGAGGGGAAACCGTCGACGTGGGGGGGGGGAAAGAATTAATTTGGGCTCAGCTAATTAAAAATCCATACTTGGTCATCCATGATTTAATTTCAATTGGGCCAAAATCATCAAATAAATTACAAGCCCAAGTAAAAAAACCACTTGATGGATTTAAAGAGTGATTAGATTTAAATTATCTTGTATTTAATTGGTCTTAATTAAATTTTGTTATCTCGTTCTTCATAACCAAAAATTAAAGTACGAGAAATCGTACATAATTTATATTTGGTGTTGTTCCAAATATAATATCCATTCAACCGTTCCTCGCTTTACGCACGTCGTTATCCATAAAACATATATTTCTTTCCATTTAATTCATTCGTCTTGCTAAAGAGTAGCAATTTCATCATCGACCTTTCAACGAGACCTTAAACGTGTCTCCCATAGCTCACAACAAGAAAACACCTAAACACATTCCTCTTCACACCACACACAAACCATAATTTTTCCCATATCACATTTATCGAGAAGCATAGCATTTCGAAATAATTTTATCAATTATTCCGTTACATAAGATTAATTTCAAACTTAAGGTACGGGTGTTACAACCGAGCAGATGGAGATTGGCTGGATAGGAAAGGGGACTCCAGACACGGCTGGTTAAGCGCGTCGAGGTTGGGTCTGTAATCTCCAAACGCCGAGCGTCTTAGATTCTGCTGAAAATGTTGGGGCGTTGGAGAAGACATCCACGACTGAGATGGAGGAAGGTTTGGACACGATGGCCACGGCGGGGGAGATTGACTCCAAATCCACGGCGGGGACGGAGACCCTCCATATCCCGAGGGCTGAGAAGGATAGTCACCATATCCAGACGGCTGAGAAGGATAGCCGCCATATCCCGACGGCTGTGAAGGATAGCCGCCCGACGGCTGTGAAGGATAGCCGCCCGAGGCTGTGAAGGATTGCCGCCATAGCCCGATTCCCGCGAGTCGGGTGATTCGTCGTCTCCACCGTGCATTTTTATAGAGTGAAAGTGTAGATAGTGAATGAAGGGAGAGAGTGTGAGAAATGGTGAAAAAATGGGTGGTGGAGGAGTGGTATTTATAGAGTTAATTTAAAAAAAAAATTAAAAATCGAGGGGTGCCGGCGCGCCTATAGGCGCGGCGAAATGCCCACCGGCGCGTCCTCGCCTCGGTTTCGCTGAATGACCGTCCGCCCCCAGTTTCTCGTCTACCCCGGGGCGGACGTCGCCTACACTATAATCCGCCCCGGGATGGCCCCCGCCGGGGCTATAGGCGCGGCGGTCCCATAGTGGATACCCTAAGTCAATCAAGATTCGCCACGCGCTAACCTTCGCATGTTACAACCCGACTCACAAGAATAAAGGTCTCTAAACTATGTACTTCATCCATCTCAATCGAAATGACACGTCTAAATGACACATTTCTAAGTATAGAAATATCACTTTTTCTATTTTTTCCGTCTCTTTTATTTTACTCTCTCCAATTTACTACTCCTTTCGTCCCACAATAAGAGTCGCACTTTGCCATTTTAGTTCGTCCCACGATAAGAGTCACACTTCATTTTTATCATAAATAGTAAGTAGATCATACATTCTACTAACTCACTCCATTCATATTTTATTATAAAATCAATATAAAAAAGTGGCTTCATATTCCACTAACTTTTTCAACTCATTATTGTTTACATTTCTTAAAATCCGTGCCCAGAATAAGAGTGACTCCTATTGTGGGACAGAGGGAGTACAAAACAACAGTTCATAGAATTTTGTGCCGAATTAGAAATTTTCCACTTAGAGTAAGACGAAGAGAATAATAAATAGTTAAAATAGGAAAAATGAAAGTAAAGTAAAAGAGATAATAATGTAGATAAGTCATCTCTATTATCACATCACAAACCATCTGACGTATATACTTATAATAAATAATGACTAAAGTCCAATTTTGGTCTCTTATATTTGCCCGAAAATTAATATTCTCATAACTGAGAAGCAAGAAAAAATAAATAAATTATGAGAAATGCTGATTACCTCCAATATCTCATCATCAACCTTGAAAATGGGATCATCTTTATCTGAGCTAGCTTGTTCCACAAGTTAAGCGACTTCTCCGATCTTAGCAGCGCCACCATAACCTTGGCCACCACAATCCGGAACCCTCCACAATTCCCCACAATCTTCTTCCCGGCCTCCTCAAACGCCGCCGTCACCACCCAGCCGCGGCTCTCAATCAACCCCTTAATACACCTCCAGTTGATCGCCTCATTCAACACCACCAGAATTTCAAATAGGAAAAAACTCTCATCAAATTCGGTAACTTCAGCCATGCCGGTCGTCACGAGCACTATGCTCCCGTTGTTCTGCTCCGGCAGCCAGCTCCTCAGCCGCGCCAAAATCTCGGTATCCCGCACGTCGTCTAAAGCAACGATGTATCTCCTCCCCCTCATGCTCGCGACGAGATGTTGCCCTAATTTCACTTCTGAACTCATACTTTTTTGATCGGTACTACACCATCCGTCCCTGAAAAGTATGAACATTTGGTTAGACACTTGTTACCCTTTATCAAAGAGAAAAAAAGTATTCAAAATTAGAATGTTCATACTTTTTAGGGACAGTCTTAAGAAAAAAGTTTGTACTTTTCAAAGAACAAGGGAGTATAATTTATTTGAGCGATGATGTTTACAAGGACTTGTCTGAGTTGATATACTGCACCAATCTTCACCCACGCGCCTCACACTAAAAAAAAACTTAATTTTTAAATACACAAAAATCAAGATGCTAAAATTTAAAAATTAATAAAAATTTATGACGCAAAAGAAACCGCTCTTAAATTAAGCACAAACTAAATTAATGTTTTGTTTTTTTAGGATGTTTTTAAAGCGTTTGTGATATATTTAGAAACATAAATTAGTGTCTTTAATTGCATTAAAAAAACATCCTTAACCGGTTTTTGTGTTGTAGCAGTGGAAGGAGCGTCGTCCTCTAATTCGAGCGACGATGTCGAGAAAGACTTGTTTGAGTTGATGCGCGTCTCCCACTTTGCATACGGCGTCGTAAACGCCCCTCACCACTATGGATCTACTGTTGCCGGCGCAGCCGAAGTAGTCCGGCCGCGTGATTCTGAGGAGGTGATCTTTCATGTCGGCGATTGCGTCAGAAAGACCAACCATCTTTACAGCCGAATTGGTGACAATTTCAGCTGAGTTGTCTTCCTCGGAATTAGGTTTTTCTAACTCTTCAATGTAGTTTTTCTCCAGTTCCTTGGCTGCTAAGGTGAAGGAAGTGATTTCGTGGTGCAATTCATTCAAGTCTATCTTTTAAGGGGAAGAAATGTGTTGTTGGATTGAGAGGAAGAGGTTTGAGGTGTAGGATTCGAGGGAGTCTTGTAGTTGGTGAGCAGCTTCTCTGATTTGTGAGTTTAAAGTGTTGAGTTTGTTCCTTTTGTTGAAAGAGGTGAAGCAGCGTGTGCTTGGATGAAGAAATGAAGTGTGTTTATGCATGAACGAAGGCTGGTGTGCATGGGTGAATATCCACGTCAGTTTTGATGACAGCTGTACATGAGTCAGCCCCACGTCAGCTGTGGTGTGAACGCGTCAAGAGTTAGTTACTTGCCGTTTGTTCCTTTGTTTTCTTAGCTCGTGTTTTAGCTTAGTATAAATAGCTCTTTCTTCCTCAAGCTTTGTAATTTTTGGGATTCAAGTTTGTTCAATAAAATCATTCTCTTTTCTTATTGCTTTATACTTTAGATATTTTCATCTTCAACATGGTATCAGTGAATATTCCGCTGTGTTTCTTCTGCTTTTTCTCCTTCAATGGCGAATCGTCGCGGCGGTGGTGGTCCGATCCAACCGTCTGATGACTCTTCCAGCCCCTATTACCTACATCCTAGCGATAATCCGGGTATTCAATTAGTTTCCCAACCTCTCACTGGCTCTAATTACATCAATTGGAGTCGATCTATGTCTACAGCTCTTTTAGCTAAAAATAAACTTCTATTTGTGAATGGAGTCTTGTTGAAACCTACTGAGGATGATCTGTTGTATTCGGCATGGATTAGATGCAATAGTATGGTTGTTTCATGGATTAGAAACTCTCTATCACCACAAATTTGTGCTAGCATCATGTATCTGGACGATGCAAAAGAGATCTGGTCTGATCTATCTGATCGATTCTCTCAATGTGATTCTGCTCGTGTGTACCAGCTGAAACAGAAAATTATGTTTCTAGTTCAAGGTGATGATGACATTAACACCTATTTTACTAACCTGCGTATAGTGTGGGATGAATATAAGCATACACAACCTATATCTTGGTGTGTTTGTCCTGGATGCAGATGTCAAAATGCTTTAAAATGGCATAAACATCAAGAGGCTGAATGTGTGATGCAATTTCTGATCGGCTTAAATCCTTCATACTCTCAGATCCGATCTCACATTTTATCAATGGTACCTCTACCTACCTTATCCAAGGTCTTCTCCTTAGTTATACAAGAAGAGAGACAACGTTCTATTGGTGGAAACATTGAATCTGTTAAATATCCTTCAATCACTCCTTCTTTGAGTGAACAACCTTACTCTGCCAACGCTGCTTCTTCTCAATTCAACAGAGGTCGATTGTGTTCTCATTGTGGAAGGACTAATCACACAATTGACAGATGCTATGCTCTCCATGGTTTTCCACCAAGTTTTGGAAGAGGAAAATTTAAGCCTAACAGCAACACCAACACAAGCTTCAAAATCTGTTAATTTTGTGGATGATTATATACCTGATTCCACAGATAAAGTTGTTCCAGATAAAGTTGTTCAGGTACCTGCCATGCCTACTTCAGATCAATGTCAGCAGCTTATAGCTCTTTTGCAAAGTCAACTTGCCACCAACTCTCCATCCCCTTCCAACTCTGCTGCACATCAAACTTCTCCACCCTATCAATCTCCACCTTTCACAGGTACTACTCTATATCTCCCTTTCATTGCTCATTTATCTCTACAGAATCCTATCTGGCTCTTAGATACAGGAGCCACTCATCATGTGTGCTGCAATAAGTCTCTGTTCAGCACATGTTCTCCAATCAGTAATGCCTCTGTCAAACTTCCTACTGGTGAAACTGCTTCCATTACTCATATTGGCACCATCTGTTTAACTCCTACCATCACTCTATATTCTGTCCTATATGTCCCTTCATTCTCATATAATCTCATTTCTGTGAGCTCTTTAACTAGCTCTCTTTCTTGCTCCTTAATCTTTGATCATGATTCAATTGAAATTCAGGAAGCTTCTCAGGGCATTGTGATTGGGAGGGGTAGAAGACTTGGAAACCTATACACCCTTGATGTCAATTCTGAGCAAAAAGATCTTCAAGGTTCAACCAACTCTTCAACCTTTTCTCAGTCTCTCTTTGTTAATTCTGTTGTTCACATTGATGTTTGGCACAAGAGAATAGGGCATTTGTCTTTCAGCAAGTTAAAATCCATGTCTGAGACTCTTACTTTCTCTAATAAAAACCACTCTTTGTGTGATATATGCCCTCTTGCCAAGCAACAACATTTGCCTTTCAATATTTCTGAATCTGTTGCCAATGAACCTTTTGATCTCATCCACTGTGATGTGTGGGGACCTTTCACTCCCAATACTAATCATGGATATAGGTATTTCCTAATCATTGTTGATGATCATTCCAGATTTGTCTGGACTTTCCTCATGCAAAATAAATTTGATGTTCAATCTATCATCACTCAGTTTTTCAATACCATTGAAACTCAGTTTTCCAGAAAAATCAAAGCTATCAGGTTTGATAATGCTCCTGAATTCCATATACCCTCCTTATATGATTCTTTTGGCACCATAGTGCAGCACTCTTGTGTGGAAACTCCTCAGCAAAATGCCCGGGTAGAAAGAAAACACAAGCACCTTCTTAATGTTGCAAGAAGTTTGCTTTTCCAATCCCACTTACCTATTCAATATTGGGGAGACTGTATTCTTGGAGCCTCTTACCTGATAAACAGAACCCCATCCTCTGTCATCCCAAATAATCTTACACCTTTTCATATGCTCTTCAAGAAATCACCTTCTTATACTCATTTAAGAGTGATTGGCTGCCTGTGCTATGCCTCTTCTTTGAATAGGGGCAGAGACAAATTTTCTCCAAGAGCCATTAGGTGTGTTTTCTTGGGATATCCACCTGGTTATAAGGGTTATAAAGTTCTAAACATTGACACCATGGAAGAAATGATATCCAGACATGTGGTCTTCCATGAAAACATTTTTCCTTTAGCTCATCTACCTACATCAACTTTTCCATCTTCCTCTGTTAATCCCCATCCTCCTTCTCAAAACACCAACCCCACCATTTCTTCTTCTGATCTCACACATCCCAGAAATCCTTCCTCTTCTTCTGATCAAACCTCCTCAGCCACACCCACTGTCACCAAAAGTGGAAGAACAACCAAAACTCCTGCTCACCTAACAGATTTTATCTGTAATTCTGTAGCTTCATCTACTCTCCATCCCATATCTGCACATTTTTCTTTATCCAAACTCAATCCAGATTACCTCAAGTACATCGTTCTCATGTCTGCTATCCCTGAACCTCACTCATATAAACAAGCTTCTGCCATCAAAGAGTGGCAAGTGGCAATGCAAGAAGAGCTGTCAGCCTTCATAAGAACTGACACTTGGTACATTACTATCCTTCCACCGGGTAAAATACCTATTGATTGCAAATGGCTTTATAAGGTGAAATATCATGCTGATGCCACAGTAGAAAGATACAAAGCTAGATTGGTTGGAAAAGGCTTCACTCAACTTGAGGGAATAGACTTCTTGGATACATTCTCACCAGTTGCTAAACTTACTATAGTCAAAATGATTTTAGCCTTAGCAGCTATCTATGGATGGTCCTTATCTCACTTAGATGTGAACAATGCTTTCCTCTATGGAGACCTTGAAGAAGAAATTTATATGACTCTACCACCTGGCCTTGAGGTGGACAGAGCCACTGTTGAGGGGGCCACTCCTGACTCAACACTGGTCTGTAGACTCAAGAAATCCCTTTATGGCCTCAAACAAGCCTCAAGGCAGTGGTATCTTAAACTTTCTCAAGTTTTGAAGGGATTCGGATTAAAGCAATCAACATCAGACCACTCTTTCTTCTATAAAAATGATAATGCAGCAAGTTTCTTTGGCATAGTGGTGTATGTGGATGATATTCTTGTGGCTACCACAGATCCTCAGATTACTGAACTCTTCAAAGAATTCTTGGCTAAATCTTTCAAGTTCAAGGATCTAGGTGTACCTAAATACTTCCTTGGTATTGAGATTGCAAGAAATAAGAAGGGAATTCAAATCTCTCAAAGGAAGTATGCCATGGACCTTATCAATGATGCTGGACTCCTTGGGTGTAAACCATCATCAACTCCTATGGACTCTACAAAGAAATTACAAGCAGATTCTGGTCCTGCAATGGAAGATCCAGCTAAGTACAGAAGGCTCATTGGAAGATTATTGTACTTATGCATAACAAGACCAGACATAACTTATGCTGTGCATAAGTTAAGTCAATATGTCTCTAAACCTTGTATAGATTACTGGATTGCGGCTGAAAAGGTTCTGAAATACCTCAAGAAGACCCCTGGTCATGGTCTGTTCTATTCCAGCAGTTGCAAACCTACATTGAGCATCTTTTCAGATGCTGATTGGGCTGCTTGCCCAGACACTACGAAATCCATGACTGGATTTTGCTTATTCCTAGGTAACTCATTGATTTCATGGAGAGCTAAAAAGCAAAACACAATTTCCAGATCCTCTGCGGAAGCTGAGTATCGAGCCATGGCTCAAGCCACTTGTGAGGTTGTGTGGGCCAAATGCTTACTTGAAGATTTCGGAATTAAAACTGAGAAAGCTGTTCCTCTATATTGTGACAATCAATCGGCTATACACATATGTTCTAATCCTGTTTTTCATGAGAGGACAAAGCATATAGAGATCGATTGCCACACGGTTAGGGAAAAATATATCCAAGGTGTTATTAAGCCCTTGCACATCAGGAACAACTTGCAAATTGCTGACATCTTTACTAAGCCTTTGGGTGATTCAGCGTTTCATTCCATTCTTGACAAGATGAACTTTACTAGTCTATATAGTTCATCGTGAGAGGGCGTGTTGAAAGAGGTGAAGCAGCGTGTGCTTGGATGAAGAAATGAAGTGTGTTTATGCATGAACGAAGGCTGGTGTGCATGGGTGAATATCCACGTCAGTTTTGATGACAGCTGTACATGAGTCAGCCCCACGTCAGCTGTGGTGTGAACGCGTCAAGAGTTAGTTACTTGCCGTTTGTTCCTTTGTTTTCTTAGCTCGTGTTTTAGCTTAGTATAAATAGCTCTTTCTTCCTCAAGCTTTGTAATTTTTGGGATTCAAGTTTGTTCAATAAAATCATTCTCTTTTCTTATTGCTTTATACTTTAGATATTTTCATCTTCAACACCTTTTCTTGCTTCCGCAGTTGATATCAATGGGTCGTGTGAGGGATTGTTGCATGAATGTGAGCTGTTTGTGTGCATCTTGTAAGGTTTGTCGAGTGGGAGAGAGGATGGAAATATGAGAAGAGTAAAGGAGGTGATGTATTGTTTGTTTGAGAGAAATCACAGCAGGATAAGCCATCTCCGCTTTCTCTTCTGCACTCCGATTAATATTAACTGACAGAGAAAGAAAAAGAGAGAGAGAGGCAGAGCAATAAGGTCTAAAATGGTAAGAGTGGTTTGTGAGACTTGGGTGGAGATAAGCTATAAAGCATCGTACTACTCCCTACATCCGCAAAATGTTGTCCGTATTTGACTCGGCGCGGGTTTTATGAAATGCGAAGAAAAATTAGTGGAATGCCGGCCCCACATTTATATATTAGTTTTATAATAGAATATGAGTGTAATGAGTTGATGGAAAATAGGGTCCATTTACCAAAAATGGAAAAAAAAACAAAGTGGACAACATTTCACGGACAGACCGAAATGATGAAACTGGACAACATTTCACTGACTAAGGGAGTAATAGATTAGTTTGGATTATATAATATTCTCTCCGTCTCTTTTGTACTCCCTCCGTTTCTTCATAGTTGAGGCAAAACTTTTCGGCACGGAGTTTAAGAAACATATATTAAGTGTGTTAAATAAATAGATAAATAAGTAAGAGAGGGAAAAAGTAGAGAGAATAAAGTAAAAAGTGAATAAAGTAGAGAGAATAAAGTAAGAGAGAGTAAAGTAAGAAAGAGAAAAAAATTACTATATAGGGAAATGACTCAACTGTGAGGAAACTTCTCAAATGAAAAAATGACTCAACTATGGAGGAACGGAGGGAGTAATTGTTATGAGCATGAAATTTAAGAAAAAATGAGCATGAAATTTAAGAAAATTATGTTTAATACAGTAAAGAACATGAGATATTAAAATAGAAAAGAAAATAAAATACATAAATAAAAAGAGAACAAAGTAAAAAATTTGAGATAATTTGTGGGCATATCCATTGAGATATGAACACACATCTAGCTAGAAACTTAGTTGTGGAGGCTATGACACACTTTCGATTTGAAATGGTCAATGTAAAAGATAGGGAACTAGCATAAGAAAAGTAATGAATTAAATATTTGGATGCAATGGATTGACTTCTGAAAATAATTTCAAAAATGGATCATCATTAATCAATAATACATCTGGGAAGATATATAGACTGGCTTTTATTAATAAAATTTTGGCGAAGTTTTATACTCCATTCAATCTTTAAAAATATGGATATACGATCATATGATATGGGAATTAAGATTAAATTAGTAAAATAAAAGACTAAAAGAGAGTAAAGAGAAATGGAATGTTAGTTAAAGTAGTGTTATTGAATAGTGGATCACACATTATTATTAATGTGTTAATAGTGGTATAAGTTGTAAATAACTTGATTTATATAAGTAATAAATTGGAATAACTTTCCATAAATGGAAATACTCATATTTTTATGAGACAAGATCTCAACTTTGAAATAACGATTCGCCCCCGTTGAGCTTCCTTATAGTTGTGGGAATAGCTAATTTGACTTTGAAAATCCATAAGTCCGAATTTAAATAGTATAATCACAGATACGCATCGATTATATAATAAAGTTTTCCTATATTTTGTATTGTAGGACATATCATCGATCAAGTGACTCATGTCTACGTGACTGCACCTTCCTTTCAGTTTATTTTTATTTTAAATCTGTAATTATTTCCGTATGAGTATCATAATAATATGGAGTATTACTTAGATGACTCCACCAAATTCCATATTTTTTCGATTGCTAGAATAGTTTATTTAGATAGTTGAAATTAATATTAATCATAAATGTACAAAAATTAAAATATAACTGAATGGACTAGAATAGACTAACTAAAATCACTTAAAAGGAGTGTAACGACCAATTTGCTCTCTACTTCTCTTAAATTCTCTTCAGCCTATTTATCTCTCATCGTTTTAGTCATTTATGAAATCGCTAGAAATTGTTGTGACTGTTTGAGTTTATTATGTAAAACCTAGTTTAACGTTTGTTTTCTACATCTGAATGAACAAAAATGTTCATAGAAGAAGAAAACTACAACACCTAAAATTTATCTTTGGATGTTGTAGTGATTTTTTTATTAAGTATTCTAAAATGAAATCTTACATGCTACACATATTAATTAGCATGGAAAAGGAGAAGAATCTGCTTACTGCTGCTACAGAACTAAGAAATTACACATTCGGACTTCAAACTTATAGCTGATCATGTGCAATTTTGAACATTGCAGGAAAAAGGTTATCAAAGTAAACAGACTTTTGTGCAAGTTTTACTCGTGTAAATGATGAACCGTTGTGTGGAAAAAGTAATTTGCACAATTTAGTTGGTCAATTCATGCATGTATCTATTCATGTAGCAGATGAGTCATGTATCTTCTTTAAGAATCATTTATATATATCTAAATGAAGAGTTATGTATTTCAATCAAGATTAATGTGTACCTTGACGAAGAGTCGTATATAAGAGCATCTCCAAGGGGAGAAGGTATATAGAAAAGGTATATTATGTATTTACCTTCTTAAAAAGTGAAATATACTCTTCTAAAAAGTGACACATTCCAAAGGAAAAAGGTATATAGAAAGGTAAATTATTTTTTAAAAATAAAATTATAGTACAAAATGCATTAAAAAACATAAAGTGTTAATACCTTCTCAAATACATTTCCCCTTAGAGAAGAGTTTTTTATGAAAAGAAGACAAATGTGGTAATTATAAGATTTCACCTCTCCATTAATGGGGAGGTAAAGATACCTCTTCAAAATAGGAAAAAGTATAATACATTCTTAAATACCTCTCCCCTTGCAGAATGACTTTTTATGAAAAAAACGGTAAATATAGTAGTTATATTAGTTTACCTCTCCCCTTGGAGATGCTCTAAATACCATTGTAATCTTCAATTTTTCCACTAACTTTTCTAACTCACTATTATTTATATTTCTTAAAACCTATTTCCATAACAAATGTGACTCTTGTGAGACGGAGATAGTAATTCAGTAAAAAAAATTATATTCACTATCTAGTCAAATACTATATCCATATCATATTTCTCTCTAAATATCAAAGTGCCGCAGCACTATTATCGATTTCCAAACCCAACAAATTATGGTATCAAGAGCCTTATTATTCAACATGGCATCAAGCATTTCCACATTTTCTTATACGCACTTCAACTACTGGAGCAATTAAATGAAAGACTATATTACGATAAAACTCGAAAATTACGATAAAAGGAATTTTTTTTAATAACTAGAAAATTACAATAAAAGGGGGAAAAAGTTCATTTTTAAGAAAATAAAAACTTGAAATTACAATAAAGAAAAACATTTAAAAAAGGTCACATGTATCGAAATCTGGCTAAGGCTACTAAATGGTATGATCTTCGTCACTTGTTTGAAAATTGACGAGGATTTTGTAAAGAATGGGGGCGGAAAACTTACACAAGATGCCACCCACAACGGTTATGGAAGATCCGTTGATAAGATGTGAAAGTAGGGTGTATGATGTTAGATTTTTTATACTATAAATCACCTTTCGAGTGATTGGATATTGTAAAAATTCTTATTTTATTTTATACCCTGAAAGACGAGGTCTTGATAAACACTCATTTCTTAATCAATATATTAACATTGAGCATACGTTATTGATTATGCATTACTTTGACGTATCAAATGGTGCGGGTGATATGCCCGGATTTTGCACGGTTTTAAGGCCATTATTTGGTCTGTTTTGAATGTCAAAGTTGCATAACATGTCCATTATTTGCGTATTTTATATATTTTGGTATTTTGACATGTTTTGTGAGAAATGTGCATATTTGAACCTAAAAAGGAAGTCAAAACACGAAGTAGGAAATCTGGAGTTTTTGGGAGCGACCGACGACCGCCATATCTGTAGCGTTCCGTTTCGGAAAATTGGTGCATGGAATGAAGACACGCCCAGCGACCGCCGGGCAATGCGTGGCGACCGCCACCTAAGAGTCTGAAGCTTCAGATCAATGCATGACGACTGCTGGCCAAGGTGCGGCGGTCCGCCTCAAAAGAGCGGCGATAAGATTTGCCCTAATTTTCTCTCCAAGATTTTCCATATTTTGCAACCCTTTTCCTTATTTGAGAATGGGCGATTTTTCCCCTATAAATACCCCTCTCAAGCTTCATCATTAGGGATACTCTTTTTGCAACATATTTTCTAGAGATTAAAAGTTATAGTACTTCATTGTGCAAGGAGTTGGAGAAGGATTCAAGAACATCAAAGCTACAAGGATTCAACCTTTGAGTTTTATTTGCTTTAGTTTTATGTTCCAATTGTTTTCCCTTCAATCTATGTCTTTAGATTATTCTATCATGTGTAACTAAATTCATAGGATTCTAGGGATGTCTTAGTAACGACTTTGGTTATACAATTCATTTTCTATTTAATATTCGTTTGTTCTTACTTTGTTTCTTCCTTAAGTTGTTGGATAATGCTTCACGTTTGAGTGACACATTCTGTGATGAATTAATATAACTTGCTATATAATCGTGAGAGGAGGTTGGCGAGTTAGCTTCCTTTAAAACGACACTGTTAATTGAGAGTGAACACTTTTCAAGAGTCTTAGGAGCTTTTAGGAGTTATGTATTTAGGATTGACAACCCTAATATTTGTAACCAATGTTTGCATCGCATGAGCATAAACTAGGTGACTCTTTCTATCAAAGTAAGAACTGTGCTAGGGTATTGTAGTTGGAATTTGTATAACCATAACTGTGAACGCACATCCCTGGAATTCCCTTATC
The DNA here is from genome assembly GCF_004379255.2 of Salvia splendens. Taxonomy (NCBI): domain Eukaryota; kingdom Viridiplantae; phylum Streptophyta; class Magnoliopsida; order Lamiales; family Lamiaceae; genus Salvia; species Salvia splendens. The sequence goes on from NC_056036.1 coordinate 28,660,853, forward strand.
TCTATACTTTTATCTCTGTGATTTATTTGCAACTAGTTGTTTATTGTTTTCAAACTGTTCTTTGTTTTCAAAAATCCAAAATCTTTCGGTTTTCCAAATAGTAATCGAGTTTTAGTAGAAGATAGCCAGTTTGTGTCTGTTTTCCCCGTGATCGATATCCGGTACTAACCTTTAGCTATACTATTCCTACTCTGTATACTTGCAGGTATTTATAGTGCTAATAAAAAGTGCATCAACGGGTTTTTTGTAACCCAATAATCCTGATATCTTGGGTAGTGGTGATTAATATCTAGCGATGCTAGGATTGCTATTATATTGAACGCGTGTTTGATGAGTCTGGTTTATAATGTCTTCAAGAGGAGCTCGAAATAATATTTTATTATTCAGAATCTAACTATTTGGGATTTAATTATTCCATGAATAATAAATAAGAGATTCTTGCTAAGTCCACTTTTGGAATTAACAAGATATTAATTAATTAAGTCTATAGGAGACATTAATTAATTAATAGACATTTATATCTTTAGCGCGAGAAATAACTTTCTAAAAATGAAAATCCGGATACTTGTAATTTCGGATTTGGATGGTTAATTCAATATTATTACTGTAGTGCTTGATAATAATATTTCAATCTGAACTTGAATTAAATTAAGGTTCAACTTAATTAGATATGAGCCAATTGGGTGTGACATTATCTAAACCTCCATAGATCTCTGACTGGGCCCAATATGTAACTTAATATAAATAGGAGAATAAAGAGAATAAAGGAGATACAGTATAAATAATTTTTGTCCCCCCTCTCTCTCTGTGGAGGCGCCGATTTTGCTCTCCTACTTTGTGTGGGAGTTCTGTCTTCTTTATTCAAGTCCTATATATTTTGATAAGATCTCGTCCACCCTAATATCGAAATATAGTTCGGGAACTAGTCAGAAGATTCATTGTCTAGTATTGAAGATCATCAAGTGGAGAAGTAGCGATCCATCTGTGATTCTTTGGAGAATCAAGAAGGTATTAAATCATCTCCGTAGAAAGCATGTTTTAGGTTTCATTTAATCAAAAGCATGTTTTAATTCAAGTTTTGAGCATAATGCATGTGATAATTACGCGAATAGAATTTGTCTAAATAATCTGCTAACTAGATCTAATTCTTTGATTTATTTGTTCTTCTGCTGCAAACTGCATCATATGACGCCACAACTGATTGTGAAAGGTCATTTGATAAGTCTGATAAATAAGCCTCAATGGGTTGGTAGTTCAAGATAAAACTTAAAGAGATAAAACTCATAAAATATTATTGTTCCAAGGTGTCCCTTCGTTCCTTGTTAATAGAGACATTTCTTTACAGCTCGAAGTTTAAGAATAGTGTGTTAAATGGATGGTGACAAAAGTAAGAGAGGTGAAGAGGGAATAAAGTGAAAGGTAGAATTACTTTTTGCAAAAAATAGAAATGACTCATTTAACTTAGAACTTCTCAAAATAGAAAAATGACTCTATTAACATGGAACGTAGGGAGTATATTTTTAATTCAATAATAAAACCTTTATATAAGCAAAACAAATCTTAAGCATAAGAAAAAATGAAACCCAAACCAACTAATATTGATCAACAATTTTCTATCTATTTATTCTGTAGGGATCAGATCACTCGGGATTTACTAATTACCGGGACCTCTTTGTATTTGGTTAACATTGAGATGACTAATCTCAGCAAGACAAGCCAAGGAATACAAAGGAAACTAGAACTATTACAATTTGTGACTAAGTACAAGATTACCGAGAAACCCTAGCTTATATCAGATCCTTAACCGATCTGATACTTCAAGCTACACTCCGTAGAAACCCCTGCACACTGAAGTACACAAATTAGTAATACAAGAATATGATCCTTTTGGATCTAAATAAAAAAAGACATAGAAAAGGGAACAGGAGATTTAGGATATGGCTCAGGTCGCGCACACGACTGCACAGGGTCAATGACCTCCTCAATCTTCACCAACAAGTCTCAAGGGAGCACAGTGAAACAATCGGACCCCAAAACCCTAGGGATACTCCGATTACTACAATACAAGAGCCACTTCAACACACGACCACCACACGTCTCACAATCACTGCCAAAAGGCCTCAAGAAAACAAGAATCTCACGGATCTAAGAAATCAACCGAAGATCTTCAACCAAAAGAACTGATTCGAACTCAACCGTTCGAACCCAAAGGAAATCTCCAAATCAACACAGAAGTTGAGAGATCAACACTCAGTTCTCACGAAAACAGAGAAGAGAGTCGCCGGACAAGAAGATAGGAGCACATTTCGTTAGAGAGAGAGTGGAGAGTTCTAGAGAGAAGCCAGAGAGTCTAGCATAGAGAGAGAGAGTATAGGAATAGAATGAGGTGGATAGAGGATAGGGTTGAGTTTATCTCACCCAAACAAACAAAACCCTACATCCGACAGTCCACACCAACGATCCACGTGAGATGGCCACGTGGCATCCATCGGAGTATCCCTTTTAAATTATTGGGCCAAAAGCATTTTGGGTCACTAAAACTAGAACAGGCCACAAGAATTAAATCAGCCCGGCTGATTAAAATCAAGCCCAACCAATTGGAGTCCATAATATCTCACATACTCCACCTTGGACTAAATTGGGTAAACAGAGGAGAGCCTTGGTGCACGTGTTGCTTCATCACATCCTACAAGGTTATCTCAAGATACCAAAGAGTTAGAAGCTCATTAGTCAAGAGAATAACCAAGTTGCCTAACAAGACACCAGATGGCATACCAAGTTGCCTTGTGATTTCAATAACCCAAAGCCTAGAGAATCAGCAAGGTCTTCCCCCAGGACATGCACATGCACATGCTAACCACAATCAATATAACTTGCTATATAATCGTGAGAGGAGGTTGGCGAGTTAGCTTCCTTTAAAACGACACTGTTAATTGAGAGTGAACACTTTTCAAGAGTCTTAGGAGCTTTTAGGAGTTATGTATTTAGGATTGACAACCCTAATATTTGTAACCAATGTTTGCATCGCATGAGCATAAACTAGGTGACTCTTTCTATCAAAGTAAGAACTGTGCTAGGGTATTGTAGTTGGAATTTGTATAACCATAACTGTGAACGCACATCCCTGGAATTCCCTTATCTCTATACTTTTATCTCTGTGATTTATTTGCAACTAGTTGTTTATTGTTTTCAAACTGTTCTTTGTTTTCAAAAATCCAAAATCTTTCGGTTTTCCAAATAGTAATCGAGTTTTAGTAGAAGATAGCCAGTTTGTGTCTGTTTTCCCCGTGATCGATATCCGGTACTAACCTTTAGCTATACTATTCCTACTCTGTATACTTGCAGGTATTTATAGTGCTAATAAAAAGTGCATCAACGGGTTTTTCGTAACCCAATAATCCTGATATCTTGGGTAGTGGTGATTAATATCTAGCGATGCTAGGATTGCTATTATATTGAACGCGTGTTTGATGAGTCTGGTTTATAATGTCTTCAAGAGGAGCTCGAAATAATATTTTATTATTCAGAATCTAACTATTTGGGATTTAATTATTCCATGAATAATAAATAAGAGATTCTTGCTAAGTCCACTTTTGGAATTAACAAGATATTAATTAATTAAGTCTATAGGAGACATTAATTAATTAATGGACATTTATATCTTTAGCGCGAGAAATAACTTTCTAAAAATGAAAATCCGGATACTTGTAATTTCGGATTTGGATGGTTAATTCAATATTATTACTGTAGTGCTTGATAATAATATTTCAATCTGAACTTGAATTAAATTAAGGTTCAACTTAATTAGATATGAGCCAATTGGGTGTGACATTATCTAAACCTCCATAGATCTCTGACTGGGCCCAATATGTAACTTAATATAAATAGGAGAATAAAGAGAATAAAGGAGATACAGTATAAATAATTTTTGTCCCCCCTCTCTCTCTGTGGAGGCGCCGATTTTGCTCTCCTACTTTGTGTGGGAGTTCTGTCTTCTTTATTCAAGTCCTATATATTTTGATAAGATCTCGTCCACCCTAATATCGAAATATAGTTCGGGAACTAGTCAGAAGATTCATTGTCTAGTATTGAAGATCATCAGGTGGAGAAGTATCGATCCATTTGTGATTCTTTGGAGAATCAAGAAGGTATTAAATCATCTCCGTAGAAAGCATGTTTTAGGTTTCATTTAATCAAAAGCATGTTTTAATTCAAGTTTTGAGCATAATGCATGTGATAATTACGCGAATAGAATTTGTCTAAATAATCTGCTAACTAGATCTAATTCTTTGATTTATTTGTTCTTCTGCTGCAAACTGCATCATATGACGCCACAACTGATTGTGAAAGGTCATTTGATAAGTCTGATAAATAAGCCTCAATGGGTTGGTAGTTCAAGATAAAACTTAAAGAGATAAAACTCATAAAATATTATTGTTCCAAGGTGTCCCTTCGTTCCTTGTTAATAGAGACATTTCTTTACAGCTCGAAGTTTAAGAATAGTGTGTTAAATGGATGGTGACAAAAGTAAGAGAGGTGAAGAGGGAATAAAGTGAAAGGTAGAATTACTTTTTGCAAAAAATAGAAATGACTCATTTAACTTAGAACTTCTCAAAATAGAAAAATGACTCTATTAACATGGAACGTAGGGAGTATATTTTTAATTCAATAATAAAACCTTTATATAAGCAAAACAAATCTTAAGCATAAGAAAAAATGAAACCCAAACCAACTAATATTGATCAACAATTTTCTATCTATTTATTCTGTAGGGATCAGATCACTCGGGATTTACTAATTACCGGGACCTCTTTGTATTTGGTTAACATTGAGATGACTAATCTCAGCAAGACAAGCCAAGGAATACAAAGGAAACTAGAACTATTACAATTTGTGACTAAGTACAAGATTACCGAGAAACCCTAGCTTATATCAGATCCTTAACCGATCTGATACTTCAAGCTACACTCCGTAGAAACCCCTGCACACTGAAGTACACAAATTAGTAATACAAGAATATGATCCTTTTGGATCTAAATCAAAAAAGACATAGAAAAGGGAACAGGAGATTTAGGATATGGCTCAGGTCGCGCACACGACTGCACAGGGTCAATGACCTCCTCAATCTTCACCAACAAGTCTCAAGGGAGCACAGTGAAACAATCGGACCCCAAAACCCTAGGGATACTCCGATTACTACAATACAAGAGCCACTTCAACACACGACCACCACACGTCTCACAATCACTGCCAAAAGGCCTCAAGAAAACAAGAATCTCACGGATCTAAGAAATCAACCGAAGATCTTCAACCAAAAGAACTGATTCGAACTCAACCGTTCGAACCCAAAGGAAATCTCCAAATCAACACAGAAGTTGAGAGATCAACACTCAGTTCTCACGAAAACAGAGAAGAGAGTCGCCGGACAAGAAGATAGGAGCACATTTCGTTAGAGAGAGAGTGGAGAGTTCTAGAGAGAAGCCAGAGAGTCTAGCATAGAGAGAGAGAGTATAGGAATAGAATGAGGTGGATAGAGGATAGGGTTGAGTTTATCTCACCCAAACAAACAAAACCCTACATCCGACAGTCCACACCAACGATCCACGTGAGATGGCCACGTGGCATCCATCGGAGTATCCCTTTTAAATTATTGGGCCAAAAGCATTTTGGGTCACTAAAACTAGAACAGGCCACAAGAATTAAATCAGCCCGGCTGATTAAAATCAAGCCCAACCAATTGGAGTCCATAATATCTCACATACTCCACCTTGGACTAAATTGGGTAAACAGAGGAGAGCCTTGGTGCACGTGTTGCTTCATCACATCCTACAAGGTTATCTCAAGATACCAAAGAGTTAGAAGCTCATTAGTCAAGAGAATAACCAAGTTGCCTAACAAGACACCAGATGGCATACCAAGTTGCCTTGTGATTTCAATAACCCAAAGCCTAGAGAATCAGCAAGGTCTTCCCCCAGGACATGCACATGCACATGCTAACCACAATCAATATAACTTGCTATATAATCGTGAGAGGAGGTTGGCGAGTTAGCTTCCTTTAAAACGACACTGTTAATTGAGAGTGAACACTTTTCAAGAGTCTTAGGAGCTTTTAGGAGTTATGTATTTAGGATTGACAACCCTAATATTTGTAACCAATGTTTGCATCGCATGAGCATAAACTAGGTGACTCTTTCTATCAAAGTAAGAACTGTGCTAGGGTATTGTAGTTGGAATTTGTATAACCATAACTGTGAACGCACATCCCTGGAATTCCCTTATCTCTATACTTTTATCTCTGTGATTTATTTGCAACTAGTTGTTTATTGTTTTCAAACTGTTCTTTGTTTTCAAAAATCCAAAATCTTTCGGTTTTCCAAATAGTAATCGAGTTTTAGTAGAAGATAGCCAGTTTGTGTCTGTTTTCCCCGTGATCGATATCCGGTACTAACCTTTAGCTATACTATTCCTACTCTGTATACTTGCAGGTATTTATAGTGCTAATAAAAAGTGCATCAACGGGTTTTTCGTAACCCAATAATCCTGATATCTTGGGTAGTGGTGATTAATATCTAGCGATGCTAGGATTGCTATTATATTGAACGCGTGTTTGATGAGTCTGGTTTATAATGTCTTCAAGAGGAGCTCGAAATAATATTTTATTATTCAGAATCTAACTATTTGGGATTTAATTATTCCATGAATAATAAATAAGAGATTCTTGCTAAGTCCACTTTTGGAATTAACAAGATATTAATTAATTAAGTCTATAGGAGACATTAATTAATTAATGGACATTTATATCTTTAGCGCGAGAAATAACTTTCTAAAAATGAAAATCCGGATACTTGTAATTTCGGATTTGGATGGTTAATTCAATATTATTACTGTAGTGCTTGATAATAATATTTCAATCTGAACTTGAATTAAATTAAGGTTCAACTTAATTAGATATGAGCCAATTGGGTGTGACATTATCTAAACCTCCATAGATCTCTGACTGGGCCCAATATGTAACTTAATATAAATAGGAGAATAAAGAGAATAAAGGAGATACAGTATAAATAATTTTTGTCCCCCCTCTCTCTCTGTGGAGGCGCCGATTTTGCTCTCCTACTTTGTGTGGGAGTTCTGTCTTCTTTATTCAAGTCCTATATATTTTGATAAGATCTCGTCCACCCTAATATCGAAATATAGTTCGGGAACTAGTCAGAAGATTCATTGTCTAGTATTGAAGATCATCAAGTGGAGAAGTAGCGATCCATTTGTGATTCTTTGGAGAATCAAGAAGGTATTAAATCATCTCCGTAGAAAGCATGTTTTAGGTTTCATTTAATCAAAAGCATGTTTTAATTCAAGTTTTGAGCATAATGCATGTGATAATTACGCGAATAGAATTTGTCTAAATAATCTGCTAACTAGATCTAATTCTTTGATTTATTTGTTCTTCTGCTGCAAACTGCATCATATGACGCCACAACTGATTGTGAAAGGTCATTTGATAAGTCTGATAAATAAGCCTCAATGGGTTGGTAGTTCAAGATAAAACTTAAAGAGATAAAACTCATAAAATATTATTGTTCCAAGGTGTCCCTTCGTTCCTTGTTAATAGAGACATTTCTTTACAGCTCGAAGTTTAAGAATAGTGTGTTAAATGGATGGTGACAAAAGTAAGAGAGGTGAAGAGGGAATAAAGTGAAAGGTAGAATTACTTTTTGCAAAAAATAGAAATGACTCATTTAACTTAGAACTTCTCAAAATAGAAAAATGACTCTATTAACATGGAACGTAGGGAGTATATTTTTAATTCAATAATAAAACCTTTATATAAGCAAAACAAATCTTAAGCATAAGAAAAAATGAAACCCAAACCAACTAATATTGATCAACAATTTTCTATCTATTTATTCTGTAGGGATCAGATCACTCGGGATTTACTAATTACCGGGACCTCTTTGTATTTGGTTAACATTGAGATGACTAATCTCAGCAAGACAAGCCAAGGAATACAAAGGAAACTAGAACTATTACAATTTGTGACTAAGTACAAGATTACCGAGAAACCCTAGCTTATATCAGATCCTTAACCGATCTGATACTTCAAGCTACACTCCGTAGAAACCCCTGCACACTGAAGTACACAAATTAGTAATACAAGAATATGATCCTTTTGGATCTAAATCAAAAAAGACATAGAAAAGGGAACAGGAGATTTAGGATATGGCTCAGGTCGCGCACACGACTGCACAGGGTCAATGACCTCCTCAATCTTCACCAACAAGTCTCAAGGGAGCACAGTGAAACAATCGGACCCCAAAACCCTAGGGATACTCCGATTACTACAATACAAGAGCCACTTCAACACACGACCACCACACGTCTCACAATCACTGCCAAAAGGCCTCAAGAAAACAAGAATCTCACGGATCTAAGAAATCAACCGAAGATCTTCAACCAAAAGAACTGATTCGAACTCAACCGTTCGAACCCAAAGGAAATCTCCAAATCAACACAGAAGTTGAGAGATCAACACTCAGTTCTCACGAAAACAGAGAAGAGAGTCGCCGGACAAGAAGATAGGAGCACATTTCGTTAGAGAGAGAGTGGAGAGTTCTAGAGAGAAGCCAGAGAGTCTAGCATAGAGAGAGAGAGTATAGGAATAGAATGAGGTGGATAGAGGATAGGGTTGAGTTTATCTCACCCAAACAAACAAAACCCTACATCCGACAGTCCACACCAACGATCCACGTGAGATGGCCACGTGGCATCCATCGGAGTATCCCTTTTAAATTATTGGGCCAAAAGCATTTTGGGTCACTAAAACTAGAACAGGCCACAAGAATTAAATCAGCCCGGCTGATTAAAATCAAGCCCAACCAATTGGAGTCCATAATATCTCACATACTCCACCTTGGACTAAATTGGGTAAACAGAGGAGAGCCTTGGTGCACGTGTTGCTTCATCACATCCTACAAGGTTATCTCAAGATACCAAAGAGTTAGAAGCTCATTAGTCAAGAGAATAACCAAGTTGCCTAACAAGACACCAGATGGCATACCAAGTTGCCTTGTGATTTCAATAACCCAAAGCCTAGAGAATCAGCAAGGTCTTCCCCCAGGACATGCACATGCACATGCTAACCACAATCAATATAACTTGCTATATAATCGTGAGAGGAGGTTGGCGAGTTAGCTTCCTTTAAAACGACACTGTTAATTGAGAGTGAACACTTTTCAAGAGTCTTAGGAGCTTTTAGGAGTTATGTATTTAGGATTGACAACCCTAATATTTGTAACCAATGTTTGCATCGCATGAGCATAAACTAGGTGACTCTTTCTATCAAAGTAAGAACTGTGCTAGGGTATTGTAGTTGGAATTTGTATAACCATAACTGTGAACGCACATCCCTGGAATTCCCTTATCTCTATACTTTTATCTCTGTGATTTATTTGCAACTAGTTGTTTATTGTTTTCAAACTGTTCTTTGTTTTCAAAAATCCAAAATCTTTCGGTTTTCCAAATAGTAATCGAGTTTTAGTAGAAGATAGCCAGTTTGTGTCTGTTTTCCCCGTGATCGATATCCGGTACTAACCTTTAGCTATACTATTCCTACTCTGTATACTTGCAGGTATTTATAGTGCTAATAAAAAGTGCATCAACGGGTTTTTCGTAACCCAATAATCCTGATATCTTGGGTAGTGGTGATTAATATCTAGCGATGCTAGGATTGCTATTATATTGAACGCGTGTTTGATGAGTCTGGTTTATAATGTCTTCAAGAGGAGCTCGAAATAATATTTTATTATTCAGAATCTAACTATTTGGGATTTAATTATTCCATGAATAATAAATAAGAGATTCTTGCTAAGTCCACTTTTGGAATTAACAAGATATTAATTAATTAAGTCTATAGGAGACATTAATTAATTAATGGACATTTATATCTTTAGCGCGAGAAATAACTTTCTAAAAATGAAAATCCGGATACTTGTAATTTCGGATTTGGATGGTTAATTCAATATTATTACTGTAGTGCTTGATAATAATATTTCAATCTGAACTTGAATTAAATTAAGGTTCAACTTAATTAGATATGAGCCAATTGGGTGTGACATTATCTAAACCTCCATAGATCTCTGACTGGGCCCAATATGTAACTTAATATAAATAGGAGAATAAAGAGAATAAAGGAGATACAGTATAAATAATTTTTGTCCCCCCTCTCTCTCTGTGGAGGCGCCGATTTTGCTCTCCTACTTTGTGTGGGAGTTCTGTCTTCTTTATTCAAGTCCTATATATTTTGATAAGATCTCGTCCACCCTAATATCGAAATATAGTTCGGGAACTAGTCAGAAGATTCATTGTCTAGTATTGAAGATCATCAAGTGGAGAAGTAGCGATCCATCTGTGATTCTTTGGAGAATCAAGAAGGTATTAAATCATCTCCGTAGAAAGCATGTTTTAGGTTTCATTTAATCAAAAGCATGTTTTAATTCAAGTTTTGAGCATAATGCATGTGATAATTACGCGAATAGAATTTGTCTAAATAATCTGCTAACTAGATCTAATTCTTTGATTTATTTGTTCTTCTGCTGCAAACTGCATCATATGACGCCACAACTGATTGTGAAAGGTCATTTGATAAGTTTGATAAATAAGCCTCAATGGGTTGGTAGTTCAAGATAAAACTTAAAGAGATAAAACTCATAAAATATTATTGTTCCAAGGTGTCCCTTCGTTCCTTGTTAATAGAGACATTTCTTTACAGCTCGAAGTTTAAGAATAGTGTGTTAAATGGATGGTGACAAAAGTAAGAGAGGTGAAGAGGGAATAAAGTGAAAGGTAGAATTACTTTTTGCAAAAAATAGAAATGACTCATTTAACTTAGAACTTCTCAAAATAGAAAAATGACTCTATTAACATGGAACGTAGGGAGTATATTTTTAATTCAATAATAAAACCTTTATATAAGCAAAACAAATCTTAAGCATAAGAAAAAATGAAACCCAAACCAACTAATATTGATCAACAATTTTCTATCTATTTATTCTGTAGGGATCAGATCACTCGGGATTTACTAATTACCGGGACCTCTTTGTATTTGGTTAACATTGAGATGACTAATCTCAGCAAGACAAGCCAAGGAATACAAAGGAAACTAGAACTATTACAATTTGTGACTAAGTACAAGATTACCGAGAAACCCTAGCTTATATCAGATCCTTAACCGATCTGATACTTCAAGCTACACTCCGTAGAAACCCCTGCACACTGAAGTACACAAATTAGTAATACAAGAATATGATCCTTTTGGATCTAAATCCAAAAAGACATAGAAAAGGGAACAGGAGATTTAGGATATGGCTCAGGTCGCGCACACGACTGCACAGGGTCAATGACCTCCTCAATCTTCACCAACAAGTCTCAAGGGAGCACAGTGAAACAATCGGACCCCAAAACCCTAGGGATACTCCGATTACTACAATACAAGAGCCACTTCAACACACGACCACCACACGTCTCACAATCACTGCCAAAAGGCCTCAAGAAAACAAGAATCTCACGGATCTAAGAAATCAACCGAAGATCTTCAACCAAAAGAACTGATTCGAACTCAACCGTTCGAACCCAAAGGAAATCTCGAAATCAACACAGAAGTTGAGAGATCAACACTCAGTTCTCACGAAAACAGAGAAGAGAGTCGCCGGACAAGAAGATAGGAGCACATTTCGTTAGAGAGAGAGTGGAGAGTTCTAGAGAGAAGCCAGAGAGGCTAGCATAGAGAGAGAGAGTATAGGAATAGAATGAGGTGGATAGAGGATAGGGTTGAGTTTATCTCACCCAAACAAACAAAACCCTACATCCGACAGTCCACACCAACGATCCACGTGAGATGGCCACGTGGCATCCATCGGAGTATCCCTTTTAAGTTATTGGGCCAAAAGCATTTTGGGTCACTAAAACTAGAACAGGCCACAAGAATTAAATCAGCCCGGCTGATTAAAATCAAGCCCAACCAATTGGAGTCCATAATATCTCACATACTCCACCTTGGACTAAATTGGGTAAACAGAGGAGAGCCTTGGTGCACGTGTTGCTTCATCACATCCTACAAGGTTATCTCAAGATACCAAAGAGTTAGAAGCTCATTAGTCAAGAGAATAACCAAGTTGCCTAACAAGACACCAGATGGCATACCAAGTTGCCTTGTGATTTCAATAACCCAAAGCCTAGAGAATCAGCAAGGTCTTCCCCCAGGACATGCACATGCACATGCTAACCACAATCAAAATGCAAACTTCTAATGCAAGTGAGCAATTTATCAACAAGTAAGCACTTAGTACCCATATCAGTAGGGTTCCTATCAATATGTACTTTATGCAATAAAATCTCTTATTTTTCAACCACATCTCTAATGAAATGGAACCTAACATCTATATGCTTAGTTCTATCATAAAACACAAGATTTTTGCATAACTGTATAGCAGACTGACTATCAGAATAAACAACAGGAACATATTTCAAGAATTTGAGTTCAGAAAGAACCCTATTTAACCAAATTGCTTCCTTCATAGCCTCTGTTATGGCTATGTATTCTGATTCAGTAGTGGAGAGAGCTACTATATGTAGCAGTTGTGATTTCCAGCTTATACATGATCCACACACTGTAAACACATAAGAAGTAGTGGACCTTCTTTTGTTCCTATTATTTGCATAGTTAGAATCCACAAAACCACATAGATTTACACCATCATCACACTTTGAAAAACACATACCATACTTAGAAGTATGTTTCAGATATCTCAGAAGCCATTTTAGGGCCTCCCAGTGCACAGGTCCAAGATTAGACATATATATACTCAAGCAAGACACAACATAAGAAATATCAGGCCTAGCATTAAGTACATGACATAACTTATAGCATTGGCATAAGGGGCCTTTTTCATAGCATTGATATCAGATTCAGACTTTGTACACAGATCTTTACTCAACAGAAAATGAGCAGGTAAAGGCACAGAAGCAGTTTTAGCCGCAAACATGTTAAACTTTTGCAAGATCTTAAGCACATATGGTACTTGGTGAAGCACAAGGACAGACTCCTTTCTATTCCTATAGATATTAATATCCAAAATCTTTTGAGCATCACCAAGATCCTTCATGTCAAAGTTATCACACAAAGCAGATTACACATACTTGATGGCTTTAAGGCAGGGTCCCAAAATCAGCATATCATCAACATATAGCAAAAGAAATACAGGAACATTATCAAGATTTTTCACATATAGGCAAGCATCAAAGGTACTTCTCACAAACCCAAGTTTTTGCATATAAGAATTAAACTTGATGTTTCATTGTCTAGGGGATTGCTTTAAACCATACAAGGACTTTTTCATCAAACACACATGATTGGGAAACTTGGAATCCACAAAACCCTCAGGCTGCTTCATATAGATAGGTTTATCTAAGTCACCATGCAAGAAGGCAGTTTTCACATCCATTTGTTTCAATTCCCAATCAAAATGAGCACATAAGGCAAGCATTAGTCTAACAGTAGTAAACTTCACAACAGGAGCAAATATTTATGTACAATCTACCCCCTCTTGTTGAGTAAAACCCTTAGCCACAAGTCTGGCCTTGTACCTCATGCCATCCACGTCATGTTTAATTTTCAGAGAGAGCAAGCAGCCATGTACAATTAATTTTCAGAGAGAGCATTTCATCTTCCATGGCTTTTTGCCATTGACTCCAAAACTTAGATTTAATAGCCTGTATATAAGACTGAGTCTCATCCCCATCATATTCATGCACATTAAAATCTAAAGTAATCAAGTTGACTAAACCAGTATATCTATTAGGCACATTAATGTGTCCCCTGACTCTATCTCTAGACAGGAGATAATTTTTCAAATCCGGACCAGGGTTAACAATAGGTTCAGTCTTAGCAACTTGGTCATCATGATGAGTCACATTTTGGTTGTCAACAGGTATGGGCTCAGTCTCAAGTTCAGGCTCAAGGGTGATAGGATTGGAATTCCAGAGGTGCTCCACCTCACTTGGAGTATCCTCAGATGACTCCACATCATTGAGAGTGTCAGTGGACTCCACCTCACTAAGAGGCTCACTGTCAACACTTGTTGGAGAGGGATCAAGGGCAGGTTTAAGACAAGGAAATTCATCTTCATTGAAGACTACATCTCTACTTATAGTGACCCTGAAACCAGGCTCACTCCTATTCCAGATCTTATAACCCTTTACACCCTCAGGATATCCAAGAAACACTCATTTCTTGGATCTGGGGTCCAGCTTATCAGTTTTGGTATGAATGAAGGCACTACAGCCAAAGACTTTCAAATGGGATAAAGAAATTTTTCTACCAATGAAAATAGATTCTGGACACTTCCCCTTGAGGGGAACAAAAGGAGACCTATTGACAAGGTAGGCTGAAGTCAGTAAGGCTTCACCCCAAAATTTTTTAGACAAACCACTTTTAGACAAAAGACACCTAACCTTTTCCAAAAGGGTTCTGTTCATCCTTTCAGCAACTCCATTTGGCTGAGAGGTATAAGGAGTAGTCTTGTGTCTTTTAATTCCAAACTGAGAACACATAGAATCCATTTGGGAATTACAAAACTCAAGACCATTATCTGTTCAGTTCACCTTAATGCTTTTTCCAGTTTGATTTTCAACAAGATATTTCCATGTCAAAATTTTTTCAAAGACTTCAGACTTATTTTTCATCAAAAAACACCAAACTTTTCTGGAAAAATCATCAATAACAGACAGAAAGTATACAGACCCTGAATGAGTAGAAATAGAGGCTGGACCCCAGACATCCATGTGTAGGTACTCAATCACACTATGACTGATATTTTCAGTCACAAGTGTGGGGAAAGAAACTCTATGTTGTTTGCCCAAAACACAAGTGTCACAAAAGGGGAGACCATTTTGAAAATCAACCGTCATCATTCGCAGTGCGTTATTGTCGTCTGAAGAAGAGACCAACAAAGTCGAAGCTTCGCTTATGGTAACCGAACTCTTTACCGGCAAGAGGAGAAAAATAAGCTTTACCGCTGCTGATTGAACGAAGGAGAGATAGGGCTGAAATTCTCACCTCACTGACGAAGCCTTTAGCAGATATCACATGGGTGGGGCATTCATCCGGGTAGGCCCTGAACACTATTATTCTGACAACGTCGATCTGGCCATATGGCCTGTAGCTTCTTTCTTCTTTTCCGAATGAAGTGACTCACTCTTGTGTGTCAAGAAGGCTCTAAAACATTTGATTCTTGCTTTAGTTGTTGTACCAGAAAAAGAAGCAAGTGCTGACTTTTCTTTCTTCCCTGGAGGAGCGGTGTTGAAAGAGCCTTTTAAATTGACAATTGAAATTCTTGTTGTAAGGATTGGCAGTCTGGGAAGTGGCTTATGTGGTTGTGTTTCCATTCCCGAGAGTTTCTTTAAGTCGTAGGCTTGATTTGATCCTTTGTAACTCCTGAAGTGAAGGGAGATCCTATTGTAATGTAAGAGGTGTGTTCGCATTAATGATGGCTTAGGACAAAAGCTAATTTTTCAATATTAAGACCCTTTTCATGCATATGACCAAGTCTATTATGCCATAACGTGGTTTTATCAACCCTGACCACATTTGCAACATTATTCACACATGCCAAAGACTGAGCAGAACACACATAGAGAATGCATTTCTTCACAGCTTTAAACAAGCACATAGCGTCTTTACAGATTTTCATAACACCCTGCCCCCATTTATCCTCACGCCCATCTTGCACTAAATAGGTACATGAAAGCATGTTGTAACATAGATCAAAAACATATCTCACATCCTTCAAGTTAAGCACATAGCCATTGCTGAATTTCAAACACACAGTTCCAATGCCAAGAATCTGACACTTTTTGTCATTAGCCATAGACACAAAAGTACTTTCAACAGGTTTGAACTCAAAAAACACAGATTTGAAGGGAGAGATATGATAGGTGCATCCTGAATCAATTAGCCAATCATTCATGGAAAAAGAACTGCCAAGAGAGGAGTTAACAGATAGAATATCATGAGTCATGAAGTAGACACCTTCAGAATCATTATTCTTAGCCATGTTTGCAATTGAATCCAGTTAATTATTATTGTTTTTCTGCTTTTTAGGATTAGGGCACTCCCTTTTATAGTGACCAACCTCACCATAGTTAAAACACTTTCTGTTAGCCTTATGATTCTTGCTCTTAGACTTGGACCTACTCCTGCCCTTCTTTTTATCATTACCATTGGAGTTACTGTCCTCATTACCCCCTCTTGTTTTAGATCTGCACCTAACATTTAAAGCTTTGGACTGAGCAGATTTAAAAGCCAGATTTTCTTTAATTTCAATTTCTTTAGATTTTAAAGAACTAATGATCAAATCAAGAGGGACACTATACATGCCATACTTTATAGCAGCTTTAACATCATTATAGGAATCAGGGATAACATTCATTAGAGCAATGCTAGTATACTCATCAATGGTTTTGTCACCAGACCTTTTAATATCTTAAACAGGTTTTTGAAAAACATCAATGTTATCCTCAATATCCTTTGAAAGATCAAGTTTGAACTTAAAAAGTTTTCCCAACAAATACATCCTTGAAGACATTGAAGTTTCAGTATACAGAGTATCTAGCTTTGCCCATAATTCAGAAGCAGACTCAATGGCCCCAACCTTTCTGATCACATAATCAAAAAGGTTGAGGATTATAATAGACCTGACTAATTCATTCATTTATGCAACCATGTCTTCAGATTCAGTATCAGGGATAGTTCCTTCTACTGACTTAAAAACTTTTTGTTGTATCAAAATACATTTTATTTTTTGTTTCCAGATAACAAATCATTTTTACCATTGAAAGGAACAACTCCAACTAGTTGAAACATTTTGAGTAAAAGTTTTACACACACAAAAGATCCCAACAAACACAAGACACATCACTTAACCCTACTTTCACAGAAGGCGGATTTAAACACAGAACAGTCAAGCAATCCACTCAAGATAGATAGGCAGGGATTTTTCATGCAAAAAACACAGATGCAACTTACAGCAAAGGCACACACACACAGGAGATAAATCAAAGTCATCCCATACACATGAATCAAGTCCAAAATGAGTTCCTCCCTATCTGTCACGTGTACCCCGGCAAGAGGATTTCCCAGTTCACAATCACCCAATGTATGGGGGCGCAGGGGGTCACTCAAGGCGGTTAAGGCACATGGTGGATAAGTAATTCACTCAAGACACAGAGTCTAAGCTCTGGGATACACACTTTGATCTTAAAAACAGTCACACAAAAAGCAGCAGCGAAAGAAAGAAAGCTATAAAACACCAAGAAGCATGCAGAAGACAAGAGCACATAAAACCTAGGCCACGGCCAGTGGCTACTACCAGAAACAACTGCCCACACCTAAAACTAGAAAGCTGTAAAAGTTTTAGGGTTCAAGCCAATTTAATAGAGCGGATACCCTTCGTTAAGGTGTATCCGTCTTACCTCAGGGCCTATTCCGGAGGCCGAGCATTACTTTGACGAGCCCACCTCCTTTTAATTTGAGACCCGGCATGCCCAAGTGATCGCCCCGTGGATCTGATACCACTGTAGGGATCAGATCGAGATTCACTACTTACCGGGACCTCTTTGTATTTGGTTAACACTGAGATGACTAATCTCAGCAAAAAAGAAGACAAGGAATATAAAGGAAACTAGAACTATTACAATTTGTAACTAAGTACAAGATTACAAAGAAACCCTAGCTTATATTAGATCCTTAACCGATCTGATACTTCAAGCTACACTCCGTAGAAACCCCTGCACACTGAAGTACACAAATTAGTAATACAAGAATAAGATCCTTTTGGATCTAAATCAAAAAAGACATAGAAAAGGGAACAGGAGATTTAGGATATGGCTCAGGTCGCGCACACGACTGCACAGGGTCAATGACCTCCTCAATCTTCACCAACAAGTCTCAAGGGAGCACAGTGAAACAATCGGACCCCAAAACCCTAGGGATACTCCGATTACTACAATACAAGAGCCACTTCAACACACGACCACCACACGTCTCACAATCACTGCCAAAAGGCCTCAAGAACACAAGAATCTCACGGATCTAAGAAATCAACCGAAGATCTTCAACCAAAAGAACTGATTCGAACACAACCGTTCGAACCCAAAGGAAATCTCCAAATCAACACAGAAGTTGAGGGATCAACACTCACTTCTCACGAAAACAGAGAAGAGAGTCGCCGGAGAAAAAGATCAGAGCACATTTCGTTAGAGAGAGAGGAGAGTTCTAGAGAGAAGCCAGAGAGTCTAGCGTAGAGAGAGAGTGTGTATAGGAATAGAATGAGGCTGATAGAGGATAGGTTTGATTTAATCTCACCCAAACAAACACAACCCTACATCCGACGTTCCACACCAACGATCCGCGTGAGATGGCCACGTGGTAGCCATCGGAGTAACCTTTTTAAGTTATTGGGTGAAGTTGTCCTTTTTTTCTTCGAAACTAATTAATTAAAAATTAGAAACAAAATAAGATCCTTTGGTCAGTCAAACACACGTCGGAATCCACTGTCCGAACACCACAGTTTTCAGGTCTCAAAATTTCAAAATTAGGGTTTCTTCCTCATTCAACCAAACACAATTTTTCATGCTTCCCACGCACAAACATGCTTCAAAAGGTTCTCACAATCATGTTCTCATATAACCACACATCATTCACCAATGAATCATTAAAACCTTACACATATTCATTCACAATAGCATATTCACAGTTTTTCTCATACAAACACAAATTCTCACCGATTAATTTTGCGATCTGTGATTCTTACACTCATTATATGCATGAATGAATCAAGAACAAGGTTTCAATGGAGAAGATGAGGAAAAGATTTAGTTATACCTTCTTGAATCGAAAACCAAATGGTAGAAGCAAAGATTGATGCGATTTGTCGGGAACTCTTGAAAATAAAACTTCAATGGATGCAAGAACAAGGATGAAAGAAATTTTGGAGAGGTTGAAGAGAGGGAGGAGAGGTGAGGCACGAAAATTATGAGGGAGAATGGGGGCTAGGGTTTAGTTTAGGTGATTATATAGTCCTAGGTTTAATCCCATAAATTAATTAATTAATTAATTGTGGAGGAATAAAATAGAGGTCAATAAATATAATCCCACAATTAAAAAGAAGGCAAAATTTCAAAAATTAGGTTAATAAATCCAATAAGGAATTTATTTGGTATTTACTTGGAGAGAAATAGATTCACAATTTAGGAAATAAGTCAATGAATATTCCATAAACAAGGAAACAAAATAAATTAAATCTCCAAGTAGGAAATAATGAGGGAAGAGGCGAAAATCTTGATGGTGTGCACAAGGAAATTATTTAAATCCTCAATTAAATAGAATGGGATTTAAATTTGGTAATTTCTTTATATGAAAAGACTCTCATAAAATAGGCAGCAATAAAATAGATTTCCCCCAAGGAAATTAAGCTAAAAAAAGTGTGGGATGGAGACACAATAGAAGGAAAATATCCACATCCCCAATTAATTTGGCTTAGGTATTAATTTGGTATTGAATAAAGGGAATTCCACAAAATAGGAAACAAATATATTCTCCTCTACAAATAGGGGGGGCGAAAATTGGCTTAATTAGCCACAAGGAAATAATGCAACTCTTAATTTAATTGGGGTGAGGGAATAAAATGTGGCAAGATTTAATTGGATTTTAAAAAAATGAAGGAATCAACAAGGTACCAATTTTATCAAAGAAACTAATTCATCCTCTTAATTCAAGTAGAGGATATCCGAAACTCACAAAAATAATAGGTTAGAGTTCGAGTTTCATGTAGCACAATTTAGGGATAATTTGATTTGGATTTAATTTGGATGAATATCCCAAAACAATTAATTAAATCCAAGAAAGAATAAATTTCCAATAATTGGAGGGGCCGACAATAGCCACTTTATTTGGCTAGAACAAGACGCATGATCTTATTTAAATTGATTTTCCCCACATTAAAATATAAATAGCATTTCATTCTAATTTCCCCATGACGGTTTATTCCACATACTCAAACTCAGTCACGTAGCAACAACATAAATTTCATAAATGAAATTTCCAAATCCACATATTAAATAAAAGTCACAAAAATTTTGGGGTATTACAGTTCACACGAACGATGAACGCCGAAGATCCGACGAGTTCGTCGTTGGAACATGACGCACGCAGCGTCTCGGCCACCGGCGCGCAGGTGGCGCGCCAGCGTCTCGGCCCGTCGAGCCATCGAATGTCGCCGCGTCTCGGCCAGCGGCGAGCGCCCGTCTCGATCGTCTTGACCGTCGGGTGCCGACGCGTCTCGGCCAGCATTCCGTCGGGCGGCTCGA
Organism: Salvia splendens; assembly: GCF_004379255.2. Taxonomy (NCBI): domain Eukaryota; kingdom Viridiplantae; phylum Streptophyta; class Magnoliopsida; order Lamiales; family Lamiaceae; genus Salvia; species Salvia splendens. The sequence continues at coordinate 28,681,271 of NC_056036.1, forward strand.
GGTCTCGGCCAGCAGAGCGCACGGTGGCCCGCCTACTCTCGGCCAGCTCGGACCTCGTCTCGACCTATCCGGTGCTCTGGGTAGCGCGCGCTCCCGGCCAGCAGCCTCGGCCAACGTCGCTATCCCTCTCTACCCTTCCGCCTAGGGTTCTAGGCTTGGTGGCTCGGCACCTCGGCATGTTCTCGGTCGAACTGCCGTGCCACACCTTCCGTCGTTTCGATCTCGACGCGGTTCCGACTTGTTTTGCGGTCTCGGCCGACAGCATGCACGAGCCCACGCTCATCTGCGCGTCGCCTCGTGACCGCGATCCCTCGGCTCCCACTCAATCGACAACCCTCTCCTGATCGTGCGTGGCGCGATCCGCCTCGGCGTGAGCGCCGACGGATCGCACGTCTCGTACGATCGAGTAATTCAAGTTCTTTGATTCGATAGTTCTTGAGTTTAACATGCATAATAAATAAACAAAAACACCAAGAACATGCTTCATAATCAAATAACACATGCATACATGAATTTCGCGAAATTTAAATCCAAACAATCAGAGCCAAAGACTGGCTCTGATACCAATTGAAGGGGTTGGCAGCGGAAGCGTGCATTAATCACTGATCACATAAATTTGATCTATTTAGCAGATTATTTAGACAAATTCTATTCGCGTAATTATCACATGTATCATGCTCATGACTTGAATTAAAATCATGCTTTGGAATATAAAATCCCTAAAACATGCATACTACGGAGTTAGACAAAATTACCTCGTTGATTCGATCAAGAATCGAAGATAGCTTGCGTCTAATCCACGTGAAGATCTTCAGTACTCGACCTCGGACCTTCTGACTGGTGTCCCGGACTATACGCTGATATTTGTGTGGGAAAATCTCACCAATGTACTAGGACTTGAATAACGAAGACAGAAATTGCTCACGGAGGAAACACAAAATTAGAACTCTCTCTCTCTAGAGGGGGACGAAAATTTTGATAGAAAAAAGTGTATTTTCTGTCTCCTTTATTCTCCTATTTATATAAGTCACATATTGGGCCCAGTCAGGTATCTAAGGAAGAATTTGGATCAAGCCTCACCCAATTAGCTTTTTATTAATTCAATTGAACCCACAATTTAATGTAAGCTTATATTGAAATATTACAAGCAGCCACTACAGAAGTAATATTGCACTGCCTTCCAAATCCGAAATTACAAGTATTCCGGGTTTCCTTTAATTGCATTTAATTTATTTTCCCGCGCTCAAGATAGAAACATCTATTAATTAATTATTGTCTGCTATGGACTTAATTAATTAACATATTTTAATCTCCAAGAGTGGACTTAGCAAGAAACTCTTATTTATTATTCACAGAGTAATTAAACTCTAACTAGCTAGGTTCCGAATAATAAAACCTTGTTTCGAGCTCCTCTTGTGGATGTTATCAAACGAGACTCTCCTCGCGCACGATTCAACATAAAAGCAATCCTAGCACCGCTAGATAATGGTCACCACTACCCAATATACCTGGATCGTTGGGTGACGAAAAACCCGCACCTTTGGTAAGTCAAAGTAGTAGATACTCAATATCGTATGCTCAATGCTAACGTACACTGATTAAGAAATTAATTATCAAGACCTCGTCTTTCAGTAGATAGCATAAAGACTCGTCTTGCTGTTAGATCCATTCAGTGCTATACCACACCAACGTCATCTTATTTCAATAAGGCTTAGAAATAATCGGACTGACATTGCAAAATTTCGCGATAGGTAGTCTAGGGCTATCTAGGTTGTGAAATTATTATTTTTCTTTGTTTAAAACTGACCGTGTTACCTTAAATTGGACGACGCCCACAACCGGTCTACTAAAACAAAGACTTAGACTTTGTTACGTTTGCTTATACATTTAAATATGCAATAAACAACCATTAAATGTAAAACATAACAACATTATGACAAAAAATAATCTGTGGCATTTATTGGAAAATAACAATTAGAGTTTTTACAGTATCCAATCACTCGAAAGATGATTTCTAGTATACAAAACCCTAACACAAGGTAATTATTGATGATCCTATTTAAATCTCACTCACCCTTAGGAAGAAATAATTCACCGCAATATTTTTCATTCCGCATCAATTATTTAAAAGCCACGTCATAAAATCAACGAATTTGACTCGGTCAAAACAAAATTAGGTCACCAAGGAAGTCACATAACTATTTGTCATTTAATTCGCGACCATCAAAGAAATAAAAGCACTCGACTTAGGGTTCGAAAAATTAGGGTTCAAAAAGTGGGGCGTTACACAGATGTTCTGCTTTTGGTCTACGAGTTCATTAGCAACGACACCCTCTTTCTTCACACCTTCACAATGAGGCTAAGGCGTGTGCTCTTGATTGGAGCACGCGTCTGAAGATCGCTGCAGAAACTGCAGGGGTGTTGTCGTATCTACACTCTTCAGCTTCTTTTCCCATCATACATAGGGATGTCAACTCGGACAATATCCTCTTTTAGATCACACTTTTACAGCTAAGGTGTCCGATTTTGGAGCATCAAAGCTGGTTCTCATTGATCTCGAGCAGTTGTCCACTGTGGTGCTAGGAACTTTGGGATACCTTGACCCCGAGTATATGCAGACAAACCAATTAACAGAGAAGAGTGATGTTTATAGTTTTGGAGTTGTTCTGTTGGAGCTCACATGGCGGAGAGCATTGAATTTTGATAAGCCGTTAGAGGAGAAGAGTCTAGCCAACTATTTCCTGTCTGTACTCAAACAGGATCTGTTGTTTGAAATTCTTGATGAAAAAATTACGAGTTTAGAAAATATGGATCAAATATCTTTGGTTTCTAAGCTAGCGAAAGATTGCTTGAACGTGAGAGGCGAAGATAGGCCGAGTATGAAGGAGGTGGCAATGGAGCTTGAAGGGCCAATACTCGGAAGAGAGCACTCATGGGCACGAAATGATGAGATGGAGTCTTTGCTATCAAATGATCAAGATGTAATGAGAGGTGTGAGCTCAAGTGTGGAATATGACAGCGTCAGCAGGGATCATATTGTTTTACCAGTCAATGGAGGAAGATGATATTTTACTTTGAGAATTTATGTGTATATGTTCATGTTGAGTTTTGTGAGTTAGTATTGTGTCACATGTTGTGTTTTGTAATATCAAATGACTGTTTTTGTTACTTCTCTCGTAATTGTTAGCACTGATGTGAAGTCACATAGTCGTGGTTTTTTATCATCATAGTATGTCTTGAATCTTCAAAGGATTTTGTAAAATTTTTAGCACCAATACAATTTTGAAATGATAGTTAGATAAGTTACATCACAATTAATCTATTTCACGGGACGGGACCTACGATGATATTGAGATTTCTTGATATCATAAGGCCACCCGCAACGCATTATGAGGGTGGCTCGAAGCCCGTTCCTCTGTGACAAGACGCGAGCAGGACGCGTTGCAGCGTCCCGTCGCGTCCCCAGCCCGCCGAGACACCCGTCTCTCTGAGACGGCCCGCGAGACGTCTCGCCACGCGCGCGCGCGACGTCGCGCGCTTCGGCCCCATGCGTGACGCCCACTCGCCGCCCCGCGAGTGGGTTTCGTCACGCTGACGCAATAAATAATTTTTTTTAAAAAAATCAAATTTAATATAAAAAATTCAAATTCAAATTCAAAAAACGGTAATATTACCGTTTTTTGACCGTTTTCCTATTTTTTAAAATTTTTTTACTATATAAATACTCCTATTTCATCCTCATTTCACACACAAACACACATCTATTCTTCTCAAATCATCTCTATTTCAACTACAATTTTCATCTCAAATCAACTCTTTTATTCTTCCCCCAAAGTTAATCGATCTAATGGATCCATATGATCAAATGCGTCGAATAATAGAAGAATCACTTGAAGAAGATCGACGCCGAGAGGCGGAGGAAGCCGCGCCGCCCCAAAGACGCTCCCGGACTTACATCCATCGTAACCGCGAGAAAGCCGCCGCAAGGTTAGTCCGCGACTACTTCTGCGATAACCCAGTTTGGGGAGATACCTACTTCCGTCGACGTTTCCGCATGCGGAAACCGCTATTTCTCCACATTGCAAATACATTGGCAACCTGGGAAGAGTTCTTCCAAGAAAGGTTCACGCCGTCGGCCGTCCCAGCCACACGACGCTGCAGAAATGAACTGCAACAATCCATCAACTTGCGACTGGACAAACGGCGGATATGTTCGACGAATACCTCCACATTGGAGAAAGCACTGGGAAAATGTGCTTGATCCAATTCTGCAAAGGCGTCCGAGCAGCCTTCACCGATGAATTTCTCCGAAGGCTAAGCACGACAGATTGTCAGTTTCTGCTCCACCTTCACGAAGAAGTGCACGGATTCCCCGGGATGCTTGGCAGCGTCGATTGCATGCACTGGTAATGGAAGAATTGCCCTGTGGCGTGGAGGGGGTCGTACACTAGCGGCCACAAAGGCACCCACCCCACCGTTATACTCAAGGCCATTGCCGACTACCGGCTATGGATCTGGCATGCGTACTTCGGGATCCCCGGATCGAACAACGACATAAACGTGCTCCACCAATCCGACCACTTCGCTGAAGTTTTGGATGGTAAAGCGCTGGTCATCAACTTCATCGCTAACAAGCGGCGGTGTAAAATGGGGTACTATCTTGCCGACGGCATCTACCTGAAGTGGCCAACCTTCGTGAAGACGTGCAACAGGCCTGTGAACGCAAAGCAAGCTCTTTTTGCGCAGAAGCAGGAGGCTGCTCGCAAGGATGTGGAGAGGGCGTTCGGGGTTCTCCAAGCACGCTTCAACATAATCAAAGCCCCGGCTCGTAAGTGGTTCATGGAGAGTATGGTCGACATCATGTATACGTGCATAATCTTGCATAACATGATTGTCCAAGACGAAGGACCTGAGGCGGGAAATTGGTTCGACCCTGAAGCCTCCGGAAGCTCTACCGCAAGTAGTCCGCCTCGCAGTGGAGTGCATCCGTCTATACAAGAACGGTTGTCTATTCGGGCAATGACACATGACTCTACCGCCCACGCCCAACTCCAAGATGATCTAATGGAGCACATTTGGGCAAAATTTGGCGGATAAAATTATTAAATTATGTATTTTAAATTTTTTAGGATTTTACGAATTTTATGTTGTAATTTTATTTTATTTAACGAAGTGTGTTTTTATTAATTGAATTTGTTGGAAATAAAAATAAAAAATGAAATTGAATGAATAGTAATTTAAGAGACGGTTAAGGGACGGATAAAAGATGAAGGGTTGCAGGTTCTGTCCCGTAGTTAAGGGATGAAGTAAAAAAGTACAGTGGGGCCCATGAATAGTAATTTAAGAGACGATTAAGGGACGAATAAGAGACGGCGTTGCAGATGGTCTAACCAATTTTAAGAGACAGACTTATATATGAATATGGGGTTTATTATAGTTTATACTCTTATCTTTTTACAATATTGTCAAATATACATATAGTATATTTGTATTAACATAAATGCTTCCATGTTGTCATATATTAATATGAAAATGTAATCAAATGATAACTATACCATCTGTGAAAATTGTACTAGTATTACTTTTGTTGTTATAATTTGATTAAAAATAATACAAACACCATTTACCATACCATTCAAGCCTATTAATAATATGCTTTGGGCTACTATTACAAAATTTCAAGTCTTACAGAGATGAAGCTTCGGGTTTATGGATATTCAAAATTTATTAATGAAGAAGATGAAGTCTCATTTTGGGACCAAATAATTTAAAATTTGTTAACTCCAATAGACATTTTGAAGAATGTATCTTTTCTCTTTTGTTTGTTAGGATTTTAATTTTTGTATCTTGCACATGCTGACATGCGAAATTGCATTTAATATCCTTAACGTCATTTGCCTCAAATCTGGACACCTTCGTTATTCAGTAAAAAATACTTCACTCGTCCCGCTGATAGATGTCTCATCTTTTGCCGGCTCGAATTTTAAAAAATTATTTAACTTTATAAAAGAAAGCAGTAAAATAAGTTAGTGCAAGGTAGGTCCTACTTTATTAAATTAATTTATAATAAAATATGAGTATTAGTAGAGTGAAATTGTGGAATGTGGGGATCATTTGTGAAAAGTGATAAAAAGTGAAATGTGACATTTATTGACATAAGGAAGGAATACTATACGAGTCTCTTTTTGTTATTCAATTCGGTCTGTCCTCTAGTAAAGTCCTAAACATTTTTTATTATTATAAATCGTAGTACGTCTGATAATCAAATAATTTAAAATTAATTTATATAAACTAGATCCAAATGCACTTTTTCTTTAATTTCTTAAAGTCCGAAAAAATATGGGACGAAAGAGTAGTAAAATTTATCTATTTTTGAATCATAATTTTAGAACGGTTTAAATTTGAAAATTGGTGTACTTATTTATAGACAATTGATCATCTTTATTTAACATTTCCTTTTACTTTTACTGTTACTTTCTACTTAGATACTCATATAATACCATTACTTGATTTATTAGTGAATATATAAAATTAATCTAAATTCTGATATATGACTATATATTCAATTGAACAACTATACCGTGTGAAAAATGGTAGTACTATAATTTGAACAAGTCGTAATTAGAAAAATCAAACGACTGAACTTCTGAAGAAGTACATTCTCTTTTATTTTTGGTAACTTCCTTTTTTTTTAATAAGTTGAGTCTCTTTCTCTACTAATAATATTATAATGATTTTTTCGTTCTATCACTTTTTTACTTTATTAACTGTGCATTAATTCTTATGCCGTCTCAAATATCTATATTTTTATGGACGAAGGAGGGAGTATATCACTAGAAGATTACTACGAAATTTCTTAGAAATTGTAGACGTGTGTCTATCAGTCTATGTACTTTGATTGCTATCGGAGTACCATATCGTTCCTTTTTGGTCTTTCAAAATTTGCATTAAAATTTTGCATCAAAATTTTCATAATTATGTAAGAATAAATCTTTTTTCTCCATGTAAACTTTGGCATCAAATACCACCAAAGAATCTTTAAATTATTTCATTTACACTTAAATATCACTGTATATATATATACCTCATCAATTTTCTAATAGAAATTCTTTTCTTTTTGGTTCATTTCCTATAAATAGCAACTCACAGCTTCAGGACATGGACACCACAATCCACTAATACTAATTCCATTATTATTTATTTTCCTTTATCTTACTTTACCCATTTTGCATTTAAACCCGTATCGCTTCCAAAGTTCCTAATTTTAGGAAAAGGAGAGAGTATTTGTCACGACCGCCCTTCTAGGGTATAATAAATGCGGCGATCGCGACTTAAACGGACTTAAATATAACAAGGAATAGGCTAGGGTTTCATCAAGGAGGTTTGACCGACATACTAAATGAACAATTAAGTATAAAACAAGAAGGGGACTCGGGTTTAAATAATGAGTTGGGCCGGCAATTAATACTCAAAGGAAACGATTAAGAGTTTGACATTATCCAACAGAATCACAAGAAAAATAATAACCGGATAAATTTAAGTTCGGCCCAACAACTAATAAATAAAAGAAATATCGCAGCAGAAAACGACCAAGAGAAGGAGTGACGTCATGTGTGAAGACACAACGACACCCATAATTCAAAGATGCACATTTAATTCTTCAAGTTACTTGCTCAACACCACCAACCTCTCGCCGCCGCTCAACCTGCACGTAAGGAAAATACATGCAGGGCTGAGTACTATAAAGATACTCAGTGGACTTATGCCGAAAACATTTTCATAAAAAAATTGTTATTTATCATGCCATACGTAAGTAACCATCAGGGTTTAGCTTTAGAAAGGCCCGAGGCACTCAAAATCATTTCCCATTTAAAAGTCGACTGATCAGTCATTTTCCCATAGACGTTAGCCATATCTGCCAATACATGACAAGGAATGCGGCCGCAAACCAGGTCACTAGACCGGCCAGCCCGTACGCTAGCACACAGTCTACCATAGGTGTACACTAATCCAAGTAGGGTTTGCAGCCCTACGAGGACCCGAATTCGATTTATATAATAGTGGCAAAAACCACATCAGATAGGCACGTAAAAACAAATCAAGGCATGATAATCATAGTTATTTCCATCGATAAAATATTAGGACATAGTCCTTATTTAAAAGAGAGCCCACCTCGACCGTTTAGATTTCAAGTACTGCTTTCCCTTTGTTATCACACTTCGCTCACGCGTTATCACCTTTAGATGATATGTATTACCAATTAGTCACAAACATTGACTTAATATTATGCATGTCCCCCGACGGTTCCCTTTTCCCTATCAACATATGAAAATCACATCATAGCATACATCTTGGAATAACATATCACTTCATCATAGAGTGGTTCTTTAACCCATATATAAATCATGTATATCATTTCACATAACAACATAGTTGCTTTTGTAAAGATAGAAATCTGACAGCACTGCGACATCATTTTGTAAAAATTATTACAAACTCACCCGACTTCCGTTGGGGCTAAAATTTTACCAAAATGTAGTAGACTCATCAAATAACTTTCAGTTAAAAATTCATATCAAAATAACCTTTTTAGGTCGGTCAAATCGAAAACGTAACCTACTGGTCGAGAAAACATTTTCCGGTAGAATTGCGCAGTCAACTTCAAAAATTCACCAAAAATTTATATTTTGTCAAAATGAGTGGAAATTCACACACAACACAGAAGACATCATTAAGTTTACCCAGAAAAAAGAATCGAATAAAAAGGAGTTCATTTGGTCGGTCAAAAATGTGTCGGAATCTACTGTCCGAATCCACAGTTTTTCATGTTTCAAAATTTTAATTAGGGTTCTATCCCCATTCATTCAAACACAACCTTTTCATGCTTCTAACACACACATATGCTTAAAAGAGCCTTCACACTCATGGTTGCATATAATCACACATCATTCACCAATGATTTATTTAGACTTCACGAAATTGCATTCAAAATGCATACACACGTACAAACACAAGTTTCCCCATCGATTAAACCCTTAGATTTGAAATCACTACACTCACTATATGCATGAGGGTTCAAGAGTACCGATTAATCGGTTTGATGAGAAAGGATAGATAAAAAAATACCTCTTTTTGATAGAAACGATCGGTAGAAAGTATGATCTTGATTCTTCAACAATACTTGAGGCTTCAACTTAAATTCTTCTCAAAGGATGAAGAACTTATGGAGGAATATAGAACAAAAATTTGGGAGAGAATGGGAGAAGAAAATGGCGTTAGGGAGGGAGAGAGGAGGCGTGTAGTTAGTGGCTAGGGTTAGGATTTTCTCTCCTATTTATAGAGTGCAAGATATATTATCCCACAATTAAATAAATATTTGGGAGAATATGAGGGAGGGGAGAAATAGGCGTGATTTTGGGGGAGGGGATTTCAAGTCTTGGCTATTTAATTAGCCCATGACTTAATTTGGTATTTTTACGGAGTAGAATAGAATAATACGGAGCAGAATAAAATAATAAAATCCCACTATTAAAATAAGGAGTAGGCGATTTTTATGCTCCCTCCACAAGGAATAAATTTCAAATATTTAATTGAATAAGGTAAGGCAAGATTTCCTTAGATATGGTAAGATTTGTCAGGATATTTATTATTTATTCATGGAAAGGAATAAATAAGGGATCAATTAGTATAATGAATAATTCCTTCTCTCCATAATTAGAATATTTTCGAAATCTCCATATGAGCAAGGATGGAGGTCGATTTTCTCATGAAGAAAGTAAAGAATAATTGGCTTTGGATTTAATTTGGATAATTATCCCGAGCAAATAATTAAATCCAAGAAAATAGAATTTCTCTCCAATAAAAAAAATAGCGGTCGAATATTTCAAATAAAAAAAATGGGCAAGGTAAATATTGATGATCCTATTTAATCTCACTCGTCCTTAGAAAAAATTAATTCGCCACAATATATTTCACCTCGCATCAATTATTCAAACAACCACGTCACAATTCAACACGATTGACTATTCCACATCCTCGTCACATCTTCAACGATATTGACAATTCAACGGCCATGTCATTTCTCCAACAATGTTGACTATTCAACAGCCACGTCATATGCTCAACGGATTTGACTAATCAAATCATATCTAAATTCCAAAACGTAATTAGGTCACACCGAAAACATGCAATTAATTCACTCATCATTTAATTAACATACTTCACGGCATTAAAAGCATTTAATGCAAAAAATTTTATGTTTCACGAATTAGGGTTCCGAAAGTGGGGCGTTACAGTATTAACATTGAGAGATGATGTCGGATCTAGTAAAGGCATAAGAGGGGGCATTTGCCAAACCTCATATTTTCAACTCCATGTATATATTACCAATTTTAAAATTTATTTCTTTTAATTTTACACTAAATAGCCCTCATCAAAATTTTAAATTTTCTTCATATATAAATTTTCCCTCCTCCCTGCAAATTCCTAGCTCCGCGCCTGAGATGATCAAAGTATAATTAATTTTAAATGTATTACTAGAGAACACGAATTTAGTTCACTATAAGAGTGATTTAGTTCATATAATTTATAGTGAAGGATTTACTCCGTAAATGATTTAATTCATTATAATGACATTTCAGTTCACTCTGTATTTTCAAATTCATGATATGAACTAAATTCGTGTTCTCTAGTTATGCATTTAAATAATGATCATCCTGTATCACTAGTTTATTAACGTATTCATCAAAGTATTTCTCGATAATTTCAAGTCAATAATGTACAAAATTATTACTCCACCTTTTATTTTTGCTCAATTATACCATGATATTTAAATTAAATTTAATATGAAATTAAATAATAGTATAACATAAAAATTAAACTATGTCAATATAGTTAGACTGATGGAATCTATATTGTAAAACAAATTAAGTTGACTCCATCAACTAGGTTTTATTTGTAGAGTTATAGGTTCCTTTATTAGTACTATAAACAAATTAAGATCAACTTGGTTACGGTTGAAGATTGATGGGTTCTATTATTAGTACTATAAGAAAATTAAAGTTGATCCCATCAACTTGGCTTAGAAGACATCATAAATAAATATGTATATATATAAAAAATATTTAAGCACTGTAACTATTTGCTAGTATACAAGTCAAGGATAATATAGCTAAGGGTAAGCACAAGATATCAGACACAAGGAATACGATCACAGACTGACTATCTAGTACTAAGCTTCTTCTACTATTTGGAGACAGTTTTGGAATTTGTTTAAACCTTGAACTAAGAAAAACAGTCCCATATAGAACACTTGAGAAAAACAGTTTTGGGGTTGGTTTAAACTAAGAAAGCAAATAAAATCAATCCCATATAGAAAAAACAGATAGAGACAAGGAAATTCCAAGGATATGATTTCACAGATGTAGTTTATACAAATTCCAAATACAACACCCTAGCATAGCTCATGCATAACTAGAACGAATTACACAAGTATTGCCCATGCAGCACAAAGTAAATTACACACTATGGCCGTCAATCTTAGATTAGTAACTTCAAACGATTCAATTAGACTTTCAATTTTATCGGTAGCAACCTACAAAAATTTTGGATTAAGGTTGAATATTTACAACCCGATAAAACCACAACCCGATTATCCTACATACAATTAACCCGCATCCCGAAGAGAGTTGGCCCAAAACTCACTAGCCTATCCCGATTGACATCTCTAGGGTCAAATTGCAATGTTTATTTAAGAACTAAAATAAAATGTAAAAGATGTTTTATCTTTTCAATCTATTAAATCGTTTCATTTTTTATTCACGTAGTATTATATTTTTAATTTTTAAAATAAAAGAAATTGGCATTTTAGTATATTTAGTAGCGTTCCTCGCTCGTTAGGGATGGGGGCGTTACAAACAACTTCACAAGTAAGTATATTGTACTATTCGTCATTATATACCTATGTTCGACAAAATTTGACACGTTTTATTATTTCAGGTTGTCCGCCATATAAAGACATATTTACTTATTATTTTCAATTTTATTACGTGAACCTCATACTCTACTAACACCTTCTACATTATTCTCTCTCTAACATTTTTCTCCCTCTACTTTAACTATTTATTACACCCCCCGTCCCATAAAAAATGACCCACTTTTCTTTTTAGTTTGTCCCAACCAAGATGACTCATTACTAAAAATTGAAATACATATATCTCTATTTTATATCCTCTCTTTTACTTTACTCTCTCCACTTAACACACAAAATAAAATTGCATAAAATCATGTACCGCTTAAGGTAGGGATAATCTTTCTTGGGACAGAGGGAGTATCATTTTTTCAAAACGAGTATGCAAAAGAAACGACTCAACTACCTTGGGACAGAGGGAATATATAAAATAGAAGCCACATTTCATTTATAAAGTTGAACAATTTCTTAAAACTAATGTCGATTTAAAATGTGTCTTCAAATGGTGGATGGAGGGAGTATATAGTAAGTCTAGAAGTTTTGAATTAATTAAGTTAAGAAACAACTCTTTCCATCCCCCATTAGGAGTCCACTTTTGTCATTTTTGTTCGTTCCACAATAAGAATAAACTTTACTTTTACTATAAATGGGAAGTTGGGATCTACATTCTACTGACGTATTTCACTCATATTTTATTATAAAAACTATCATGCAACAGTGATACTCACATTGCACTTACTTTTCAATTCATTTTCTTTTATATTACTTAAAATTCATATTAGAATCAAATGTGGACTCTAATGGACGTCAGAGTACTATATATACTGATTGGCTGAGCAACCAAAGAAACTTGCATCATTTTATTTCATCCAATAGATAAACAAGGTGTTTCTAGCTCAAAGAAGACGAAAACACTCAACTTATAAAGAAGATCATATATTACATTGTTTCATAATACCGAGCTTATAGAAGCCATATTCCTATACCCGATTAATAAATTACACGTGTAACGCTTGAACATAATTGCATATATCATTACCATTGGTGAGAGAATTCCTTTTCTAACACCTCTCTCCAAAATCCTACTACTTATGGCGTAATAGCTTGAGGGCCTTAACCAAAATCCCTTTGAACCTATGCAAATCAACACTGACATTCTGTTGATTCAAATAAATCGACCACACTTGATCCCAATTCCTATACAATTCCGGCTTCCTCAAAACCGGATGATCTCTCGAATATTTTCTACTAAGAGAGCTCTCATTCTCTCTTATCTTATACTCCAAATACCTCAAACTCATCCCCTTAGCAGGATTCCCGAAATCAAGCCTCGCAAATCCATCAACTCCTCCAAATGGAACAACTTGAATCACCACCGCATTATCCGGCAAGAACACCATGTTCGTCAGCCCGGCCCCGTGCACTCCCACCAGCACGTCGCACAAGTTCACCGCCTCCGCAAACTTTGATAAATCCCTCGCCACCCCCTCCACAACCTCAAACCCTAATTTTCCAGCCATTCTCGAGACTTGGTGCGCGTTTGTCAAAACCCTCGTCCGCTTCCTATCTATGATCATGAGACGAGGCAGAGGCGAGTAGACGTCTCTGACAATCGTTCTCTCTCTCTTGAGGGAGTAGGCCTCTCTCAGAAGTACCCTGAAGGTGTGCATTGACGGATTAGGGTTAGGGTTTAGGGTTACGAGCTCTTTGTCAAATTTGAGGCCAATTTGCAATTGGTTATAGCAATGGACATGTGATGTCTCTTTGTCAATGTCTAATATGTTGTGTTTGGTCAATTTGTTTAGAATTTTATCAAATTTATTTATCCACCATTGGTTGTAATCGGTTGCGAGGAACTGGACGTTCTCTTGGATTTGGGAGGAAGTGAGATGCAATGGAAACAAGACGTCTGCGAAATCGTGGAAATAGTTTCCGGTGAATCCTCCCATTGAGAAGAGGAGTGATGGATGGGTGTGGTGGAGAGTGCATTTTGGGAGACTAGTGTCGTTTTTATTGAGCGTGATGACTCTCCAGTTCTTGACACGCGACGTGCCCCTTCGAGGGTAGGGCTCAATGACGCGCCATGATTTGGTAGTGTTTGCAAAGGTCGTTGCGACGAGTACTGTGGACGATTTGGCGTCGATCCTTATGTCACCTTCTATTTTGCAATAATTTGAGTTTTTGCATTTTATTGCATGCTTTTTCTTAATCTTGATACCTACAAAAAATGGTTAGGGATCATAGAATAAAAATTTTCTTAGTATTATAATGATTATGTGAATATTTTAGTTGGGATTACCATGGTTGGAATATGTTAATATGGTGGTGCTTGTGCGGTTAGTTTGAGCAGCATCACTCGGCAACTGCAGATATTCGGCTGGATTGACAACTGCTATGATAAGTCAATAACATAGGATGTTAATTCATATTGATCCTAACTCAATATTTAACTACAACTAAATAATAGCCATTAGATATTCAAATTAAGAGCCTAGATCATCAGCCCCGAAATGTCAATACGATCAACAAAAAACGTCAATAAGGGTATTAAGGTCAAGTTACAACAAATTAGTTGTAACTAACTTTTGAAAAACATCCCATAATTTTAAAACACATATAACTTTCTCGGTTTAAATTATTTTTTCGCACAACATATATCAAATTAAAGATAATTTCATAAGGATATAACGAGATCTCATTTGCATATGTTCCGATGTCAAAATTTGAAATTTTTTTTGAAAATTTTCAATTTTTTTGTATAACAACAAAAGTCAACATAGTATATAAAATATGTCAATATAATACACGTAGAATGTCAATATAAGCAATGTGTTAACATTCTCAAAGCATTGTGTTGATATTTTCGAAATACTATATTGACATTTTCATCCAAAACCTTAATTTGCTAGTTTTTTGTATCTTTTTAGGTTTAATTAATAAAAACAAAAATTACACGTGGAAAATTGTAGACCACAAGTTTTCTAAAATCTCATGATCTTAAATTAATTGTATTTAGCAATTAAATGATGAGTTAGCAATTGATCACTCCCCTTAATCCATAACTATATATATATGTAGCCAAATTTTGATTTTTTAATCAAATAAAAATTATAGGTAAAAAAATAACTAGTACTCCCTCCGTCCCCCAAATATTGTCTCACTTTGACCCAACACGGATTTTAAGAAATATAATGAAAAGTGAGTTAAAAAAGTAAGTGGAATGTGGGTCCTACTTTTATATATTAGTTTTATAATAAAATATGAGTAGTAATGAGTTAATGGAATATGAGGTCCACTACCTACGAAAATAGAAAAATGAGACAAACTTTGGACGGAGGGAGTATAAAATTTATACTAGTGAGTTTTAGGAATTTAAAGTTTGTTGGTTAATAACTTTATACTCTAGACATGGAATCTAAAAGTATCAATGAAAAGCACTTCAATGACAACTTTCTAATAGTAGTTGAAGAATGAATATAACCAATATCTACATAATTTCATCGGCCATTATTCAACCATTTCTGATGATTCTGTCCCATTAATTAATACAATTAGTAAGCTACTAGCTTTCGACTGGTATTTTCCATCTGGACTCATGATCTTTTACTGAGATTGTTTATTTATTTGGTTAATTAAAAACCGAAATTTGACAATTCACGACAACAAACCAAAGTAGATAGAGACACAATTATTTGCGTTAGAAATTTTGAAAAGTATCCAAACCGGAATCGCAAAAGATAAGCCCACAAGTGAGAACACAATTGACCACTAAACCTTAATGTTTTTGTTTTTCTTAATGCTTTTGTTTGCCTCCATTAATTTTAGTTAAGACTCCAAGCACGTTTTTTAGAGTGCAGGTGGTGTTTTTAGAAACACCAATTAACATTCTTAATTAACTAAAAAAGTGTCATGGACAATTTTTTTAGTGATAGTGTGTGTATATACAATAAGCCAAATATTTAAATTAAATAATATGCTAAATTAGTTAATTGAGTGCTTAAATTAAATGTATTAATACCAATAGGTTTGATGTTTGCTCTGCTGCCATCATCAACCAGAAGCATGTTTCCCACGTTATTGATGGATAACTGCGTTTTTACAGCATCACAAACTGCAAATAGCAAGAATATTAAAGTGAGATTTTCATATAATATACGTATATTAAAATAATGAAGTAGATAATGAGATAATTTACTCGGTGATATGAGATGCAAAGGAGGCTTGAAGCTCAAGGAAATGGCCAATGCAATAATGAAGCACAAAAAGATTGCTCGAAACCTATTGCGCTGATTTCGAGTAAAGCTTTTGGAAAAGATGGGATCATACATATTTACTTGGAATTTGGAAACAGAGTAGCTAAATAGTTTGTTTATTTAGGTGATTTAATATGATGGAAAAGTTATGGAGAAGAAGGCCATAAACACAAGTTATAATCATTACTAACATTTTTTTAGCGGAATCAGCGCAACTACCGGCTGATTTGTTTGCTGAATTTCAACAAGGATTTCAATGATGATTTGCGGTTGAGTTACTTTTTAAATGATCGATAATATATAGGTGGCCGTGGTTGTTATTAATTTGTACTACTATGCTTTAATTGAAAGGATAATTTCACCTATGCAGTACTTTAGTTTGAAATGATCATTGCAGTGAGGAGGGTGGACATTAAAAGATTGCGTCTTTAGCTACGGATTAATGACGTAAATAAAAACTTAATTATAATACTCCTTCCTCCCATAAAAATCGACATTTTGGGATGACGAAGGTTTTAATGCATAATTTTAGTAAAATGGGAAGAAGATAGAAAGAAAAAGTAATGCCAATAATAACACTCCCTTCATCCATGATTAAACGTCCTATGTCTGACCGACACAAGTTTTAGTAGAATGTGGAGCTTACTTTTATATATTGATTTTATAATAAAATGTGAGTGGAATGCGTTAGTGGAATATATGGTCTACTTACTAAATATAGTAAAAGCAAAATGAGACATTTATTGGTGGATGAACGAAAAAAGAAAAAATGAGACATTTATTGGCGGACTAATGAAGTAACTCATTTTTAATACTCCCATAAAAATCGACATTTTGGGATGGCGCAGGTTGAAATGGGATGAATAGAGTATTGATATATCCATGCAAATCCAAATTACCAATAATAATGACTAGTGGTGGACACGTTCATGAAGAGAGGGTGTCACGACCACAACTCCCTAATATTAGTGAGCGTAGCTATTTCGTGACTAAAATAGTCTCACCAATCATAAACTCAACATAAGGGAAATAATCAACTCGAGATAATAGTTTCGAAGGCGAATGAGTACACAGTCAAAATGAAATCAGAGTATCAAGACCAAATTCATAAGTTCCTAGAACATAGTTCTATTGCAGCGGAAGAGTCCAAGACAAAATATTATGTATGACGACATACTACTTTGGGCTACCTAACTATTTATTAATGATCACTTCCCAACACCTTCGTCTCCTCATTCACGTTCAACCTACACGTTAGAAAAGAAACATGCAACACTGAGTACTTGATATACTCAGTGAGCACAGTGCCAAAAATAAGTTCCATTTAATTTGTCAGTCACAGTTGAGTGAATACGGGGTTTTTATTTAAAAAGGCCCGAGTCACTAAATTCCTTTCATTTCATAAAATTGATTGCGCAATCATATAAACATAAATACCATATCTGAACGTATGTGAACCGGGAATGTGGCCACATTTCACGACGGTCACTGGACCGGCCAACTCGAAAGCTAGCACACGGTCCGCATATGTGTACACTAGTCAAAGTAAGGTTTGCGGCCCTACTGGGACCCGAATTCGATTTAACATGTTTGGCATAGCCAAGCAGATAGGTAATCGTAAAACAAATCATGGCATGACAACATATTTAAAAATATTCACATTTTCACACAAAATCACGTTTTAAAAAGGAAGCCCACCTCGTTCGCTTAAACTCCTTTAATTGAATATTCCTTACTCCGCCTTTACTTGCAGAGGTAACCTTTTGAAAGCAAACAATGCACTAATAAGAATTGAGAAATTCTTATACCCATAGGAATGCATGCCCATAATTTATTTATTTTATTCTTTGCTTACTTCTAGGAAATTTTTAGAAACTTGCATATTAATTAAATATGAAAATTAAATTAATAGCATTTGTTTATTAAATTTAATCAATTTCGTGACTCGAGAACGTCGTTTCCCTTTTTGTTCATTCGATTTCTTTTGCGGCCATTGGGGCATCGTTGGCGATGCCGGCCGACCATCGACGTCCTCAAACTCCAACATTCTCCATCCTCGTAACTTTATACTTTAACCAGGGTTTAGATAACTAAGCTCTAATCTCAATTCCTTATTTAATTCTAGCCCAAGCATAAAACTCATTCCAGCCCGTTTCTTAAATTAATTTCGGTCCAACTATTAATTAAATAGAATGGTCCATTTTATAACTAGTACTACTATCCACATAACAAATGGAATTGGCCCACTTCTCAAATAAATCCTTTGGCCCAAATCAGTCAAATGCCTAATTACTTCATCCCCATCGATATTTCCTCTTTCAAACATTCATCTCATTTCTCCCAAAATTAGAAATCCCTAGATTGAGTCCACTCTCTTCTTCCTTACGGCTCCTCGCCGTTTCTCCCTATAGCCGGCGTTTAGGGACGCCGGTAATTTCCTCCTGCTCTTCCTTTCTATTTCTCCCCTTATCTCTGTCTTTCCCAACTTAATTTGGACAACCCCGTGCCCCAAACTCCTCTTCACGTTGAGCTGCTCACAGCAGCTTCTTCTGCCGCCGGACACGCACCGCCTCTGCTGTCGGCGCTCAGCAGTACCGCCGCGGCTAATCACCCGCTCGGTGGAGCTCTTGCCCCGCCGGCCTGCTCCCTCCGTCGGGCTCCGCCGTCACTCAACTTCCGCCGGGCAGCCCTTCGTACTAAGCTAACTCCCCTCTCCCTTACTTCCCTAAAGCTTGCTAAATTGAGCATTTAGTTCTTGGCAGTAGCTATGTGGCATTGTGGATTTGGTCATAGTGTTCTAAAGTTGTGTTCTTGAGAAGAGGAGTTAGCTCACTAGAATGAATTGTTAGGATGGGATTACTTGGTCTTACTGTGTAATGTTGAAGCCTTTAATTTCTAAGTTCATAACCTAACATGGTGATACTAAGATGATGCATAGGCCATAGGATGGTGTTGGAGTTTACCTTAGCTTGGGTGAACCCTTGGGCTGTTCTCTTTCTCTCGCTGCCACTGCGCTTCCCTCTCCACTCCCTGCTGGACTCTTTATGTTGTGTGAATATTGTCGAATGGTGTGGAGGGGATTTTATAGTCAAACACATGTACTCGTGAGGCTTTAATTTGGCTGCTGTAGATCCTTTCTTTTGATTCCTTGCAGCTGCTTTAACTGAATTTTGGAGAAGTACTAGGAATAGGGACTTTTGTTGCAGTAAAAGGCGATTCCGTCCCCTTGGCGACCCCCACACTCCGGCCCGACATCATGTGAGGGGTTCAAACAGGTACGCACTAGCCCGTTCAGAGGGAGGCCTTAACCCACTGACTGCCAGAAGCCCATCTCCCAAGGCCTCACACTTGTGCCTGAGAGATGGAAGCAACTACATGACAGCAGTGGGATTCGAACTCAGACTCATTGCAGCAAGATCTGCCCATCCGTTGCCATCTGCGCTACGCCTCTACGGGCAAGGGACTTTTGTATTTATGCTATTAGTTGATTTCGTAGAGGATATCATCAGAGGCTGCAAGGGTTTGTTAGAAGCAGGGATGCAGAGCCGCTGCAGCTGGGCTACGGCTGCCCCCCCTCTTTTCTGGCTCGGCAGCTTTTGGTTATGGGGATGGGGTGGTTGTAGGAGCTGGCTGCACTTTAGCCTTGCTGATTTTGGTATGTGTTTTGGCCTTCACCAAAAGTGATATTGTCTCCTTCCCTATTTCCTTCTTACATGGCAGGTTTTGGTAGCTAGTAATTTAATGTTATTTATTTGTTTTTACATTGCAGGAGAAGCTGCAAATTTTCGGCTGCTGGTGTCACGACCGCCCTTTAGGGTTATTAAATACGGGCGATCGTGATGAAAAGAATTTAATGAAACGGACGAAAAGAATTAGGGTTTCAACACAAGTTGGACCACAATTAATATCCCAATAAATAACCAAGAGTTTGACATTATCCAACAAGAAATTCAAAATATCCATTATCCTAACAATTAAAGTTGTCGGCCCCAAATAAAACATAATTAAACGAAACGTCACAGCGGAAACGACCAAGAGAAAGAGTGACGTCATGTGTGAAGACACAACGACACTCAAGGTTCAAAGACAATTATAATCTTAAATTCACTTGCTCAACACCACCACATCCTCGTCGCCGCTCAACCTGCACATAGGGAAAACACATGCAGAGCTGAGTACTATAAATATACTCAGTGGGCTCACGCCGAAAACATTTTCAATAAAAATATTATTTATCATGCCATACATAAGTAACCACTGGGGTTTAGCTTTAGAAAGGCCCGAGGCACTCAAAATCATTTTCCATTGTAAAAGTCGACTGATCAGTCATTTTCCCATAGACGTTAGCCATATCTGCCAATACATGACTTGGAATGTGGCCACAAACCAAGCCACTAGACCGGCCAGCCCGTACGCTAGCACACGATCTACCATTGGTGTACACTAGTCCAAGTAGGGTTTGCGGCCCTACAAGGACCCGAATTCGATTTATATAACAATGGCACATAGCCATATCAGATAGGCACGTTAAAACACAAATCACGGCATGATAAATACAGTTTTATTTCCATCGATAAAATATTTAGGACGTTGTCCTTATTTAAAAGAAAGCCCACCTCGACTGCTTAATTCTCAAGTACTTTCTTCCCCTTGGTATCACGATTCACTTGCAATGATTCACCTTTAACATTTTGATAATATATATATATCAACACACTTTTCAAATAAATAGATAAATAAATATGCATGCCTCCAAAGCAAGTCTTTAATCTCGATTTATCTCGGTTTTCGGTTGTTCGACGGTCACTTACGCCCCCAATTTCCTCCGTTGGCTCCTCGTATTTTCTTAATGATATCGAAATAAAATCCCCAAAATTATAAAAGTGTGTAATTAAATTAACGCAACCACTTTCCCTCGAACTATATTTATTTTGGACTTAGGATATAATTATTCATTCGTTGGAATATTCCGGAATTAATTAAATAATTCCCCACGATTAATTTAATTATCAATTCACAGAGTTATTTAAATAGTTCACCCCAATTAATTATCGGCCCAAAACTTAATTATTTCATCGCCTTATATCTCCAATTACAAACTAAACCCAACAATTAAAAGGAGCCCATCAATTTAATAATTCCACCCACTTCTAATTAATGAGGCCCAATTACCCAAGGCCCAAAGAAGAAAAACACACCCCCCCCACGTCAAACACTCTCCCTCCCTCTTCTCTCTTCTCTTCTCTCTCGCCCAAATCTGGAGTTCAAAAATCTCCGTCGCCGTCGTCAGATTCGTCGTCGCCTTCCACCGTTGCCGGCCGCTGCTCACCGGAATCGCGTCGCTGCTGCTCCATCGTCGCCGCTGCTCCGTCGTCGCCGTTGCTGCTCAGCCGGGGGATGCCGCTGCTGTCGCTGCCCGCCGTCGCGCCGCCTCGAGAAGCTGCGACGCCAGCCCCGGCTTCGCCTCCGTCGTCGTCGCTGCTCCAGCTGCCCCAGCTCGCCGCCGCTGTTGCCGGCTGATACCGCCGGGTCAGGCTGCTGCTGCCGCCGCTCCGTCGGTGGTCGTGCAGCCCTGGAACCACCCCGAAACAGTCCCGATTCCAACCCGAACAGCCCCGCACAACCCCGAAACCTCGCTGATAAGTTCTTGATTTGAATTCATGAATTGAAGCTTGAATCTTTGATTTAGATTGTTCAAATTATCGTTTTGTTTCGTTTATTATTTTTTCATGAGATGCACAGATATGGATTTGGAGGGGAATTGGGTGGAAGAAGGGTATACCTTCAATTTGCAGATTGTAACTGAACGAAGCCGGGACCCCCCTGCTTTAGTTCTCGGTTTCTGACAGGAAGAGTGAATGAGTTAATTTCCAAAGCATTGTAGAATAACGGGAGGGGGAAATTCTGTGTGTTGTGTTACCTTGAATTTGATTGAGAAGAATAGCTTGGTTTTCTTTGTTGCAGCGAACGAGCAGAGTAGGAAATAATTGAGCTAGGGGATTTAAAATACATGGAGGGGTGGTTTAAAGATATGGAGAGATTTTGGGGTTGAGGGGAACGTTTTTTTCGTGTATTGAGGAGGGAGGTTTTCTTAGTTTCTATATTTTTTTTATTTTTGATTTAATTGTATTTATTTGGTATTTTATTTGTAGATTACGGAGGATGAATATCTTTTCACGGAGGAGGTTAATCTTTATAAAATCTCAAATTAAATTTGACTTGGTGACCAAGTCAATAGGAAGAGAATTTGTTTTGATTTAATTCACGGTATTTTTTTGTATTTTCTTTAAATTATACAGTCCACAATTTATTTATCACGAACTAGATTTTATAATATTTATTTAATTTATCGGATCCAACCCGGAATTGAGTCCAATAAATATTTCTCACGGACAGGAATTAATTAAATTCGCACAGTCATTATTTCACAGTATCTAGTCCAACAACAATTAATCCACCAACAATTAATTCACGGACTTCATAAAAAAAATAATATCATTAAAACAAGTAATTTAGGGTTCACAAATTAGGTTTAGAAAAACGGGGCGTTACATCCTACCAACCTTAGCAGAAATTTCGTCCCGAAATTTGTTACCCTCAAGTGAAGAGTTCCGGATGCCATTCCATCATCTTATCCTCATTCTCCCACGTGGCTTCTTCATGTCCATGATTTTCCCATAGTACTTTCACACAAACAACATTTTTATTTCTAACAATTTGGATCTTTCGGTCCAAAATAGAATGGGGTCTCTCTGAGTAGCTCAAATTCGGATTCAATGCGACTTCCTCAAAACGGATCATGTGCTTCGGGTCAAACACGTATTTTCGTAACTGTGACACATGAAAAACGTCGTGAACATTTCCAAGGTTTGGTGGGAGCGCCAAACGGTATGCAACGGGGCCCACTCCTTCAAGGATTTCATAAGGCCCAATAAATCGCGGCTTCAGTTTGCCTTTGACGCCGAATCGTGTTATCCCTTTTGACGGGGATACTTTTAGGAAAACTTTGTCGCCAGCTTGGAATTGTAGATCAGTTCGTCGGACGTCCGCATATAATTTTTGTCTGTCTTGAGCTTCTTTTATCCTTTCACGAATTTGCCGCACGGTTCCCACCAT
This sequence comes from Salvia splendens, assembly GCF_004379255.2. Lineage (NCBI taxonomy): Eukaryota > Viridiplantae > Streptophyta > Magnoliopsida > Lamiales > Lamiaceae > Salvia > Salvia splendens. Next base: position 28,704,608 of record NC_056036.1, read on the forward strand.
CTCTTCAACGGCATCAGGTCTGAGTATTCTTCTCTCGCCAACTTCATCCCAGTAGAGCGGCGATCTACACTTTCTTCCGTATAATGCCTCGTACGGTGCCATGTTTATCGTTGCCTGAAAACAATTGTTGTAGGCGAACTCAATCAGTGGTAGTGCTGCCTCCCAACTTCCTCATCGGTCGAGTACCACGACTCTTAGCATATCTTCGAGAGTTTGGATCGTTCTTTCAGACTGTCCATCGGTTTGCGGGTGAAACGCTGTGCTGAAGTTCAATTTGGTTCCAAGCTCTTTCTGTAAACTTATCCAAAATCTTGAGGTGAATTTCGGCTCACGGTCGGACGTGATAGTCACTGGAACTCCATGCAATCGAATTATCTCCCTTATGTAGATTTGAGCTAGTTTGTTGGACCCATAGCTTATGAGAATCGGTATAAAGTGCGCACTCTTGGTAAGTCGATCTATAATTACCCAAATGGCGGTGTTCCCTCTCAGAGTCCTTGGCAACCCGGTCACAAAATCCATGGCGATGTGCTCCCATTTCCACTCGGGAATCTCTAGTGGTTGTAACTTCCCATACGGTCGTTGATGTAGAATCTTCACTTGCTGACAGACTAAACATCTCTCGACGAATGACGCTATGTCCCTCTTCATACCATTCCACCAAAAGGACTTCTTCAGATCTTGATACATTTTCGTACTTCCTGGGTGAGCGGTGTAAGGTGTCTCATGAGCTTCACTCATCACCTCGTTTTTGAGCCCCTCGTTATCCGGCATGCATAATCTTCTTTCGAAAGTAAGGGCATTGTCACCTTCTTCACTAAAGTTCCCAGATTCGACAGTTTGCACTTCTATCCGAATTTCCTCCAAGTTCGCATCCATCCGTTGTGCTTCAATAATCCTCGACCTTAGATCAGGTTCAACGACTAAAGTGGCGATTCCGGCTTCCACTGTTTTAGGTGCCCTCACCACTTCCAAACGCATCTTGTTAAACTCGCGAATCAAGATTTCTTCTTTGGTGATAAAAGTAGTCAGCTGTGAATGATCTTTCCGGCTCAAAGCATCCGCCACAACATTTGCTTTGCCCGGGGTGGTAATTGATGCCACAATCGTAGTCCTTCACCAATTCGAGCCATCTTCGTTGCCGTATATTCAAATCTTTCTGCTCGAAGAAGTACTTCAAGCTTTTGTGATCCGTGAAGATCTCACATCGGACTCCGTAGAGGTGATGTCTCCAAATCTTTAAGGCGTGTACTACCGCTGCTAACTCCAAGTCGTGGGTTGGATAGTTCAACTCGTGTGGCCTCAATTGTCGTGATGCATAAGCAATCACTTTGTTGTTCTGCATCAACACACATCCAAGTCCCACCTTCGAAGCGTATGTGTATACCACGTAGTTCACTCCATGTTCTGGCACAGCTAGAATCGGTGCACTAGTTAGCTTTTCCTTCAACAGTTGGAAACTGGCCTCACACTCCAGGGTCCAATTGACTTTTACCCCCTTCTTGAGTTGTTGGGTCATGGGTCTCACTATCTTGGAGAATCCGTCTATAAAACTTCGGTAGTATCCTGCCATGCCTACGAAACTCTGAATCTCGTTTGGTGTTGAAGGTGCTTTCTATTGTTGTACCGCCTCGACCTTAGCGAGATCCACTCGAATTCCTTCTGCCGACACAATGTGACCAAGGAAGTTTACTTCCTTAAGCCAAAACTCACACTTGCTGAATTTGGCATACAGTTTCTCACTCCTCAACGTCTCCAAAGTGATTCGCAGGTGCTCCTCGCGTTCCTTCTCATTCCTCGAATAGACGAGTACATCATCTATGAATACCAAAACGAATTTACCCAAGTATGGGTGGAATACCCTGGTTCATCAAATCCATGAATGCTGCAGGTGCATTCGTCAATCCAAACGGCATCACCACAAACTCATGGTGACCATATCTCGTGCGAAAAGCAGTCTTCGGTATGTCTTCTCGTCGGACTCTCAACTGATGGTATCCGGACCTTAAATCCATCTTTGAGAACACACCAGCTCCTCGAAGTTACTCGAATAGGTCGTATATTCTCGGCAGTGGATATTTGTTCTTGAGAGTCATCTTGTTCAACTCTCTATAATCGATACACATTCTCATCGATCCATCCTTCTTCTTCACAAAAAGCACATGTGCGCCCCACGGTGAAACACTGAGTCTAATGAAACCCAAGTCTATAAGCTCTTGAAGTTGTATCTTGAGTTCTTCTAACTCTTTAGCCGCCATTCGATATGGGGCCTTAGACACCTGTGCTGACCCTAGCTCTAGGTCGATTGTGAACTCCAATTGTCGATCTGGCGGTGGGCCAGGTAAAGCTTCAGGAAAAACGTCTGCAAATTCTCGTACCACATCGACATCCTCCACTTTCCTTTCTTCCTTCTCATCTCCTTGTAGATGGACCAGATAGGCAGGACACCCTTTTCTCAACATCGTTGTGGCTTGGAGTGCGGAGATGATAGACGTTTTTCTGTTCATCGTGATTCCATGATACACGATTGGTTCCTTTCCGGGGCTTGTAATGATATTCGTCTCTCCTTACATCGAATCGTAGCAAAATTTGCAGTCAACCAATCCATTCCCCAGATTACATCGACATCCTTCATGGCCATAACTTGTAAGTTGTGCGCGACTAGCCTAAGTCCTCCCATAACAATTTCTATGTTCGAGCATGTTCGAGAAATTTCTATTACCCCTCCCACTGGTGAGGTCACCATCATCTTATGTTCAGATTTATTAGTAGGCAACTTAATGTGTCCACACATAGTTCTGCCAAATTTCCGCTCTCGTGACTCCCTTGTTCAGTCTTGGTTTGTCTAGAACTCAGCGCATACGCTCTAGCCTGGGAGGGAAGTCTTGGGCGGTGAGTTTGTTGTTGTCGCGGAGATTGATCACGATTCATCCTTAGTTCAGCCGGTGGTGCCCTCGACTGCTGGCGGAATCCTTGATTGTTCTGCCTTGACCCCATCCCCGCATTCTTGCTCGGACACTCTCTAGAGAAGTGGTCATTTCCCCCACAGTTAAACCACTTGGTAGTTTTCTGCACTCTACACTCTCCAAAATGGTACCTGGAGCACACATTGCATTGTGGTGGTTTGGGTCGGAAGTCACCCCTCTGGTTAGAGAAATTTTGTCTACCCCCATGCGGTGGTCGGTTTTGATTGGGCTGGTACCTCTTGTTTTCTTAGTGGGTCCTATTCCTATCCCACTTTCTCTTCTCTCGAGAATAATGTGGTGGAGGCACTGCCAGTGTAGTGTTCTCCGTCACCCTCTCCTTGGGCATAGCTGCCTCAACATCTAGCGCAAGGGCCAACACCTCCGCATATGTAAGCCTCCCATGACTGGCTAATGTCATCTTGATCTCATGCCTTAGACCCTCACAGAACTTTTCGGCCAGTTCCTCATCAGTGTCAACTTGTTCAGGTGCATGCTGAGTCATATCGCAGAGTGTGCGGTCATATTCAGTCACCGACATACGCCCATGGGTTAAGTTGTAAAACTCAGCCGCCTTTGCCTTTTAGTAGCTCTTTGGTATGTACTTGCTATATATCGTTTCATTAAAGTTCTCCCAAGTCATTCTACCCACTTTCTTAGGGGTCAGGTCCCTTGCTTGGTCCCACCTAAAGTCGGCCGAATCCGTGAGTTGGTAGGTTACATAAATCAATTGCTCTTCCTCGGTGCACTTCAAGAATTCGAAGATGCTCTCCAATACGCGTATCCAAGTCTTGGCCTTTGCTGGCTCTCCTATCCCATCGAATATAGGAGGATTTTGCTTTAGCAAAAACTATTCAATATGCCATTCTGGCTTTGGTGGAGGAGGTGATGGTGATGGTGCTTGCACGCGTTTCTCCTTTCGATTGTTTCACATTTTAGTTGATTCAATTTCGCCACTTGCTGGACGATTTCCTCTCGTCTACGACCTTCATTCGTATATCTCAATCTATCAGGGTACTCGTATTTTCATTCCATTACTATCGTACAACGATGATCTTATGCGACGACCTTAATACTCCGACTCCCAGTTGTTATCCGTATCTCCCTTGATCAACCACTTACATAAATTCTGAGCCGCAAAACGTGATCATTTGATGTACACGACTTCTCTAAACTTTTGTTTCTCAAGACCTAATGTCTGGTATGATGTAACGTTCGATTCTTTGGCTGCTTGCTACAACTAAGCATAGATGCGAAAATATTCGACTCCTCGTGTTGTTGGTGTATCATTTTGTATATGTCTCTTGAAACTTATTCCTCATATGTGTTTGCAGAGACCGAGCCATTGTCTTTCTTGAGAGTCTTGTATCAAGAATTTAGAAATCTATTTAACAGTCTTACTTGGATCAGAATGGGTTTCAACATGAGGAGCACTATTGAAATTGCCCTTGATTTAAAATGGCTCCGAAAATGACTCAAGAGGAACAAGAATGAGTCACTACTTTCATTAAAAGGAAACAGTGATGCATCACTTGCAAATTGCAGGTCAATCAAAAGTTCTAAATGCACGAAAAGAATACCATTGTCAAGGAGCTTCATAGAAAGAAATTTCTGATAATCCAAGTAAGTACGTCAATTAAATTCATCCATTCTAGCTACAAAGGTGGCACTCCGTCATTTCCCGAAGATAATATAAGCGTTCTCGAAAACTCTAGATTCTAAGTCAAGACTCTTGGTGTCGTTACAGCAATTAATTGTCCTTGAAGGTCATATCTTCATATTGTTTTTGGCACGCCCTAGCGGTCATTCTCATTAAAACATGGTAATAACCCTCCCGGCCTTAACACGTCATAAGTGTTGTCATATTTGTAACGCGTCGTCGCATTAACATGTTATGCCCGATTGCATTCACTCTATTTGATTGCAGGCACAAATTCTCGTCGTTGTAAGGATACATCACCTAACATTTCTTCTTTCCTTGATCTTGTTAGAAACTTCCTTTCGTTTTGTTCTTATCATCCAGGGAAGACAATAGACAATAGACAATTACAATAATCCGTCTAATTCGAAGTATATGTTTTCGTTTGTCCCATCACTCAGGAAAGTGATATTGTGGTCATCAATTTACAACTATGTTCAAGCACGTTCAGCCTAACATACTTCTTAGGCACTCTATGTTTTCCAGACATAGTTCATAGTCTCATACTTCAACACATATTCGATCGTTGCTTAATTCAAGCTTCATATGGGTTCTACGTTTGCAACAAGGTTCAAAATTCAACATTTCACTTTCATATTGATTCTATAGTATTTCATCAATCATGAACTATCACATAAAACGTCATTTATACATTGCGCAGTCAAACATGTTTATCCATATAAACCATTTGGCATTCCATTCATCCAGCATATATTAATATTTAAAATAGTAACTCAATCAATCTGTCGCCCATGGAATCACATTTCATAAATCATGCAATTCATGTCCATCTTTATACCACAATCACTTAATTGCAACTACACACGCGTCATAGTTTGCGTTTCATACTTCCAAAATCATATGATTTCAACAAAATATGCATTAGAATTTTCGCCGTTCAAGTATTCAACATATATGTTCTTCAAATTAAATTCGCAGTTCAAACATGTAATAACAAGCCCCCGTCTCAAGCATGCGATTCATTTTCATACTTCAATATCCATCACATTCAACACCTTCAATAACATACTTCCATAGTGTCTCACGTCCCATAGTTTGTCGCGTCTCGTATGACCACAATATTTTCCAAAGCCATAGCATTTACTTTAAAATTCCAATAGGCCCAGAATTGCCATTTTTGCAAGGAACCATTTTTCCACCGAATTTCAAAATTTTCGGTAATTCATTTAAAAAAATTGCCAAAATGTTCTTACCGCTTCTTTCGTGGTTGGGCGTGACGAGTTGTGGTGTTGAGCCTTCGAGGTTTAACACTTTAGCCAATTAATACAAAGATAGATTTTGACTCCAAAAGACTCTTGGGTCCAGAGCGGAAAGAAACTGAGGCTATGATACCAAACTGTCACGACCGCCCTTTAGGGTTATTAAATACGGGCGATCGTGATGAAAAGAATTTAATGAAACGGACGAAAAGAATTAGGGTTTCAACACAAGTTGGACCACAATTAATATCCCAATAAATAACCAAGAGTTTGACATTATCCAACAAGAAATTCAAAATATCCATTATCCTAACAATTAAAGTTGACGGTCCCAAATAAAACATAATTAAACGAAACGTCACAGCGGAAACGACCAAGAGAAAGAGTGACGTCATGTGTGAAGACACAACGACACTCAAGGTTCAAAGACAATTATAATCTTAAATTCACTTGCTCAACACCACCACATCCTCGTCGCCGCTCAACCTGCACATAGGGAAAACACATGCAGGGCTGAGTACTATAAATATACTCAGTGGGCTCACGCCGAAAACATTTTCAATAAAAATATTATTTATCATGCCATACATAAGTAACCACTGGGGTTTAGCTTTAGAAAGGCCCGAGGCACTCAAAATCATTTCCCATTGTAAAAGTCGACTGATCAGTCATTTTCCCATAAACGTTAGCCATATCTGCCAATACATGACTTGGAATGTGGCCACAAACCAAGCCACTAGACCGGCCAGCCCGTACGCTAGCACACGATCTACCATAGGTGTACACTAGTCCAAGTAGGGTTTGCGGCCCTACAAGGACCCGAATTCGATTTATATAACAATGGCACATAGCCATATCAGATAGGCACGTTAAAACACAAATCACGGCATGATAAATACAGTTTTATTTCCATCGATAAAATATTTAGGACGTTGTCCTTATTTAAAAGAAACCACCTCGACTGCTTAATTCTCAAGTACTTTCTTCCCCTTGGTATCACGATTCACTTACAATGATTCACCTTTAACATTTTGATAATATATATATCAACACACTTTTCAAATAAATAGATAAATAAATATGCATGCCTCCAAAGCAAGTCTTTTATCTCGATTTATCTCGGTTTTCGGTTGTTCGACGGTCGCTTACGCCCCCAATTTCCTCCGTTGGCTCGTCGTATTTTCTTAATGATATCGAAATAAAATCCCCAAAATTATAAAAGTGTGTAATTAAATTAACGCAACACTTTCCCTCGAACTATATTTATTTTGGACTTAGGATATAATTATTCATTCGTTGGAATATTCCGGAATTAATTAAATAATTCTCCACGATTAATTTAATTATCAATTCACAGATTTATTTAAATATTTCACCCCAATTAATTATCGGCCCAAAACTTAATTATTTCATCGCCTTATATCTCCAATTACAAACTAAACCCAACAATTAAAAGGAGCCCATCAATTTAATAATTCCACCCACTTCTAATTAATGAGGCCCAATTACCCAAGGCCCAAAGAAGAAAAACACACCCCCCCACGTCAAACACTCTCCCTCCCTCTTCTCTCTTCTCTCTTCTCTTCTCTCTCTTCTCTTCTCTCTCGCCCAAATCGGGAGTTCAAAAATCTCCGTCGCCGTCGTCAGATTCGCCGTCGCCTTCCACCGTTGTCGGCCGCTGCTCACCGGAATCGCGTCGCTGCTGCTCCATCGTCGCCGCTGCTCCGTCGTCGCCGTTGCTGCTCAGCCGGGGGATGCCGCTGCTGTCGCTGCCCGCCGTCGCGCCGCCGCGAGAAGCTGCGACGCCAGCCCCGGCTTCGCCTCCGTTGTCGTCGCTGCTCCAGCTGCCCCAACTCGCCGCCGCTGTTGCTGGCTGATACCGCCGGGTCAGGCTGCTGCTGCCGCCGCTCCGTCGGTGGTCGTGCAGCCCTGGAACCACCCCGAAACAGTCCCGATTCCAACCCGAACAGCCCCGCACAACCCCGAAACCTCGCTGATAAGTTCTTGATTTGAATTCATGAATTGAAGCTTGAATCTTTGATTTAGATTGTTCAAATTATCGTTTTGTTTCGTTTATTATTTTTTCATGAGATGCACAGATATGGATTTGGAGGGGAATTGGGTGGAAGAAGGGTATACCTTCAATTTGCAGATTGTAACTGAACGAAGCCGGGACCCCCCCTGCTTTAGTTCTCGGTTTCTGACAGGAAGAGTGAATGAGTTAATTTCCAAAGCATTGTAGAATAACGGGAGGGGGAAATTCTGTGTGTTGTGTTACCTTGAATTTGATTGAGAAGAATAGCTTGGTTTTCTTTGTTGCAGCGAACGAGCAGAGTAGGAAATAACTGAGTTAGGTGATTTAAAATACATGGAGGGGTGGTTTAAAGATATGGAGAGATTTTGGGGTTAAGGGGAACGTTTTTTTCGTGTATTGAGGAGGGAGGTTTTCTTGGTTTCTATATTTTTTTATTTTTGATTTAATTGTATTTATTTGGTATTTTATTTGTAGATTACGGAGGATGAATATCTTTTCACGGAGGAGGTTAATCTTTATAAAATCTCAAATTAAATTTGACTTGGTGACCAAGTCAATAGGAAGAGAATTTGTTTTGATTTAATTCACGGTATTTTTTTGTATTTTCTTTAAATTATACAGTCCACAATTTATTTATCACGAACTAGATTTTATAATATTTATTTAATTTATCGGATCCAACCCGGAATTGAGTCCAATAAATATTCCTCACGAACAGGAATTAATTAAATTCGCACAGTCATTATTTCACAGTATCTAGTCCAACAACAATTAATCCACCAACAATTAATTCACGGACTTCGTAAAAAAAATAATATCATTAAAACAAGTAATTTAGGGTTCACAAATTAGGTTTAGAAAAACGGGGCGTTACAGCTGGGTTGTTGCTGTTTTCGCGGGGCTGGGGTCACTGCCATGGGCCGATGGCTGACCGGGCCGCGGTGGGTGCAATTTGGGCGCGGACTACAAAGTTAGAAGATTCCTAGCCCTTAGCCATTCCTAAATATTTGTAATAGGATACGGTTTTCCAAGTTCTTCTTTCCAATCTCAAGTTCTTCTTTCGTTCTCGAGTATCCTTTTGTCGGAATAAAAATACCATCGTTCTCCCTTCTCCATGTTTGTTCTATTTTCAATTATTGTTTCACAATCTCTATTCCGAAAATAACACCACTAAAAGGGCGTTTTAAAAGAGCGGATATTACAGAGGGGCTTAAGCCCCTCCTAACCTTTTTATTTTTAAGATTTCTACTTTAAAAATTTCCTAAAATATTTTGAAGGTAACTTAAGTTCTCACCAAGTTAATGTGCTTGATGTCTAAATTGTTGGAGGTTTAATGGGAACGAGGGGCTGAAAAAAATATTGCAGAGATAAAAGCTTACTCTTACAACAATGGCTGCTATTGATGAAGTTGGGGAAGAAGATGCTAATTTAGGAAGAAGTTGCTAAATTAATATAATACTAATAAAATTGGAAAAGTCAATCCCTATACCTTTATAAACGCGTGGTAATTATTATTAGTTGTAGTACTCCCTCCGTCCCAAGCTACTCGCACTTATTTCCTTTTTGGACGTCCCAAGTTACTTGCACTCTTTCCATTTTTAGTAAAAATTTTCACCTACAGCCGTCATTTTTGACTTTCCTATACACTCATTCCTTAATCTCCGTGCCGAAAAGGAAATGAGCGAGTAGCCCGGGACGGAGGGAGTATAAAAATACTAAAAAGTGCCAGAATATAATTTTTAAAGATATCATAAAAAGTAATTATTTTAAATTAAGGGAGGGATCAATCACTAACTAATTAACAATCACAAATTAAGACCAAATTTTAGTCATTAGAGGATTTAGTGGTTGAAATAATGACATATGAATTATATTTTAAATTAAAAAAATAGTATTAAATAAACTTAAAGGGTATTAATAACAATTCTCTCTCATCAAAATCATCTCAAAACTTTAAATTTACGTAACTCTCTTGATTTAAATTATTTTTTCGCAAAAATTATATCAAATTAAAGATAATTTTATAAAGATTCCAACGAGATCTCAATTGCATATGTTCCGACGATATTCGGGTGATGAAATTTGATAAATTATATTTCAATTTTCGTAAGCAGATTTTATCAACAAATGCAAAAAAAATCTCAATATAGTGTAGGTAAAAAATCAATAAAATTGTGTTGATATTTTCTTGTACTTGTGTTGATATTCTCATGTCATATTGTTGATATTTGTAATACACTATGTTGATATAAAAAAACACCCACGAAAATTATCATATGATAACATAATGACGATATTATCATTTAATTGATATTTTGTCTACTATTTATTGAAATTTATGAGCTTTAATCTCATTCACTCTTTTCAAAATCCAAGGGTGTAGATTTAGTCTTAGTTTGAGATTATGATGTTATAAGCATTAGAAGATGACCCTTTCAAAATTGTTCCACAAATTTGATAACTAACGATTCAATTAAAAAGGACTTTATTGAAAAAAAGATTTCTTTCTCTTAAACCTTAGTTCCAACATTTTTAGACGATAATTGCAACTTTATCTTCTTCACAATTTGATTGGTGATTTTATTTTCTCGTTCACATAATATTAGATTTTTAATTTAATTTACATACTATTATGATTTATTGAATTGTTAGGAATGAGAGATGAATAGATGAATGATTATCAAACTAGTTGCGTATACTGAAAGGATTTTTTTTTTCTATAATTGGTAACAAACATATCCTGCAACGTTTTCATTGATGAGAACACGTGGAATTCATATGTCGCTGCTTTAGCAAAATAAACACAACTATAACATGAAATGTATCATTTATTTAATTAAACTTGTGTTTGGAAATATTAAGAAAAGTGAGTGGAAAAATGTTAGTTGAATAGGGGTCCCACTTGTATATACTCCATCCGTCCCATCACAAGTGATCAACTTTCCATTTTGAATTGTCCCACCACAAATGATCAATTTCCTTTTTAGCTAAAAACAAAACATCAACCATCTCTTACTTTATTCCCTCTCTCTTACTTTATTCTCTCCACTTTAACTCAATACATATCATTTTCTTAATTCTCGTGTCCTAAAGAAATCCATCACTTGTAATGGAACAGAGGGAGTATTAATTTAAATGAAACGAGAGTGAATGAGCTAGTGGAAGGTGAGACCCTATTACCATTTATGGTAAAAGTGAACCAGGGCTCCTATTCGTGGACGGACTAAAATAGAAAAACGAGACTCCTATTCGCTGGCGGAGGGAGTATGAGAGATGATCAATGCATAACTACCGACAAAATCTCAACCCTTACATAAGAAAATGGAAGGAAGATATTGAATGGATTTTGAAAACATGGAGCTCACTATAATACTCCCTGCGTCCTATAAAAGATGTCACACTTGTGGGACGACACGAGATTTTAGGAGGTTTTGTTTAGTGTGTTAGGTGGAAAGAGGAAATATAATATTTATATTATTGTGAGATAGAACTTTTTATAAAAATGGAAATGTGATATCTTTAATGGGACAAACTAAAAAGGAAAGTGAGACATCTTTTATGGGACGGAGGGAGTAGCATTTTAATTCACTCTGTATTTTCAAATATGTGTTATGAACAAAATGCCTTTATAGTAAACTAAAACGCGCTTATTGTAACGCCCCACTTTTTGAACCCTAATTTTCGAACCATAAATTTTTGCATTTAATGCTGTGAAGTCCGTGAATTAAATATGGAGTGGAATTGTTATTTGATATTTTTGTGACCTAATTTGATTTGGAATTTTTGACTATGCATTGACTGAGTCAACTCCGTTTACGAAGTGACGTGGCATGTAGGACAATTGATGCTTGGGGAATTAAATTATTATTCGTATGAGTGGTTTCATTGCCGAGGAGAAATAACATTTTACGAATTTGAATTTGCAATGGCGATCTTACAATAAGATTTAAATAATTCCTTTCTATGAAGAATATTTATTGGACTCAATTCCGTGTTGGATCCTCCTATAAATTAAATAAATACTGCAAGTTCAATATGGTGAAATATAAATTGTGGGCTACACAATTTAAATAAAATAAAAGAGTTTGAGCCCCAAATCAATTTGATTAAAAACTTTTCATTGTCTTGGTCACCAAGACTTTCCTTGGTTGCAAATTTTAAAATAAAATATTCTGCCGAGATCTCCCTCTTCTCTCCTTATGCGTATTTTTTTTATCTCTTCTCCCCTTTGATCTGCAAATGAAATCCCAAAGAAATAAAATTAGTCAATCCCAATTAATTTATGAAATCAATTTCCCATTATACACCCGCTCATTAATCGTTCCCTACTCTGCAGAATCACTTCCAAAATTAAACCACAATCAACTACTATCAATTATACTCCCACATTATGTGTATATTAATCTCCACACCCTAACTCTCCACCTCGCACAAATTCTGCAGTCACTCTTATTTCACTATTGAATCACAAAAATTTCCTCTCAAAGCGGTGGAGGGAGCAGTAGAAAGGAGTTAATCCTAATTTCACCACGGTAATCATCCTTCCACGTTCTTCCTCATAAGATGAATTCACGTTTACACCCGAAACCCTTTTCTAACAAAAATTGGGTTCTAAATTCAGAAGGGGGAGAACCAGAAGCTTCGATCTTTTTGCCTAAGCCAATTTGTTCAGTGAAGGTATACAATTCTCCCTACCAATTCTAATGACATACTACTACTTCATGCACTATCGTTTTCTAAATCTCTTTATCGATTAAACCGAAGCTTACGAAACTAAAGAATCGAACTTTACTTCACGAAATCAAATTAAGAACTTATCTTGCAGGGTTGTTCGGGGTGAGATCGAGGCAGGACTGCGGAGAAATGTCGACGGCAGCATCGATCCTTGTCTCACGGCGAATCGGAGAAAACGGGCCTCAACTTTCCGTGACCTCTGCGCTCTGTTCTGGGACCGTGTTCTTGCCTTTTGTAAATCGGTAGGGAGGGAGGTGATTTTAGAGAGAGAGAGTAAGAGAGTAAGGCCATTCTTGGTATGGCATTCCTACCTCCATTCCATTCCTTTGCTTGGTAAATTTTTTTCTTAGGAATCACCATTCCATTCCACATGAGAATAGTCATTGCATCCATTTAGCTAAGGAATGGCCATTTCATATTCCTTTCTTCTTATTTTAAATTTTAACAAAATTATATATATATATATATATATATATATATATAGGGTTCCCTTATTCCCACAACACCTTATTAGTGTAGAACTAGAGACTAAATTCTAGCCATTGGATTTTAATTTAGTGGCTGAGATTAGAGATCCTTCATCTTAAATTCGTAATTCATCTCGTGAATTAAATTGTTCATCCAAAAGGGCATCTTAGTCATTTGCTTATGTTGTCAAATATGGTAAATATGATGGAGGCGTTATTCACGGCAGTAAGAATTAGGGTAAAACAAAAAAACATTCAATTTCCCATCTCACGTTTCAGCACCCTTCCTCTTCGCCGCCGCTTCCTATGGTAAAACCCTAAACCCTTCCAGTTCCCGCTTGACGTTTCAGTAGCCCAAGCTCTTCTCCGCCGTTTCACTGCACCCTTGCTCAACCCTAGCCATCTGCCTTTCCTCCACACCAGTATTCTACAGATTCTAACCATGGTGGATACGAGACGGAGCACATTGAACGGTATTCAGTGTCTTCAAAAATAGTTACAGGCTACCTAATCCATTCGAACTAATGTCGCTCATTTTTGTTGTAGACGAGCGGTCGTTGCGGTCCAAAGCTACAGCCGGTGCCGGTGAGTTTAGTTCTTTCTTGTATATAGTTTAGAATCCGTGTTCTGCAAGTCGCGTTCTTGAAATTCAAATTAGGACATTCTATTTGGTAATTTTGTTCAGATTCTGATTATCGTTTACCTTATAATCAGTTCCAAGACAGTCATCTGGAAAAACTACACCGCCACGGACACTAAAAACCAAACCCAAGTCTAGTCCAAACCGGATTGAACCAAAAAAAATCTGGTGAGCGAACCCCAATTCTGGAATTTATATTTTGTTCATAGTCTCAGTGTTACGTAGTTCATCAAACTTATTGTTTTTAATTGGAATTTTGTGGAAATTGGTGGATGAAGTATGTTGGTGTAATGTTATTGAACCTTTCATCTAATAAGATGAAATATGTTCAGATCCGGCTGAAGTATGGCCAAGATTGTTGTGTTGTGAAGGTTTTATACTTGTGATATGAATGTATACGATTATAAGATGAAGTCTTAATGACATTAGATGAATTTGTTGGATGAGGTTTTCTAGTTTGCTGTAAATGAACTAATAAACGTATAAGATGAAGTAATTCCAGAATAGGCTGAAATCTCTCCAAATCTCGTGTGTTTGGTGAAGGTTAAAAGCTGTGATAGCTTTTAGTTATAAAATGTATTATTTTTTGCACCTGATGAAGGATTTTCTTATGCTTTGTGTCAGTGTGTTATGAAGTGTGTTCATTTTAAGATGAATTAGGTCTAATATCCTTTGTGGTGTAAAGGTCATTAAAATTGTGTGCATACGATGAATACAATTGATTGTATGATGAATTAGGTATAAGATGAAGTAATTTCAGAGTCGGCTGAAATCTTAAGAACATTAGATGAAGAATTGTGCAATCCATTCTATGCATTTGATTCCTTATGTATGATTTGTGTGTTTAAATTTGGTGTGCATAGAGAGGATGGCTATGCCATGGAGGACGACAACGAATGGTGAAGATTGTGGTATCTTTCTGATGAGACACATGGAAACGTACAAGGGTGAGCTCGCTGATTATTGGAATTGTGGGCTAAAAAAAACTAGCAAAGGATTACTGCAGAGCTTGAGGGCCAAATATTGTTCAGCTTTGATGAATGCAAATAACAGTCATGAATGCCTCAACAACAAGGGCATCACTACGAGATACTACGCAGAGGAAAGCAGAAACAAGGACATCGATGTTGAAAAGATGATAGCATGTTACCTTAAGAAGAAGTGATGTTATGATATTTGAAATCGGAACAATTTTTCCCAAGTAAACTGTAAACCGAATAGTCTTAATCTCCCTTTTTTTTTGCTTAAAGGAACCATAACTTATTTATTGTGAAGTGCAGTTATTCGAGATTTATTTTAGCTTAAACAATATATTATGGAAGTTCAATACTGAGGGTTGCGGAAACATGGTCTTAATATGAATTAATTTGACTGCAATATGGAAAAACATTTTATGAATTCAATAACACATAAATGATACTATAAAGAGATCATTCTATATTACAAATGATTCATTCTGTGCATATATGTCTTCATCTACACATCAGATTAGTTCATCCATCAAAAACGAAATTTGAATAGCATAACTACTACATCAATTCCTAAAATAGCATGACTGAAATCATGGAAACAAAATAACTGCCAAACTCTACAAATTACAAAATCATCCCCAACCGTTAGTTTTAGAATATTATATTCAATGTATAGAATATTTTAATAATATTTGAGAGAATTAATTATGACCATAAGATTAACAAAATGGGTGGACATGATTTGTTCTCTAGTTCGGTCAATAAAGATGGTTCGACATTGAATATAATCCTATATATATATATATTATTTTGTATTATATTTAAATTTAATATCATCACAATTTTATAATAAAATTAAAATTTAAAAATTTTTAATAATTGAAAAATACACACACTTCACACACTACACACTACACACATTTCACATATTTCACACACTACACACACTACACACAGTTCACATAGTTCACCCTCTACACACACTTCGCACATTTCACACACTACACACACTACACACAATTCACACATTTCATACACTTCACACACTACACACATTTCATACACTACACACACTATACACACAAAAATACACACATTGCACACAAAATAAACACACTACATACTCTGTACACGTTGTACACACATTACACATACTTACAAATTTTACACGAAAAACACACACTACACACACTTTACACAAACTAAAATTTCAAATTTAGTTTAGTGGTTTGGTTTGATTCAATTTAAACTTTTGAAAAATTTCAGTGTTTCGGTTTGATTCAGTTTAACCTTTCGAAAAATTTCAGTTAGTCGGTTCGGTTTGGATCGAAAAAAATTCTAAAAGCTAAAAAAAATTTCAAAATAGGATGCTTGAAATGTGTGAAATGTGAGTAGTGTTTGTAGTGTGTGTAGCGTGTTAAATGTGTGGTGTGTAAAATGTGTGAAATGTGTGTAGTGTGTGAAATGTGTGAAATGTGTGCAGTGTGTGAACTGTTTGTAGTGATTGTAATGTGTTAGTGTGTGTAGTGTGTGAACTGTGTGTAGTATTTGTAATGTATATAGTGTATGTAGTGTGTGAAATGTGTGTAGTGTGTGAAATGTGTGTAGTGTTTGTAGTGTGTATAGTGTGTGAAGTGTGTGAAGTGTGTGTAAGGTGTGAAGTGTGTGAAGTGTGTAAAGCGTGTGTTTTGGTTATAACTATTTATATTCCAATTCCAAGCCCTGAATTCCATGGTACCGAACGCAACTTTAAATATTTTTTTTGGTAGAATCAACATATTAATTATTCATATTTCAATCAATTCCATTTCTATATTAATTTTTAGTTATCAAACATAGGAATGAAATCAATCAAGGAATAACGATTCCATTCCTTTTGCATTCATTGTGGTTACCAAGCACAAGAATGGACCCATTCCATTCCCACCTTCATTCTATTCCCATTTCCATTCCATTCACTCCTCATTGCATTCCATCATACCAAGAATCCCCTAAGAGAGTAAGAGAGTAACCGATGGTTTTGGATGGAGGTCTTTTTTTTATTCTTTCTTCTGTTATATACTCCTTTAAATCCCTATTTTAATAGTTGAGGTGTAAATTGAAGTGGAGGTAGAGGGGATTACATGTATATGTGTAATACCCCAACTTTTTCTACCTTTTTATTTATTCTTGAAAGGACGTCGTTTGTACACCTAAAAAATTTTCGCCTTTGTTTCCTTATTGAGAAAAAAAAATATACATATTTGGACCTATTAAATTTATTCTTTTAAAAGTCCAACTGATTTTCTTGAGTAAGCCCATGTATTCTTTGGAGCCCTAATTAACTTCATTATTTTCTGCAAATCAACCCAATTAATTCCCTAATTTTGTCATGTGGTTGTTTCCCAAATCTGTTCCACAAAATACGGAAGAATAGAACAAATCGGACTCTACTCCCCATTCCATGAAGTCAATTCCCCATGATCCCACGTTCATCACTCCCAACAATCTTGTTATCACATACTCTACTCCTTTCACTCTTCTTGATTTCATCAATGGCGGCAGTGGTGACGGCTGCTCGGAGGAGAAGCGACGGCGGAGCGGAACGACAAGGATGGCACTCTCGACTGTACCGCGTGTTCAGTGCATACAGTCGCGAAATGAAAGTAACTCCGGCGATGGTGACGGAGGCGGCGCTCGTCGCCTATATCTACGCGGTGGTTCTGATCATCGACACCATTGTCAGTTACGTTTTCCTGAAGAATTGCAGAGAAGAGCAGCATGATTCTTGCCCTCGCCGGATTGAATTCGTCAAGCAAGGGAAGGGGATGGAATCGGTGGTTTGAATTTCAACATTCATTTGTTTTTTTTTTCTTGGGAATTAATAAAAGTGTGGACCAGAATTTGCTCTGTTTTTGAGTTAGAAAGTTTTAGCCGTGAAATGTAAAGATGAAGACAGATTCTTGGAACAAAATCAGAAATTGAAGAAAATGGAGTATGTAAATCAAAATAGTGATAAAAATTCCGAACAACAGCACTTTTTTGGGGCGGCCGAACCGAGAAAAATGAGGAGCCCTGCGACCTTTGCGACGTTGAGAAGCCCAAGAGAGATGGGAACAAAGCAGCAACGACGAGCCCTCAATTTGGAGTAAGAACAACAACCGCGGGAGAGAAAGATGCAGTGCTGATTTGATTATGAATTCAGAGAAAAAGAGAGGATGTGAGGCAGCGGCAGAACAGGATCCACTCCGGGCTGAACCGATGTGGAGCTGCGACGGAGGTAGGGTGAATCAGCGAGCAGCAGCAGCAACTCCTGCTGCGTCGCGACATTGGCGGCAGTGGTGCTGTGTTTTTCCGGCGACAACAAGTGAAGAAGAAGGGAGATTTCGGGCGAGGGAGCAGTGGCGCTGGCATCCGGTGTGTGAACAGCAGCGGCTGCTCAAAGCGGCGACTTCGGTGGATGGCGATGGCGGCGTGGTTACGAGCGGATTAGAGTAGCGACGGTGAGGCGGAAGCGCCGTACTGATGTTTGGGAGAACCGAGGAGGTGGTGTAAGGAGCTCGTAGCTGTGAACGCGATTGCTGTGTCGCAGCAGTGAGGAGCTGGAACATCGTGCTCACCGTCGGCAGATTTGAGAGAGAATGGAGATGCGTTGATGAGTATTTCATTCTTCTAGATACGCGACTAATTTAATGGATTTGCAGGAGCAATTAATTCTTTTTGACTACCAGAAAGTGGAGTAGGATTTTGGGAAGGGATTTGTATTGAGCTAGAGTATATATTTTAGGAGTTGGAAGTTTCATTATTCTTTGAAATTTAGAAGAAAGATGGAGATGGAGAACACTGCCAGAATCTTAAATGATTAAGTGATGTGGGTTGGAAACTGTTCAAATAGAGAGAAAGATTGGAGTTACATGATGAAGTGATATGGGCAGAATTCATGAGTTATACACGAGAATATAAGAATTTGCTAGCTAAGAATTTGAGGAGATAAGCAAACGAAATGGCCTTTCTTTTTAAATAAGGACTATGTCCTAAGTATATTTATTTTTGCGAAATATGTTGTCATGCCATATTTTTGTGTTGCTATGGGACCTATCTGAAGTGGCTTTTGCCATGTATGGTTAATCGAATTCGGGTCTGACTAGGGAGTGAGTCCCTACTCAGGCTAGTGTACACCCCGTAGATCGTGCGCTATCTCTTTGAGTTGGCCGGTCTAGTGGCTTGGAATGTGGCCACATTCCTTGTCATGTATGTTCAGATATGGTATGTTGATGTTGATGATGTTGAGGTTGATGGTGATGATGATGTTGGTGAAATGTTTTAGTGACTCGGGCCCTTTCAAAGTTAAAACCCCGAAGTCACTCGTTAATGGCATGATGAATATTTTTATTGAAAATGTTTTCGGCATGAGTCCACTGAGTGCGTCAAGTACTCAGCCCTCCATGTGTTTTCCCTATGTGCAGGTTGAGCGGTGACGAGCGCGGAAAGCGTTGAGCATAAAAGTTGAAGAATGTCTAGCAAATGTCTAGAATATGTTGTGTCTTCATACATAGCATTATTCTACTCTCGAAATGCTTCCGCTGAATATTGTTTCTTTCGCCAAATATTGTTGAGATAATATTTGTTTTGAGTTGTTGATTGTTGAGATACTCTGATTTTATTCAAGCTATTCCCGTTTGTTTCGAGCTATGGTCGAGTTATGTTGTTTTCCCCTTTCTTTCCCGCTTCTTTAATCCTCCCCTAGTCGCGATCAACCGTGTTTTCTATCCTTAGAAAATGCGGGCGTGACAGAGTGGTATCAGAGCAATTTTTCTTTCCGCTCTGGATCCGAGAGTCTTTTTCAGTCGTAGTCTAGATTCGATTCGCTAGACTAAAATAAGGTTAAATTTGGAAGGCTCAACATCCCGCTTCGTCACGCTCAACCAAGAATGAGGTAATATATTTTTATGTGAAAATTTTTATGAGAACGTTTCGGAGAAAGGACGACGAAAAATTTTTTTAGAAAGAAAGATGAGAAATTTTTTTTATAAGAAAGATGAAGTAGAATCTTTCTGTGAGGGATTGATTTCGAGTTGAGAAGAGTATTTGTTGATGTTTGAGAAAAGAACGAGTTTTGATGAGGGACGATGGATTGTTTGTTTTTACATGAAAGATGAAAGTTGATGTTCAAGTATGTTTTGAGTCAAAACTTGTACTTCAAAGTTGAAAGTGAGATGTTGAATTTTTTTTTGAGAAAAGTGTGAGTTTTGAAGAAAATGTTTGTTTTTAAAGTAGATGTGAAATGTGAAAGCGTTGTGTTTTGGGAAGTGAAATGTTGTGTATTATACTTGTTATTTGAAGTATGAATGACTTGAAATGTGATATTTGTTGATCTACGAGGTGGTGAAATGTGTTGTGAGCTTAGAGTGCCTAAGACTAAGCTAGAGGGAACGTGCGCGAACCATAGTTTTTTTTTTTTTTTTTTTTTTTTAAAATTAACTTCATATATTTATATCATATATATGAAGGAGGAAATTACAAATCAACTCCTATAACAAGGAGGAAAGACTAATTACGCCACCCAGGGTTCGAACTCGAGACCTCCAGGATGGACGCGGTATCCAGCACCCTTTACCGCTAGGCCAAGGGGCTTGGACGTGCGCGAACCATAGTTGTAAGTTGACAATTTATCTATCGCTTTCCCGAGTGATGAAAACGAACGAGAAAGGGAAAGTGGGGCGAAATTCCTAGATTATCAAGATACGAGACAAGGAGATCGAGAGTAGAATGTTTGCCGGTGGACCATGGAACTTTTGCTATTTCTTAGGAATGGCGCTAAACGTTAGAGCAAGCTTAGTGTGTGAACCACTTTACTACTTTCTATCATTTTTCGTGAACGATAAGGACAAAAAGAATACGAGGAAGATTTCAAGAAGATGAGGATAAAGAAGACGAAATGAAGCTTCAAACACGAAAAAGGTGCGAGACAAGAAAAGTTGATGCTAAGTGATGTAGCCATGCAATGACAAGAGATCATACTCGCGATGCAAATCAATATAGCATTATCTCGCGTAATTTTGCTAAAAGTGGCGACACGATGGAGACGACCTTTATAGCAGGCAGAGAAGCACACGGATGATTAAAATGTTTTAAGAGAATGATTGTCATAATATGCAAGAATATTATGAAGATATGGCTTTTGACTGACTACAATTTCTTTGTTGTAATGACGTGATGAATATCAACTTGGTAACCACGGTTTCTTAGAACGATGTTACCACGTTCGGCCTCAGAAAGACAAGCGATGGAGTGTGACATTCGTAGCTAGAATGAATGATTTTAATCAACAGTACTTACTTGAATTCTAAGAAATTTTTTTTGGAATCTTTTAATTAACGGTGAGCCCTTGTCTATTTAAGACCTTGTTCGACTCACAATTCGCAAGTAATGCGCATTATTTCTTTTCCTATATCGAGTCGTGACTCACTTTCAGTTCTTGGAAATTTGTGCTTGCCTTTGTAACTTTGGACATCTTGATTAGTAGTTTTCTTTGATTCATCTTTCGTAAGGACAATATTTTGACCTTATGAGCTTCCGTCATTGAACTTCACTCCTAAAGTTGTTTGCAGTTTTGACCTTCAGTATGATCACATCCCCCATACATGTTTCTTCAAAGGATGAAATATTCTTCTTGGAACTTTTGTACACCTTTTTATTTCGTAACTATGCATGTGTCAATTTCTTTCTTGCAGAAGTGAAATTCTTTTTAGCTCAGTTTCACTATATATTGTTCATGCAATGATTTTTTTCTTTCTTGCAACACCAAGTTAAGGCTATTTTGTTCTTTTTTTTCTATTAGATCTAGCTGATTTTCCTAAAAAGTTCACTTCACGTTGGTTGCAAACCTATGAATCCATTTATGCGATTTCATTATTCAATAACATGATGTCGTCGAACCATGATAAGTGCTACTTCATGACATTTGTCTATGCTTCTAAACCTTCCCACGATTGACCATCTCATGTCATGACATGTTTGAGCCATCATTCATTGATGCCGGAATTTGGCAAATTTGATTTGACAATTGAACTATCTTATTTGGCAGCCTACTATGGAATTTGAGACTTAATTCGGTTTCATCCTGTTTTTATGACCTACCTCATATCCTTTCGAGCTCTCATCAGAAGTAAATTCTCAAGCTCGATGGATTTTATTTGATACCGGTTTAACCATTTAATTCTTAGGATGGATGTGTCAAGTTCAATGGGTTTAGTCCTTGCTTTGTTACAAACCAATTTTCTCAAGTTGGTGATGAGATCTAAAAGAGTCAAGTTGGAAATGTTGTTCTTGTTTCTTGATTAAATTCTGCAGCCTTTCTGGTTAAGACACTTTCAGCAGTGTTGCTACAATTTTGAAATCAGTTCATATCCAAGTAAGACTGCTTGATCAATTTTCGAGTTCTTGATACTAGACTTGGAAGAAAGGGTGACGTTGAGCTTTTCGAATGCACACGGGGGAATAAGTTTCTATAATCAGATATGCATAAAAGTGATACACCAACTAGAGGCATCGATATAACCAAGAACACGAGGTGTTAAATTTTCAGCTATAGTTATTTTAAGGGTACAAATGTCAAATCATGAAGAGCATACCCTAGGGATTTGAGCTTGAAGCCTCCCTATATAAAGGGACCAACATGAATGAAGAAAGCAGTGCTTAACGCTACCATTCTCGTAGATTAGGTAGAAAACTCTCATAGGCGCTTAACGCCACTGCTCTCTTAGCTAAGTTTAGTTTAGTTACTGATTTCTTAGTTCAATGGTTTCGACAGGGAATTGACGACTCCGACGTTCGATCCTTGCTTTCTTTATCGCTTTTGAGATGATGTAGTTAGATCTCGAGTTTCATCAGAGGAATTGATTACTACGCCGTTAGATCTAGACTTATTTCTAGTTTTATGAAGCTTTGGTGTTTATTTTCATGTTGATGATGCTATTTACTCATGTTTCTTGGATGCTTTTCGCAATTGGTGGCTCAGATGTTTAGATCCATGATGTTTACATGATTTCCAGTAGTTTAGAGGTTGAGATCTAGTTATTCACGTGCTAGGTTTATGAGATCAGTTAGTTTAGGTTATGCATGCAAGGTTAATCTGTGTTTATTCCGCTTTCTGCTTGACCCAGGAGAGTAGATCTGGCAGTTCTAGCTTGAATTTCGTGTTTACGTCTCGTTTTGAAGCATGCTCTGTTTTATTTCGTCAATGGTGTTGAAGCTCTGTTCCATGCTCTGTTTTTACTTGGTTGTTTGGAGAAGATGAAGTAAGAGGTTGTTAGAAATCAGATCTGCTTTTTGCTTTTGATTTTTTTGCTTTTCACAGTTTCTGCCAGCCCCAGCCAGTTTAGGAAATATGGTCCCCACTTGCTTTTGCATCTTTGTCTGCCTATTTTGGGAAAGTTTCAGCATGTTCCTTCAATCATAGGTGTTCTAGTTAGTTTAACTCTAGTTTACAAGTTGCCATGAGTTTGGTTGTCCTGCAAGTGTTCGTACTTTTCCCATCCGCTAGGTCTGGTAGATAGTTCCAGTTTAATTCCGCCAGGTCAAGTAGATTAGACTCTTAACCCACTTAATGAATGTGTGGCAGCAGCCGACCCCTTTTCCGATTGTGTCGTAGAAACAATCTCGAGTAGGTCCCTAGTCTCTGTGGTTCGACCCTGCTCTTGACGCTTATACTTTGTAATATTTGTTGCATTAGTGGGAAATTATAAATCTTGTTGAAAGGAGGGACACGTGCACGCGACACACGTGCAAAAAAATCCCTCTCTTCAATAAGGCTCGTTTCGTGCACCTATTTTAGATATAAATTATGTGTTTTCTACAGTGCTAACTCACATTTATAAGTCCAGGTGCATGTAAAATCTGCCAGACCCAGGAAGGAAGAGCAATCACCTGGGCAGAGAAATAGAAGAGAAAAAATGAAGAAAAAAAGAGTGAAATCCATAAGGGCACAATTGTCAATCCACGAGATCTGTTGCCCTTGGGATTTGAGCTACGCCTATAAATATAAGGAAGCTAAAGAAAGAAGAGAAAACCTTAGTTAGAAAATTTCCTTGGGTATTCCGGCTCACTCTAAAAAATTCACTCACTTTGTTCACGCACTTGATTCCATGGGAGATCTGGGGTAGTTTAATGTGGTGTTTTTGTAACACCCCTTACTCGGTTAGTTTTAACCAAATAAGTGACGTTACTTTCAGTACGATCGATAAACAAAACCTGCCTATTTTTTTTTCTCTTTTTGCAAACACTCAACATGCAACACTACCATAAAAGAAACTAAACCTGATAAAACAACTATTTACTACTATACATAACAAAACTCAATGTGTTTCCTCTTCAAATCTGCATAAGATTTCTGTCTGTCAGCCGCTTCCTTCAATCGATTTCTTATCAATCGGACCTTTTCTTCCGTCTCTTGTATAATTTCAAGACCGACTGTCTTTTTCTTCTTTTTCTTTATCTTATCTTCTCTTCTTTTTTTTCATTCTAATTTCTAATTCCTATATTTATCTCTTCTATTCCTAACAAAACATATACACATAAAACCTCTAACTAAAAATCTAATTACTAACTCTAAACTTCTAAAATATTAGGATATTACAGTTTTGTTCAGTGTGGAAGTGTAACACCGCTCCGATAAAGAGCGAAGAAACAATTTACTTTTCTCACGTACTCTATCTCGCCGATTTCCTTGCCGGAAATTCGGCGACTGTTTTGTGACTTGATTTATAGTTTATGGTTAATCTAGCTTCATTTTCTGTTTTCGTCTGATTTTGTTGTTTACTGATCTGTTTTGCTGAGTTGGATGCTTTTCACAATTGAATTGTTGATCGGAGTTGAGATCGTTGAGATCGGAGTGGATCTATTGAATCGAGTTGAAATGGTGTTGGAAGTTGTGGATCTCATCTAGTTGGTGATGAATCTGATAGATCTAGCTTAGATTTCTTTTAAATGTTTGAATCTGTGTACATAAGTTTGGATCTGCATGGGAACCTTTGTTATTGCTGATTACTTGGTCCAGTAGATTAGATCAGATAGTTCTTAGTTTAATCTTAGCGTTCGTTGTTTGATTTGAAGTATGCTCTGTTTCATGCTCCGTTTTATTCATTTCGTGTTTGATTGTTGAAGAAGATGAAGTCGATCAGTAGTTATAGTCGAGTTTGCTTTAGTTTGTTAATCGCAGCTTTATTTTAGTAGCTAGTTAGGGAAATCTGTTTTTGTCGCTTACTTTTACGTGCTTTGTGTCTGTCTACTTTAGGAAACTTTTTTACTTGACCCAGGAAGTTTGGTGAATATTCTAAGTTGAATTCTGTTCAGAATCATGCATGCATTTATGTTCTACTTACTTTCAATTCTCCAGATCTGGTAGTTAGAATAGACTAGATTTAATTTCTCAGGCCTAGTAGTTAAAACTCAACCCTCATGTTGCGTGGCAGCAACCGAACCATCCAAAAGTCCTCTCGAGGAATTCTAACCCTTCCATCCTCGTGGATTCGATCCCGACTTCCCTATACTAGCCAATAGTGTACAGGGTTGAGGTTTTGTTGTAGGAGGTTGCTGTGACAACGACTGCATTCTGAAAGTTCACAATCTCCTAGACCCTGTGCTCTAGCGAATCCTCTGGACCTAAGAATTCACCATCAAAAGAAACACAACAGTCACACCCAAAGACAACACTTCAAATGGCGCCGTTGCCGGGGACTATGGTGTTATCTACTTGATTTTGTTTCTCTGACACAGTAAATAGCTTTCGGCTTTCTTTAATTTTCTTTTTTTTGATCGTTTTCTTTTGTCCAGGCATGACTTCTTATCCAAGGTGTTTTCCAAGGTTGAAAAAATCAAGGCTGAAGTGGAGAAGGAAAGCTCTCCGATTACATGTGGCTGAAAGAATGCCTATGTGGCCAGGAAGTTTTCTTGTTCTTTCAATTTTATGATTAATGGTTGCATATATGATCCTTGGATACTTTAGAAGCTCATTTTGTCAATACTTTTAGTCGACTTTTAATTCTTGTAAATAGTTTTCTAAGAAAAATCTAAAAACATTTAAAAAAATTAAAAAAATAAATTTTTTTTAGAAAATTGCAAAAAGATTTTTAGTTTTTTTAAATCCATGTAATTAAGTGTATTTAAAAAAAATTATTTTAAAAAAAATTAGGGATAATTCGGAGCTACACGTAATGGAAGAAACTCCACTACGCATGCACCTTATTATTGCATAACTGGTCAGTTTACTAAGTACTCTTTGGGAATATGCTGGGTCAGGTAGATAGGAAGGAATTTGAAAAATTTTGGACTGAACCAGTATACTCCCAAGAATACTTTAGCAAAAGTTGTACATAGTGTGAATATGTTTTTTTTGAAATTCCTTATTAAAATCCAAACAAAGAAAAAAATTTAATCCCAAAAATAATTTTGAAATTCTAAGTAAATCTGGGAAAAAAGTTTATAAATGAAAAAAAAATTTTGGATCTTACATCACTTGACAGTTTGCTTAAGAATTTCAAGTTTTAGTTTCGTAGGTCAGGAAGAGAGTACAAGCGACCTCCAAGGAATTCCAAGGATGAAGCTCCCAATTCAGGAAATAAGGAAGACGACTACCTGGCCCAGCAGAATGGCAAGTCAGAAACAAGGGAAACAGAGGATTCCGCCCAGCAGGGGGTGGCCAAATCTGCTCTACAAACTCCAGAACTGTCGATGTTGATGTACCAGCAAGTGTGAATGCAACCCCCATGATCAGCAAGAGGACCAAGAAGGCAAGCACCACCAGCACCCCCAGGAAGGCTGACTCCCAAAGGAGCCAGGGTCAGAATTGATCCACCACCCCCAGTAGCCAAGTAAATTTTAATTTCTGTTTTTAGCTTTTAGTTTTTTTAGTTTTAGTTTTTTAGTATGCATGCTAGGTTGTTTATTGGTGTTTCTATGCCTTCTCCCACTTAGGCCATGGCTTGGCCTAAGTGTGAGAAGTTTGTGTGCTTAGCATGTGTTGTTTTCTGTGTTTCTTGTGTATCTACTCACACTTAGCCCATGGCTTGGCCTAAGTGTGAGGAGACTGTTATGTATATATATCTTGTTTGTGTTTTACCTTGTTACACTTAACCCAATGCTTGGTCTAAGTGTGAGAAGTTTGTGTTTTGTTGTGTTTGTTTCATGTCGCCACTAACTGCCCTGTTTTCCACTTCATTGGGATTGCTTGGGGACAAGCATGGATGAAGTGGGAGGGGGAGAGCAGTTAGTGCAGTCAGTGTCAAGCATGTAAATAATATATTAGGTCTAAGAGTCAGTTGAAAGTTTTTTTTAGGTTCGGTGTTTATGCATAACTGGTATAACAAATAGCAAAAGCCCCTTAGGGTAAGTAATTGAAGAGAGAATACATGCCAATTTGTGAATCCTTTTCTCTTAATAAATTAAAGTCAGTTGGATGAAGTAAGAACGATAGGAAATGCCTAAATTTGAGACCAACTGTGAAGCCCTCTTAAAAGTGAGTTATAATCCTAGAGTAGAATACTTTCTACTAAACACAATAAAAAGAATAGAGTGGCTGCCATTAATGCTAAGAGAAAAGTGACACAGATAGTAAGGACTAAAGGCAATAGGGATAACCATTTTGAGCTTAATTCTTTCGAACTTGCTGAACCTGGCTCATTGGAAGGGCACCCCCTAGTGAACACGTTGGGCCTGTACTAAATTTTCTCCATTTTTTGGAACCATTAGCCTTCATGCCATGTGAACAAGGGGGCAGGGATGGAGTAGCTCGATGGTAGGGGTAGAAGATAGATTGAGAAACAAGGGAAAAATGAGAAAAAGTTAGAAATATTAAACGGGCAAGGAAAGTTGTAACTTGACCCGAGAAAAATGGTTAGAATATGGGTAGAAAAAAAATGTATACATGTTATTAGGCCCAGGAAAAAGAAAAAAATTAGAAATGCAAAAAATGGGCAGAAATAGTTGTTACCTGACCCAAGAAAAAAATACATATATAAAAAAAAAGAGAAGAGAAGGGTAGAAAAATTTTATAGCCCAGTGAAAATAAAGTAGGGAAAATAAGGCTAATTAGCCAGGGGAACATCTCCAATATGCTGGGAAAGATAAAATCATACACGGGGAGGTTTTTACCAAGTTTTGTCCGTAAGATCACATGTCCGCATCATGTTTACTCATACTTCTTGAACTTAGCCCCCTAGGATTCTCACCAGTATGCACTGTAATCCCCTAGCCCCATTACAACCAGTGAAAGACCTTAAGGAACTATTCTGTAGCATCGATCTTAAGGCATCAGTGGTATGGCAAAATGAAGAGTGAATGATCCTAATATCCCTGGTGAGGAATGGGTGATCGAGTGAATCCAACATGGGGTAAAATTTAAGGCTATCTTGATGAACTAACAACTTAACTAGATAGAAGAAGGGAGGGGAAAGAATCTAAGGCTGTAGATGCTTGGATTGACCTTAAACTTGTGGGGATGGCTGTTAGGAAAAATACCAGTTTATGCACTTATGTGTTTTTACATTTTTTTCTTTGTCTTTTGGTTTCTGTATGTTTTCTTAACCATGTTTTTTCTGTGTTTAAGTTTAGAAGTCTTTTGTTTCCCGTTTTAGAGTCGGTCATTTGATAACCATGCATTGAAACTTGCCTTATGTATTTTATTTTGTCTTTCATACTTGAGGACAAGTATGGTTTAAGTGTGAGCAGTTTGATAAGGCTCGTTTCATGCATTGGTTTTGGGTGATATTACATGCTTTTTTTGGGGAGATAATGCACAAAATTGAGATTAAGTGTGCAGATATTTGCTGGCTCAAGTAGATGCTGCAAATTGACCGAGCAGATGCAAAATGAGCAGAAAAGGAGTAAAAAGTGTCAAAATTCCGCTAGGTCAAAGAGAATTATCAGGAGAGCAGGTGCGTGAAAAATCTGGCGGACCTAGGAACGCACACAAATTACTCGAGGCGGGGAAACTGGAGCAAAAAAAGTGAAGAAAGGAGTAGATTTAAAAGATCCTATTTTAAGGGTACAAACGTCAAACCATGAAAAACATACCCTAGGGATTCGAGCTTGAAGCCTCCCTATATAAAGGGACCAACATGAATGAAGAAAGCAGCGCTTAACGCTACCATTCTCGTAGTTTAGGTAGAAAACTCTCATAGGCGCTTAACGCCACTGCTCTCTTAGCTTAGTTTAGTTTAGTTACTGATTTCTTAGTTCAATGGTTTCGACGGAGAATTGACGACTCCGACGTTCGATCCTTGCTTTCTTTATCGCTTTTGAGATGTGTAGTTAAATCTCGAGTTTCATCGTAGGAATTGATTACTCCGCCGTTGGATCTCGACTTATTTCCAGTTTTATGAAGCTTTGGTGTTTATTTTCATGTTGATGATGCTATTTACTAATGTTTCTTGGATACTTTTCGTAATTGGTGGCTTAGATGTTTAGATCCACGATGTTTACGTGATTTCCAGTAGTTTAGAGGTTGAGATCTAGTTATTCACGTGCTCGGTTTCTGAGATCAGTTAGTTTAGGTTATGCATGCAATGCTAATCTGTGTTTATTCTGCTTTCTGCTTGACCCAGGAGAGTAGATCTGGCAGTTCTAGCTTGAATTTCGTGTTTACGTCTCGTTTTGAAGCATGCTCTGTTTTATTTCGTCAATGGTGTTGAAGCTCTGTTCCATGCTCTATTTTTACTTGGTTGTTTGGAGAAGATGAAGTAAGAGGTTGTTAGAAATCAGATCTGCTTTTTGCTTTTCCTTTTGCTTTTCACAGTTTAGGTCTCTACTTACTTTTGCATCTTTGTCTGCCTATTTTAGGAAAGTTTTGGCATGTTCATTCAATCATAGGTGTTCTAGTTAGTTTAACTCTAGTTTACAGGTTGCCATGAGTTTGGTTGTCATGCAAGTGTTTGTACTTTTCTCATCCGCTAGGTCAGGTAGATAGTTCCAGTTTATTTCCGCCAGGTCAAGTAGATTAGAGTCTTAACCCACTTAATGAATGCGTGGCAGCAGCCGACCCTTTCCGATTGTGTCGTAGAAACAATCTCGAGTAGGTCCCTAGTCTCTGTGGTTCGACCCTGCTCTTGACGCTTATACTTTGTAATGTTTGTTGCATTAGTGGGAAATTATAAATCTTGTTGAAAGGAGGGACATGTGCACACAACACACGTGTAAAAAAATCCCTCTCTTCAGGAAACGTTCAAGAGAAAGAGTGACGTCATGTATGAAGACACAACGACATTCAAAGTTCCAAGACGACCAAACAAGGCTTCAATTTTGTTTTCTCAACATCACCCAATGCTCTTCGCCACTCAACCAGCACATAAGGAAAACATATGCAGGGCTGAGTACTATACTCAGTGGACTTATGCCGAAAACAAGTTATCAAAAGAATTTTTATCATGCCATCAACGAGTAACCATCGGGTTTTAGCTTTAGAAAGGCCCGAGGCACTAAAATCTTTCTCATTATAAAAGTTGACTTATCAGTCATTTTCCCATAGACGTCAACCGTATCTGCACATACATGACCGGGATTGTGGCCACAATCCAAGTCACTGGACCGGCCAACCCATAAGATGACACACGGTCTACCAAAGGTGTACACTAATCCAAGTAGAGTTTGCGGCCAACATGGATCCGAATTCAATTTAACCATAGATGGCAAAAGGCACATCAGATAGATACGTTAAAATCAAAACATGGCATGATAAACATAGTTTCATTCCCATCGATAAAATATTTAGGATATTGTCCTTTATAAAAAAAAGCCCACCTCGAGTGCTTAATCCTTAATTATTTCCTTTCCCATGATATCACGTCTTGCTTGCAAGGAATCACCTTTAGCATTTAAATAACACATAAATCAACACAACTTTTCAAATAAATAAATAAGATGCATGCATCATATGTCTCCAATTATTCTCTCGATCAAGATTATAATTTTTCCCAATTAGATGCTTAGGTATTTCGATTTATTTCCGGCCGCTCACACCCCAATAAATTGTATTAAAAACATGCCCAAATCAATTAAATTAAGTGGCCCATGAGGAAGTAAGAAAGCAAATAAAATACTCCATCCCACACGTACACACCCACTTCATTCCACCAAAGTCAACATTTAAAAACATACTCCCTTCTTCCTAGCCTAAGTGAGACGTATTCCTTTTGGTACGTCCCAACCTAAGTGAGACGTTTTCTTTTTTGGTAAAAAATAACTCATTTCTCTCTCCTACTTTATCTTCTTATCTCTCATACTTTATCATCTCTCTTACTTTATTTTATCTTTTTATTTTTTACTTTGTCATCTCTCTTACTTTATTCTCTCTTTCTCTTTCTTACTTTATTTTCTCTTATTTTACTATTAATAATTTAATTCATTAAACACCACTACCTAAATTCTTGTGCCAAAATAACGTCTCGCAAGGGACAGATGTAGTATTAAAGTAGTAAACAATTTAAATAAAAACACTCCCCTTCTCAAAGGTGTTTAACTCCCTTCTCTCTCTACTGTATCTCCTAAAAACAGAACACACCCCCCAAACTCCATCTCTTCTCCACTCGACTTTGTTCCCTAAAATAGTGAATAGATCGAATCAAAATCAGATCCCCAGAACAACACCCGCCGTTTCTCTGATTCGTCGTGGTGCAAGAATCAACGTAGCCGCCGACATCTCCCCGCCGTGCCACCGCTTCCGGCTCCGATTCAGTGCTGCGGTGCCGAGCGACGGCGGTAAGTGCAAAGATAAGTTATAAATTCGATTTTCACTCTTTAAAAGGTTGTTCTTTGATTTATTTTACTTTGATTTATTCGATTAAGAGGTTAATTGCAGATTGTGGTAACAGTTGTTGGAGTTTGGAGCCCCTTGCACAACGGAAGACTTGTACAAAACAAATAAATCAGACGTATGATCTATTTGACAGATTATAGGATTAATCTATTCATATGTTAACACAAAATTGCATGCTAGAACGCAAATAATTCATGCTTAAAGAATATAAATCCCAAAACAGGAATTCTACGGTTTAGAGTTACCGATTTGATTCTCCAAAGAATCGTCGATTGCTCGTGCCTTCTCCACGATGATCTTCAATATTATACCACAGATCTTCTGACTGGTTCCCGAACTGTATCCCGATATCAGGGTCGGCTGATCTTATCAAGATACTAGGACTCGAATAAAGAGACCTAACTTTCTCACGAAGGGATGAAAATTTCATCTTTTAAAAATTGTGTTTTCTGTCTCATTTATTCTCCTATTTATATTAAGTTCATATTGAGCCCAGTTAGGGATGTATAGAAGGTTATGGATATGGGCTCCCCCAATTAAATTTTTACTAATTAAATTGAACCCATAGTTTAATACAAACTTATATTGGAATATTACGAGCAGCCACTACAGAAGTAATATTGACATCCCCATCCAAATCCGAAATTACAAGTAATCCGGGTTTCCATTTTGTTTATTATTTATTTCCCGCGCTTAAGATATAAATGTCCATTAATTAATTAAAGTCTGTTATGGACTTAATTAATTAACATCTTATCAATTCCAAGAGTGGACTTAGCAAGAAACACTTATTTATTATTCATGGAATAATTAAATTCCAACTGGCCAGTTTCCGAATAATAAAAACCTTGTTCAAGCTCCTCTTGAGGACATTATCAAACGAGACTCACCTCGCGCACGATTCAACATAATAGCAATCCTAGCACCGCTAGATATTAATCACCACTACCCAATATATCAGGATTATTGGGTTGCGAAAAACCCGCACCTTTTAATAAGTCAAAGTAGTGCATAATCAATACCGTATGCTCAATGCTAACGTATGTAGATTAAGAAATAGTATTTTATCAAGACCTAGTCTTTCAATAGATAGCATAAAGACACGTCTTGCTGTTTAGATCCATTCAGTGCTATACCACACCAACGTCTTCTTATTTCAATAAGGCTTAGAAATAATCGGACTGACATTGCATCCTTTCGCGATAGGTAGCCAAAGCCGATCTAGGTTGTGAAATTCTTCTTTTTCTTCTGTAAAGCATTGCATAGAACCGACAATAGTTACATTAAAGTGGACGACGCCCACAACCAGTCTACTAAGCAAAAGACTTAGGCTTTGTTTACTTCTTATGCATTTAAATGTTTATAAAACATCTTATAAACGCACAGGCAAACACAATGTAATAATATACTGATTCTATTCGTGCAAACTGCTCGAATAATATTGAATCGGGTTAAAAGTGGATTGTCGAGTTTTCCGTATACAAGCAAGATTATATTCACGCGAACTTGCTCGAAACACGCTCTTCAGTATACTAAACTTAACAATCTCCCACTTATACTCAAAACATGCTTTCGAGTATACCCACTGCCAAAACTCTCCCACTTATACACAAAGCAAGTCTTGGAGCTAGATATATCGAACTACCATTCATTTCACATCATGTTTGAAACATGTTACCACAAAGACATTTTCTGTGAAATCTGCTTGGTTGTTCTCTGATCATGTCTTTTCCACCACTATATCTTTGCTGCGTACTTCATCTTTAATTAATATCTTCTCTCTATGTGATTGTTTAGCTTATGATCTCGTATGTCCCTTGAGTTAGCCTTTGCTAGAATAATTAAAAAAAATACTCATAGTCGTACTCAAACTTACGATCAAAGCTACTAGGAATATACTCCTAAGGTAAACACATACAATGAGGATGACTTACTCGATCACTGATTAGTCATAAGACTTAGTCAGTGTAACCCCAAGGATATTACATGAGTGACTGGTAAACTAGAATATAGCGATTAGTATTTCGCTAGTACTATGGTATATTCATTACCTCAATCAAAGTCCTTTGACATGGTTAATATGATATACACTTGCTATGCATAAGTACAACTAATATCAAACTTAGTACACATCATAGCATATATGAGACATCTATCTCCGAAACTAGTCTCATCATTCTTGATCTCACTAAGTGTCAAACGACACTTACTAGAGACAAGACAATTCCATCTTGAAAGGTAAAAGCCTTTGCATGGAAATTCTAATGCTAAAATGTTTCAAGCAATGTAAAGATATAGGATTCCTAAGAGGATCTCAACATTCTTTCTAGCAATCTTAAAGACTTTAGATGCTTAGAATGTAATTAGTTTCTCTTAAATCCTTTATCTTAAAATGGGTAGACAACCAGTTTCATACGCCAGATGTCAATCTCAGTTGTTTGTGACTTTTGTAGATTTCATCATCGTAGAATACCAATAATACCATATTTAATGCACTTTCAATTTGCTTGTGCTTACAACACTGTTAAGGGAACAAGTCAAATTCAAAACATTTGACAATCTTGATAAAACACATATACTCTGATTTAGATGCATGCCTAAGACCACAAAGGTCTTCATAAGCTTTTAATCATGTGTTTCATGCCCTCTATTACATACCCATTAGGATGTTCCATGTAGATGAGTTCCTCAAGACTTCTATTAATAGAAAGCTGTCTTGACAATCATAATACATACATTCTAATTTATGTAAGTTCTGATCGACAGTGGGATCAAATCAATCCTGGCACAACGACAGACGAGAAGATAATGTTTCTCTTTGGGCATAGCCCATTGTCATTGTCTAGCCATTTGAGATCCACATTTACACCTGCAAGGATACTTGCTCCCACTGACTGACACAACCTGTAGGTAGTATTGCAAGTCTTGTAAAACATGTTGTCTATCTAAGATTGTAGTTTGAAATCTATCACCTTTCCAAGGATGAATATACAAATGAACCAATGCTACATTGTAGTAGAGGGATTATATTCAAGTTAATATAAGAGTGACTCTTGCGACACTCTTAGACCCATGAACTTGTTATGTTCCTAGGAACGCTCCCACGACGACATGGTTCTTACAATCTTAGGTGTTGAAGTTGATTTTATTAGTGCAAAATTTTATAATGGTATGACTCCTTGGTAATGTGGAAAATTCGATATCTCTCTGTCCTGAGAGTTATCGCACTGTTAGGCTTTTAGTTCCTCTCTTGATCTTCATACAAGAATTCTATCTTTGAAGATTACAGAACTTATAATCTTATATTATTTTGGACAACCTTAAAACATGCCTGATCAGCACTCAACTCCAATTACTTGGATAGCTTTCCAACACGTGTTGGAACAACATTACACCTTGAGATGTGCTAGACTAGAGTCGCTCTAGTCCACAACTCGTGTTTTGTAGAAGGTACTGATGTTGGTAGTTTCTTTAATGTGGAACTCGTTGTATCTAACGCTTATCCCATCAATGATAAGATTTTCATAAGTACAACTCATCACTTAATCAAACTTGTCTTAGAAAGACTTGGATTCCTTCTTACATAACTATCCCATTCTTTAGAAGAATGCTTGGATTCGTCAATGGAGATTAGACTCCCGCTACTGATCATAACCCATTGCTCGTCTTCTTATGGTGTAAACCATTAAGACTTACTAGTCTTTCTATGTCGCACTTCTATAAGTATTATTAATCAAATGATTCTAACTCATAGTGCATCAAACATACATTTTCTACATTCAAACTATTTAAAAAACAAATTGCTAAAATCTTGATAGTCTAGATTAGTTTTGAACAATAGCTAAGTATTTTCTTGGTCTTAAGACTAAAATCCATAAATACTTTATCATTCATTGTTTAAGAAGTTGATGTGTTGTTTCAACTCAATCTTGTTGAATTTATATTGTTTCAATACTATGATGTCATAAACATCAATCATGAAACAATAATTGAGCATAAATAGCTCCCACTGCAACAAATGCCTAACTGGATCAAGATCTCTTACTTAGAAGTTGCATTTCCATGTAAGTCATTGTCCTTCTTTAAAAGGTCAATCCAACTCTCAAAGCATCTCTTCTCGCTATAAACAAACTTTGATGACAATTCAGGCTCTCCCATTTCCATATCTAGTCTTTTGTCCAATGAACTAGGTCTTAGGAAAACTGCAGCCTTGATGAATTCAACATTTATCATGGTACTTTACTCTAACAGTAATATAACGACTAATATTCTGAAGGTTTACTACTTTTCGGTTAAACCTCCTTTTAGTCATTTCTTATTACTTCAGGCGATGACTTGAGTCAGAAACTATTTGAATGATCAAAGGATTCCTCAAAACATTATGTCCCTCTAGGATATTCCAATCGAATCATCTTGACAGATTCTATTGATATCCATATTTCATCGTCACTAACCAAGATTTGTCATGCTACTTAAAAGAAAATAGTGTGACCTTATTCCTCAAAGAACATGTCAAGTACATGCAAAAAGCATTCTCGAACATTCTTCATGGAATTATGTCGAAGATATGGAGGACATGAATCATTGAGTATAAACTCCAAGTTTTAGCGATGAGAATCTTATCCATTCACGTTTCCAGTCTACATAATTTTGGCATTCGAGTTTTTCTTTAAGGATCGCAGACAAAATATTGAATGACATAATGAAGATTTGGCAAATTAACTTATTATCACATATTTATGCTCAATACATAATCACAAATAACCACAAAACAATTACGTATCTTGCAACTGTAAAATCGAAAACAGGTACTCTCCATAAGAGGTCAATACTCATTCACAACTTTAACATTTTTACTGGTCACAACACCGACGAATAGTCCAGAGACCACATAATGGCATGGCCGCCTAATGTTTCCTAAGCACAACCATCAGATTTAGCATTACAAAATTTTGTTTGTACAATACATTCCCATAAAAACGCTCATGTGCTGATAACAAAATCAAACTATCTCATAAATTCTGTATGAACTTCTGAAACTTGTAATTTCTTAGGATTATTGTCCCCACATAATGGGTGGCGATAATATTAGAAACTACTTTTTAGTTCACACTATATATATTTGAGAAGTCTGCCCATATGAACTTGCTATTTCGTAGGATTATTTTCCCCACATAATGGGTGACGATAATATTAGAAACTGGCTTCATAAAATTTGCAAACCAATCGATAGAGACCATATACAACGCACTAGTTGTAATTATCGCTTAGATATTTTATATGGTTTTTGCATAATTATCACATAAGCAGATAAGACAGATAATCCACTTAAAAAGATAAACACCAAATAAACATATAAATCCATTTAATGCATGACATTTAAACACACTGGATAATTAACGATAATTATTTAATCTAGTCAAGGGAGAATCAATTAAATAATTAAGTTTTATCATGGATGATAATTATCCAAATTAATTTAGGATTTATCAAGATATTGTTAACTATCTAAGTCCATTTATGATTATTCTAGATTTTATTTCGATAAAATCAAATCCTTCGATTCAATATAACGTTGATCTAGGATTATCATAATTTAAATCGTACTATGATATTACTAGATAGAAACAATTCCATCATAATCCATAAGATAAAAATAAAATCCAATCAACCAAGATTTATACAAATTTTAATTCTGTTTAGAATAGACATCTAGAATACATTAAATATTACTTAGGATTTCTTAGATAAATAAATTTATCTAAATCCAATTAAATAAGGATTTTCTTTTATATCATCTTTATCCTAATATATCTAGGATATAAATCCAAAAGATAAGGATAACTTGGATTAGTATTTATTTTAATCCATCTAGGATTTGTCTTAATAGAATTAAATCTATTCAAATCCATAGAATAAAAATAAATTAATATAAATATTAATCCTAATCCATCTAGGATTTTTCTTGGAGTAAATCCATATAAATCCATAGAATTAGATAATATTATATTAACACCATTCAAATCCATCTAGAAATTATATATGAATAAACTCATATAAACTCATAGGATAAGAATAAAATATTATATTATTACTATCCAAATCCGTCTAGAACTCATATATGAATAAATTCATATAAATTCATCGGATAAGAATAAAATAATATTATCATTATCTAAATCCAGCTAGGATTTGTCTAGGAATAAATCCATAGAAATCCATAGAATATATATAAAAATTAGATTGTCATTTTTCAAATATAACTAGGATTCATCTAGGAATTAAATCCATATAAATCCATAAATACGGAAAAAATCTAATTAATCCATGATTTAATTCATAAATCAAATCTCATATAATATATAAAATCCACAAAAGATATATTCAAATCTTATTTCAAAATTCATCATTGAATTATTTCCAAAATTGAATCCAAGGAAAAACCCTAATCAATTTTTGGAAAGCGAAGTCACGGAACGAGGCAAAGCGACGTAGAACTCGAGTATGGGAAACTGCCCGCGAAGGGCTCCCACTCGAATCACAGCCGCTGCTCTCCGTAGCCGCCAGCGCCGCTCATGGCAGACTGCCATCCTCGGCTGCTGGAGCGCGTCATCGTCGGATCGCTGGCGCTGCACTGCGGGATACCGACGCTGCTGTCGCTGCGTCGTCGCACCCGCCGCTGCCCGATCGCCGCTGCTGTCTGCGTCGCACAGACTGCCCAGCCTAAAGGCTTGGGCTGCCGCTGCATCATATTCAGCGCTGCTGCTGAGTCGTCGTCGCTGCTGCGACGTCGACTTCGCCGCCGCCTTGCTGCTACGTTGCTGTCCGTCTGCTCGCAGGGACGCACCTGACACTGCGTCGTCTTTACGTTGAAAACGCTGCTGCGTCATCGCCCTGAGCCGGATCACCGGTGGTCTCCGCTGCCGTTCCTGCCGTATCTGCAGCTGCTGGCGATGCACATGTGCAAACCACTGTCCTCGGCCACACGACGATTTGATTCATGATCATGCAATTATTACTCTTTTGAATTACATAAAATAATCAAGACTTAGTAATCATTATCTGCATGAATTTGGGAATTAGTCTATGATCAATAGACATGCCGACTACTCTTCTTCACGAAACAAGCCCCCATAGTTGTTCAAACTTCTTCGTTCGTACGTTATGATAATTTAATCGAAAATTAGCAACCACGCAATGAAGAAAAACATGCATTCAAGCAATTCACATAACATGAAATTAATCCACATAATCAGAGCAAAAAAATTTGTCCTCCTTCAAAAAGAGAGGGACGAAAATTTCATCTTTTAAAAATTGTGTTTTCTGTCTCATTTATTCTCCTATTTATATTAAGTTCATATTGGGGCCACAATTTAATACAAGCTTATATTTGAATATTACGAGCATCCACTACAGAAGTAATATTGACCTCCCCATCCAAATCCGAAATTACTAGTAATCCGGGTTTACATTTTGTTTATAATATATTTCTCGTGCTTAAGATATAAATGTTCATTAATTAATTATAGTCTGCTATGGACTTAATTAATTAACATCTTATCAATTCCAAGAGCGTACTTAGCAAGAAACACTTATTTATTATTCATGGAATAATTAAATTCCAACTGGCCTGTTTCCGAATAATAAAAACCTTGTTCAAGCTCCTCTTGAGGACATTATCAAACAAGACTCACCTCGCGCACGATTCAACATAATAGCAATCCTAGCACCGCTGATATTAATCACCACAAGCAAACACAATGTAATAATATACTGATTCTATTCGTGCAAACTGCTCGAATAATATTGAATCGGGTTAAAAGTGGATTGTAGAGTTTTCCGTATACAAGCAAGATTATATTCACGCGAACTTGCTCGAAACATGCTTTTCAGTATACTAAAGCTAACAACAGTAGGGTGTGATGTATGGATGCAGTAGTATGAAAGTCATTTTGGTAATTGATTTCCCCAATTAAATTGAGAATAAAAGTTGCCTTGACGAAATTTTGAATTGGCATAATTATTTGCTGGCAGACTGGAGAGGATATCTACGCTGGGATCTTTTAAGAGAAAACTTTGGGCTTAAGAAAAGGGATAAAGAATTCATTAGATTAATTTGGTTCATGATCCTTTGTATTTTATTTAAATTGTGTAGCCCACAATTTATTTCCAAAAGATTGAATTTTGTATTCTTTATTTAATCTAGTGTACCCACCACGAAGTCGAGTCCAATAAATATTCCTCACAGAAAGGAATTATTTAAATTTTATATTGCAAGATCGCCATTGCAAATTCAAATTCGTAACAGTTATTTCTTCCCGGCAATGAAACCACTCATACAAAAAATAATTAAATTCCCCAAGTATCAATTGTCCAATATGCCACGTCACTTAGTAAACGGAATTGACTCAGTCATTGCATAGTCAAAAATTCCAAATCAAATTAGGTCACAATCAAATAACAATTCCACTCGATATTTAATTCACGAACTTCACAGCATTAAAAGCATTAAATGCAAAAAATCTAGGGTTCGAAAATTAGGGTTCAGAAAGTGGGGCGTTACAACAATGATGTTTCAGTCTACTCTTTATTTTCAAATTCGTGTCATGAACAAAAGCGCCTTTATAGTATACTAAAACACTCTTGTAAATAATT
The DNA here is from genome assembly GCF_004379255.2 of Salvia splendens. NCBI lineage: Eukaryota > Viridiplantae > Streptophyta > Magnoliopsida > Lamiales > Lamiaceae > Salvia > Salvia splendens. The sequence continues at coordinate 28,744,778 of NC_056036.1, forward strand.
ATGTATTTTGTTCTCTAGTTATATATTAAAATAGTGGTTTCCATAGATCACAAGTCATATACATATATATTACCTACAAAAATTTTAGTAAAGCTCCTGCCACAATTTATTCCTGCGTCCGCCACTGATAATAACTCATTTTTAATACTCTTATAATTTATTTCTAAAGTTTATATGTTACTGGTGCACTTTTTATTAGCACTATATAAACCTGCAAGTATACAGAGTAGATCTAGTATAGCTAAAGGTCAGTACCGGGATATCGAACACAGGGAAAATAATCACAAATTGGCTATCTTCTACTAAGCTTCTTTCATTATATGGAAAACCGAAGAATTTTGGAAATTTGAAATTAAATACAGTTTGGAAGAAAATAAACAACTAATTGCAAGTAATTAAAGAGATAAAATATGATCGATAAGGGAATTTCAGGGATGTGCGTTCACGGTTATGGTTATTCAAATTCCTACTACAATACCCTAGCACAGTTTATACTTCGATAGAACGAGTCACATAAGATTTGCCCATGCGGCACAAGCGTAGATTACTAACACTAAGGTTGTCAATCCTAGATCCGTAACTCACAAAAGCTTCTAAGACCATTGAAAAGTTCTCACTCTCAATTAACAATGCCGTTTTAAGTGAAGCTAATTGTAGTGTCTACTAATTGGACCTAACTCGCCAACCTCCTCTCACGATTATGTAGCAAGTTATATTAATTCATCACAGAATGTGTCACTCAAACATGAAGTATTGTCCAACAACTTAGGGAAGAAACGAAGTAAAAAAAAATGGATATTAAATAGAAAACGGAATTGTATAACCAAAGTCGTTACTAACACATCCCCAGAATCCTATGAATTTAGTTACACATAATTGAATAAGATAAAAACATAGATTGTAGGGAAAACAAAATGTACATAAGTGCTAAAGCAAATAAAACCCAAAGGTTGAATCCTTGTAGTTCTTTGATGATCTCTTGCTTCCTTCTTCAATCCCTTCCACTATGAAGAGCTCTCAAATTTATGCTCTAGAATTAAATGGCAAAAAGAGGATCTTTAATGAAGAGGTTTGAGGGGGTATTTATAGGGGAAAAAATTCGAGCAACAGTAAATAAGGCAAAAAGTGGCTAAGTTTGGTAAATCTTGGGGAGAAAGTAAGTCAATTTTGTGCGCAGTGTTTTCCCAGCGGGCCACTGCACCTCGGCCAGCGGTCGCTGCATGTTGATCCGTAGTCTCTTCCTCTTGGGTAGCGGTCGCTACACTTCATCCCAATGGTCGCTGAAAATTGTCCCATAGTTTCTGGATCATTTGGAGCGGTCGCTACGCACACCCCAACGCTCGCTGGGCGTGGTCTTCGTTTAAGCACCTCTTTCTCCAGAGCGGACCGTTACTGGCGCAATGTTCGTTGGGCCCCAGCGGTCGTTGGTTGTGTTGCAGCGGACCGCTGGGCGTCTCGAATGCTCCAGATTTCCAACTTTGACTTTTTCGCTGTCTTTTTAGGCTCAAATATGCACATTTATCACAAAACACGTTAAAATAACAAAATGGATCAAATATGCAAAATATGGACGTGAATTGAGATTTGACATTAAAAATGGACCAAATAAAGGCCTAAAAACAGTGCAAAATCCGAGCGTATCAACTCTCCCAAACTTACATTTTTGTTTGTCCTCAAACAAAACAATAAAGACACAAAATAGACGCACGGAATGCACAAGGACTAAACGTCATAATTGCCTCAAAGTAAGGAAACGATAGACTAAGCATAAATTAACGCAATCAAATCAAGCAAGGATTATTAGTGCACTTTCATTACTAACTCGTAGAACACCTTGAAATCATGCACTCACATGTGGCAAACTTCCAAAGATTGGAAGTGATTATTCTCTCACTCTCAAAGTGGTTAAAGGTAATGTGTATAAGCTCTCAAATCATGCATCATGCAAAGTTTACCATAGGCTTGCTCAAAGTCTAATCATTCCTCTACTTGATGTGATTAAGCATCAAAAGTCCGAAAGGTCTTTATTTTTGGTCGTAATGTAGGCTCTTTGGTCGGTGTGGAATATTTGGCTAAAAAGTGAATCAAAAATAAAAATATCCCAAGTAGTGTAAAAATGACTTCACTTTTCTAAACCCAAGACACTTTTAGCACTTTATTTTTCACCTTCAACTCACTTCCAAAACCCTTGATATCTCTCTCTTTTCTTTTCTTTTTCAACCTTTCTTTCTTTTTCTCTTTTTCTTTTCTTCTATTTTCATAAGCATCATTTTAAATCAAGCACACATTTTGAATTTTTCACAATTTCACAAGTTGCACTTTTCTATATTAAGCACACTACTTTCTATAACTCTTCCTCATTATCTCTCCAATTCCTTTACAAAAGACATCACAAACTATACTAACCCAAGGAATTGTCCCCATATATTTTGCTTCAAAAATTGGCTCCAAAGGGAAAATTTTGAAATTTAAGAGGGTCGAAAATTTTAGGTATAAAAGTAGCTAAGAAAATATGGCATAACATCCCCCTTTGTCAACTTAAACACTATATAAACTTAGGCAGACTAGGAGCACGTTCTGAAAACATATACATGCATGCAGATAAATCTCACAAGAAAGAAATTAGGCTCAAATTTCACAAGGTATAAGCATGATCAAGGCGAACAAGCAATTCACTAATTATGCACCTTTTCACCAAACCATCAAATCAAAACGTCAAGCCATACTTAATCTAAGATGAAAAGAACTACATATCATTGGAAACTCGGTCTAATGTGTCCCTAAATATGCATGTCATGGATTCACCTTCGGGTTTTTAAAACAGAAACTTAAACTAAGAACTAAAGCAAAAACCTAAACTCACGGTCCACCACTTCACCCCTTAACTTATTTACAATAAAGTGTAAAATAAGTTTATAGAGTCGGTAGGGACGTGAGTAAACTAATAAAAAGAAAACATACCTTGAAATTTTTCGTGTAGTGGCTGGACGGCGCAAAAATTCAAAAAATCAAAAAAATTGGGGCTGGAACACTGTATTTGGGTGACGAGTCAGACCGTTCCAGTGAGTGCCCAGCGGGCCGCTGGGAGAGTCCTGAACCTGCGAAAATTTTCAATCAACACAAAACGAAAATTAAACATAAAAACTACTTAAAACTTAAGCAAAAATTGTCAAACTATATAAAGAAATTGTCTTCAAAACAAAAACAAATATGATACAAGTGCTCATTTAAAGTCATGAGCTTGACTTCTTTATTCTTGAGGAGGAGGAGGGAAGCGAGTGTTGAGGTCGTCAAAGGCGCCAATAAGATAGGCGATGTTGCCACTCATGGTTTGACGCTCCTCTCGAGCCTCGGCGGCCATCCTTTGGAGCTTGGCGATTTATTGACGTTGTTGCACATTTGCGAGCCGTTGAGCCTCCCAAAAGTCTTGCTCCGTCGCCCGCCAATCACCTTGCGCCTCCCAACCATGTTGGTTGAAGGCGTTTACTTGTTTTTGCTCCGCTCAACGGTTGTCCGAAGTGTTGGACATATTTTGCATGTAGGAGAACATCTCTCCTAAGCGGGTGGAGATGTCGGCTTGAAACTCCTCATTGGCGTTGGGCCTTCCGCGACGGCAGTTGGCTCTATTGCGGCGGCGGTGGCCCTCAACTTCTTCCTCTTCTTGGTGCGGCAGTGCCCCACTCCCTTGGGCTTGCGAATGATCTCCGCCTTCATGATAATGATCAATGGCGTCAAAGGCGGATTCTTCGTCGGGGTCGAAGGTGGGGATGCGCATCGGCAAATCCTCTTCCTAAATTCCCCTTGAACAGGGTTTGCCTCAATGGCTCGTCGATGGGCGGCGGTGTCGAGCTTCCACATGGTCTTATTGTCCCACGTGTCGACCTTGGTAAAAAATGGAATGAGAACGGGAAAGTGATCTCACTCTACTTGGAGGAAGAATACTTGTCCACTCGAGTCGGTCTTCAAGAGCCCCACCGAAAACAACACCTCGTAGGTGATGTACATCTCCCCCATGTCCGCGGTGAAGTCTGTGGTCGGGATGTCAATATGTTCGCCAATCGCCGTGTTTAATCCCCTAACAAATAGTGCTCCCGTCCTTCTTGGAGATGCGGTCGACCTAAGTAGTGGAGAGGATCCCAAAGTTGATCCCCTTCTTGTTGAGAAGACTCCACATCACATTTAGCTCGGTTTGGGACACTCCTCCACCGTCAATCCGAGCGAACATAAGTTGGGTCATGGCTCGGTAGAGGTACCTCAATACGGGGTTACGGATGGAAGAGGACTTGGCGTAGGCCGGGATAAAGTCTTCCCCTTCCAAGGTCATTGCTCCCCAAATGTCGGAGTAGTCATACTCCACTTCTTCAGCGGGATTGAGGTTGTAACAATGGAACACCTCGGAGAGATCATCCATAGAGAATATGTGGTTGCGGTTGCCGAGGTGGAAGTCTATCATCTCGGGGATGCGGGACCGGTGGTTCCTGTGCAACTTGAGTGTGCTAGGAACTCAAGAGTGAGTCTCCTATACGAGGGCCATCTCTCTCGGAACATGTAGATCAAGCCGTTTCCCTCCCCGACGTTGCACAACGCCCAAAAATCCTCGACAATCCCCAAGGTAGTGAGGGGAAGCTCAAGTGGGTACCGTGAGGGCACCGTGTCTCTAGCCGGGACTCTTTTCCAAATAGCCTTGTGGTCGCCAATCGGAAGGCTAACACCATAGCTCTTCGCATTCTTCGGCTTGCCACTTGTTGTCATTTTCTTACAAAAGAAAATTATACTCTTAAAAGAGCACCAAACAATAGACAAACAAGGGTTTCCCCTAAACTTGCACCCAATAAACACATATAGAACAATTAACTAAAAGAGGTGCAAGTTTATTCTGTCAGTTTTTCTGTCCAGACCACGAGACCGACTTTCAAATTTCAGAATATGTGGGTGAGACATGAGAGTTTTAGTGCCGAGATTGCCAGAATCTGGGAGGCAGAGACAGGATGCAATGACATGATGAACCTCCAGCTCAAGCTTATCAGGGCCAAGAAGTTCTTAAAGGTTTGGAACAGAGAGGTTTTTGGCAACATCATCCAGAACCTAAAGGAGGCAGAGCAGGCTGTTCTTGAGGCACAGATTTTATATGATACTGACCCGACTCCTGCACATAGAGCCGAATTCAGTAGAGTGTCTGCAGAGCTCATCATCACGGCGAAGATGGAGGGAGAATTTTGGAGGCAAAAGGCGGCGATTAGATGGGCTGCTGATGGGGAAAGGAACTCCAAATTTTTTCATGGATGGGTAAGACAGAAGAGAGTTAAGTCGAGGATACATACGGATACGGTCGAGTTTGGGGGGCAGGCACTGACGGAAGAGACAGAGATTAGGGAGTCGGCGGCAACCTTCTTTCAGCAGCTTCTGACATCGGATGTGGGGGACCTTGCAGAGCCCGACTTATCTCTTATCCATACACTTCCAAACTCAATTGATCAGGAGGCTCTGTGTTCGCCGTCGCAGGATAAGGAGGTTAGAGATGCAGTGTTTGGGATCAGTGGTGATAGTGTGTCCGGGCCGGGTGGGTTCACTTCGTTGTTCTTTCAGTCATGCTGGGACACTGTTGGGAGGGATGTGATTGCAACTGTGGGAGACTTCTTCAGTGGGGCGTTTATGCCCCGAAGCTTCACGGTGACCATGATCGTCCTTATTCCGAAGAAGCCTAACCCGGTCACGTGGGGAGATTTTAGACCGATCAGCCTCTACAATGTTACGAACAAGATCATCACAAAGATCATTGCCTCGAGACTTGCACCTCTACTACCCCTTGTCATTGCACCGAATCAGAGTGGGTTCATCAAGGGCCGTCTGCTTAGCGACAATGATCTTCTGGCTCAAGAGTTGATACATGACCTGGGGAAGGAGCTCTCGAGTAGAGGGAGATCGCCCAATCTGGCTCTCAAGCTGGACATGGCAAAGGCATATGATAGAGTCCAATTGTCGTTCCTACTCAAGGTTTTGGAAACAATGGGATTCTCACAGACCTGGGTGGATATGATCAGGAGATGCATCTCGTCATGTTGGTTTTTTGTCCTGGTGAACGGTGGCCCGGCAAGCTTCTTTCAGTCATCCAGGGGGCTGAGGCAAGGAGACCCCTTATCACCTTCCCTCTTTGTATTGGCGGCAGACTACTTATCGAGATGTCTTGACAGATTGATCAAAGGGGATAGAGAGATGGTCTATAGATGTCGGAAAAAGGCCCCCGTTATCACTCACCTCTCCTATGTGGATGACATCATCATTTTCTCGAGGGCTCATAGAGGGGCGGTGGAGAAGTTGGTTGGATGCCTGGATCATTACATAGCTGTGTCTGGGCAGCTGGTGAACAATGGGAAGACACACTTCTACTTAGCGAATGAGCACATGGAGTTCGCTGACATTGTGGAGGAGGTTGGAGGATTTCAGAGAGGGGCGATGCCTTTTACATACCTTGGGGTGCTGATTTTCCAAGGTGCAAGGAGGGCAGACCATCTTTTGCCCCTTAGGCAGAGGCTGATGGACAGGATCCAAAGTTGGCTGGTCCCACCGACATCTTGCTTTTGGGGATCGTCTGGCTCTGATTAAGAGCACCCTGGCCGCTATCCCGCTATACATCTTACAGGTCATGAGCCCTCTGCTTGGATATCTTGACGAGTTGGAGCATATATTGGCTAGATACTTTTGGGGCACAGTTGGAGAGAAGAGGAAGCTTCACTGGATTTCTTGGACACAAATTTGCTTGCCTTTTGAGGAGGGTGGCTTGGGTATTCGCCGCTTCAGGGAGGTGGCAGTGGCTTTTGGGTTCAAGCTGTGGTGGCGACTGCTAGCTCAGGACTATCTCTGGGCCCAGTTCATGACCCAGAAGTACAATATCCTCCCTTGTCATTTGCATACATCCCCTTGTTGGTCACATGATTGTCCTACTTGGCGTCGTTTGCGTCGTATTTGGTCATACATGCATGAATATATTCGTTGGTCCTTGGGTGAGGGGAAGGTCAGCTTCTGGGATGATGTCTGGCTTGGGGCTACCTCCATCCGGAGTCTGTGCGTCCCGGGAAATGATCCTCCCCAATCTCAGGTCGTTGCATCATATTGGCATGAGCATGCATGGGATGAGGATATGCTGCATAGTTATATTTCAGGTTTGGTGTACCTCTCCATGTGATAGACCAGATCAGAGCCACGCCGATCGAGTTGGGGGCGAAGAATGTGAGGCGGTGGAGTCTGACTAGCCATTGCGAGTTCTTTGTGACCTCAGCCTGGGAGAGCATCCGGATTAGACTGCCGAAGAGGAAGATTTTTTCTCTTATTTGGAACCAGGGGTTGACTCCTACCATGTCGGTGTTCATTTGGAGGTTACTGTTTGGTAGACTGTCGGTGGATGAGAAGTTTCAGAGGAGGGGAATTGAGTTAGCGTCTAGGTGTCAGTGTTGTAGGTCTCCTTCGGTCGAGTCTCTCACCATGTCTTTTTTTCAAGTCAGTCGGCGGTTTCTGCATAGGAGTATTTCGATGCCTGGTTTCCTTCCTCGCACACACCGATTCTCACGAGCACCTATATTGCACTTAGACTAGGTCACAGGCGGAGGTCTTCTTTCCAGAGGGTTCCCGCCATGCATATTAGTTTTCCTCTTCCTTGTTTGATTGCTTGGTTTCTTTGGACGGAGAGGAACAACTGCAAGCATGGCGGTCGTCCTTTTCGCCATTCACATGTTACTTGGCAGGTCACCCATCATCTGCATGTGCTAGTTCTGGCCGGTAGGATCACCTCGACTCATTGGAGGGGATGTTCGCCGTCGGTTGATTTCATGCCTTTCTCCCCCAGACAGCATGTTCTTCGGTCGCTCATGGTCCTTTGGCATCCTCCTGATGCACCTTGGGTGAAGCTGAACACAGATGGTGCCTTCTCTACATCAACATTGGCGGCGGGGGAGGGAGGATTGGTTCGTGGTTCTAATGGAGGCCTTCTGCGGGCCTTTTGTGCTCCGGTAGATGCATCATCGAGCTTTGAAGCGGAGCTTTTGGCTCTGATTCGGGGTTTGGAGATGGCTATGGAGCTTTCTACCCACATTTGGATAGAGCTGGACTCAGCGGCTCTGGTTAGTTTGTTGTCATCTGGACACCTTGGCTCCGTGGATTTTGGACATCATATGGCATTGATCCGGAGCATGACAGCTCAACGGCAGGTTCGATTCTCACACATATACAGAGAAGAAAACCGGGCCGCTGATTTTCTGGCAGGTGGGGGGGTCCAGACCCCTGCCCTTACATATTTTGATCCAATCTCTGCGCTTGGTACCTGAAGGTGCTAGTTAGGATGGATCAGCTGGAATATCCTAACTTTCGTTTCCGACGTATAGATGCGGGTTGATCTAGCTCTTCTGGTGGTTGGTTTTGGTCTTTTTTCGTTTCTCCCTTTAGTGTATTTAGTCATCTTTTTCCACTTGATAGAATGGAGGATATCGACTTGTAGGACCTCTACTTTGCATCTTCTTGTTCTTGTTTAGATCTTAGTCACTTTTGGGCTAAGATCATGTTTTTGGAACATTACATTTTGATCTTATTTACGGGTTAGGGGTCTGCCTAAACCCTCCGCCCACAAAGGGCATTTTTGATTGAAAAAAAAAGTATTCTAAATTGCAACATGTGAACATGTAAAATAATACCAACAATTTAGAACAAAAACAATCCATTCCCCAACGTGAAATAATCCCCCATGAAGAGACGTATCAACATGCACATCACAAAACAACAATCTCTAAAATTAAACATGTATCACAATTCATGGAAGTAATAATAGTCTCACAATACTATGAACATGGTTGCAATATATAAACAACAAAGAACAAAAGGGAATTCACCAACAAAAACCAACAATTCACCACCATAAACAAATATTTAACCATAGAACTCAAGTAAAAACTTCACCACAATCACCCCCATGCTAAAAGATGCTTCTCAACCGAAAAATTCAACAATTAAGAGCAAAATCAAAGAAAGAATTCAAGCTAAACTCAGAAATTAAAGTTAGGATTGTACCTTGTGTTGGAAAGAATTGAACGACGAAAGCTTGAAATAACAATTGCAAAGGAGGAATGAGAGTGTAGGTGTGTGAATTTGGTGATATTTTGGAGTGGGGGTCGTGTGCAAGGAAGAATGGAGAGAAAAGGTGGAGAAGAGAATGAGAAACATACCTTTTAATAGGCAATTAGCGTCACTGACTCTCGCGTAGCGACCGCTGCAGCCCGCCCTAGGGGCCTGCACCTGCAAACGTGTAAAATGGGCAGCGACCGCTGTGGATTGTGCAGCGGCTGCTCCGGGTTAATGTTTTTTTTATGTGCAGAAATGCACGAAAATTATGGAAAAATGAAAAATGAAAATAACGAAAAATAAAGAAAACGAGTTGGATTGCCTCCCAACAAGGGCCTTTGTTTAAAGTCGTTGGCCCGACATGAAGTGACCCAACTAGGTGGGCGGATCGACGACCCTAGTGATGAACACCGCGAATGGGACCAATTTAGTGCTCAACTTCTTCCACCACTTGAATTTCCCTTCCGAGGTCTTGATCACATAAATTTCGGGGTCGACTTGTGGTTGAGTTTTCTTCTTCTTTTTCTTTTGTTTTTCCTACGAAGGAGCCTTAGAAAGTTTAGGCTTGCCCTTTTTAGCAACTTGAGGTAAAGTGTTAACAATGAAAATAGAAGGGTTAGAATGATCTTCCCCTTCTAGTGGCCTATAAGGCTTTGACATGTCGGTCATCATGACCACCCTGCATTCATGCTCCATCTTACCCCGTTGCGTGTCTTCATACTTAAGCATCGCGCTCTCAATCTTGGAGGTGGATTTGCTATAGTTGTCACTAATCGTGATCTCACCCATACTTACATCAATTAGAGCTTTGCATGTGGCTAGAAAATCTCTGCCTAAGATTAGAGGTACATTTTGATACTTTCATATCAAGAATAATGAAGTCGGCAGGGAAAATGAAATCGTCTGCCTTTACCAACACATCCTCGATCATGCCCACTGTTTTGATTGTGGATTATCGGCCAACCTTATGGTCACATCTGAAGTTTTGAGTGGTCTGATGTTGAGCCTTTCATAGTACTTCAATGGCATGATGTTTATGCTTGCTCCTAGATCGCAGAGGGCCTTTTCCACATTTCCTTCCCCAATTGAGCACCTAATGATAAACTAGCCGGGATCCCTTTGCTTCACGGTCTTCTCCCTTTGAATGATTGCATTGCAGTGATGAGGCAATTTGAGATCGGCTTTGGTATGTTTCTTCTTTTTCATCACGGCCTCCCTTAGTAGCTTAGTGTACCTAAGAATTTCCTACAACGAATCAACGAGAGGGATGTTAGTATGAACTTTACAAAACATATTTAAGAAATGCTTGAATTGCTCTTCAAACTTGAACTTCCTCTTTGGTTGGAAAGGGAGTACAATCCCATTGTGCCGCACGAGTCCATCTTTGGCTGGTGGTTCTGACTGTTCGGCAGCGGCCCGTTGCGGCTCGTGCAGTGGTCCGCTGGGCGTCGGGAAGACTCTACAACTCGTCCTGGAAGTGTTGCATTCCTCCGTCTTGTGCTTTGCAACCCACTTTTTATTGATGTCGGCTACTCGTGCTGCTACCTTTGTCATGTCCTCATCTATCCTTTGTTGGACTTGGTCCATTTGATTCTTGATATTGGTGACAACGGTGGCAATGGTGTTAATTCAACCTTGTTTCAACGACCCCAATCTTGTTTCAACGACCCCAATCTTGTTCAACCTTGTTTCAACGACCCCAATCTTGGTGTCATTGGTGTTTATATCTTGCACTAGCACTTTCAATATCTTAATGATCCCTTGGTCATACTTTTCTTCTTACGTCAAGGGATCAACTACCCCACCTTTGCTCACATTAAATCCTACAGGGGGTTGCAAGAAATTATTATTAGAATAAGAAAGGTTGGGATAGAATGGTTCCCATTATAGTTATTGAAATTACTGCCCCCTGGCTATGACATAATTGATATTGTTGTAAGGCCTATTGGGACTGCCTCCTTGTTGCACATTGTTGACATTCTCGATAGGAGTGGGAGGAGTGTCGGGTTTGGTGACCGCAATGACTAAGGTCGGTGGAACCAGGTCCTCTCTTCTTGATGTGTCCATTTGGTCAACCCGCACTCTAAGCTCGGCCAATTAGTTTGCAAAGGAGCTCTCTTCGGCCTCGTTTATGGCTGCTACCCTTCGTGAGTTATGTCTTTCCTTTGACCACCCTCTGCTATTAGTGGCAAACTCCTCTATCACCGCCATGGCATCCGCTCCACTTTTCTGCAAAAATCATCCGTTGGCCCCTGAGTTCGACATAGCACAGATCTTTTCGTTAAAACCATTACAAAGTATGCTGATAGGGCTCGTTACAAGCATGGTTTTATAGGGTTTATTACACTAACATGGCTGATAATGTGCGAAAAGAATGGTGAATTTGAGTATGCAGAGGGCTATAGAGTGTAAAAGCGGCAAGTTCAGGATCAACTTAATCAACTCGGGAAAGGAGTGAAAAATGGCTAGAAAAGAAGCCAAGTTGATCAGTTGCGTACAAACAGTTAAGCCTGCCCAGCCGACAAGTTGATCAAGTGGAGTTTACCACATTAAGTGATGAGTCAGAGGAGAGAGAAGAAAAGATACCATCTCAAGGGCATAAATCTCAAGAAAGGATGAGCTTACCCTAGGGATTTGGGCCCAACATCATCCTATAAATATGGAGAGAGTGCACACAAGAAGGAGTTCGACACCATCATCACCTTCAGTCACCTCATTTTTTATAGCATGGAGTAAGGAGTTAGCAGCAGGAGTCACTGTTTCCACCTCTATTTTCATCTCTTCTTCCTCATCAAGGAAGGAGGGACCTGGATCTGAGTAGAAGTTTTCGTAGTTGGAGTTTTTGTTGCACCCCGAGGGGTTAAAATAATTTCTATTCTGTTTTCAATTTATCGTTTCCGTAGCTTAGTTGTTGTTAATGTTTTTCTTCTAATTGCTACTCTAGTTACCTTTCCATCGTTGATCGCTCTTTAAATCATTGTTTGGAATTCTGTTTTAGTTACGTTTAGCGAAGATCGTTTATGAAATGGAGTTTTTAGTTCAAGTTGTGTTGGATCTGATGTTCTCTGTTTTGATTGTTTTCGTTTACAAACAAGAAAGAATGGAGCTTTACAATGGCTCACAACAAAAGGTGGAAAATACCTCTATTTGTAGTAAATTACAAACAAGAAAGAATGGAGCTCCACCTTTCTTTTCCTCTTTTCCCTCGATTTGTCACAGCTACAAGACTCCAAAAATTTAAAAACCTTGGACACCAAGAAGCCCCTGCACATGACATGGAAATGGGGTTAGAAAAAGGACACATAAGTAAAAGGGGAAAGGGAAGCAAGCCCAAATAAGAGAGCTAAGGTAATAGGCGAGATAGAGTAGCCAAAGGGCTGCAGTTTAGAGCTGCAAGATCAACCATATTCTGTCTCATCTCAACTTTCATCATTTGAGAATTAAAACCAAACTGCCACGAGTCGAAAGGCTCAACCACAAGCCCAAAATAGAAGAGTAGAGTTCCATTTTATCGAGGAAAAGCCTAGAGGTAATAATATTGGGCTCTAGTAATTAATTAAAGGAGTGGCGGTTTTTAATTAAGAGTTGGGCCCAAGTATTATTTTAATTGGGTAGTGGGCCGATTTTATGGATAAAGAAAATGAGTTGAGATTTTATGGTTGGGCTTGAGAATTATTTGTGCTTGGATTAGAATTTAATTAGATGGTGTTCGGTTTACAAGATAAAATAAGATTAACATAAAATCTAGGATTGAGTCGTGAGATTATTTTAGTCACATGAGGTTAGCTATGACTAATTATCCCATGATTATCCATCTAGGATTGAGTTGTGGGGTTGAATCTTATTAACCAAACACACTACAAATTTAATTTTGGATACAATCTTGCAAACCGAACATCCCCTTAGTGGACTAAATTTAGGTCTACTAAATTATATTAGTTGGGCTGAGTAAATTATTTTGGACTAGAATTAATTTTGGAGAGGAGCTTGGAGCTCGAATGTTGGTGAATTAATTTCTGAATAATTTATTTAGAGTCCGAGGATGGAAAATATTGAAGTTGAGAAGCGAATGGGTCGGTCGGCGTCGCCCAGCGACCCCGTGGGCGGCCTTAAGGAAAATGCGATGAAAAAGAATTTAGAAGGGATTTTCCAAGAATCCATATTCTATTAAATAAGAGCACAAATAATTGTGTTAGATAAAATAGAATTTTTCGGAATTAGTAAATAGAATAATTAAACTCTGCGGAGCAGTGAAGCCGAGGTAGGATTAGGAAAAATCCTATAAGCCGAGATTAAGATATAGGTGTTATCCAATAGGATGTATGCATTCTTTTCTCAAGAGAAATAGTTCAAGTACTAATTAGCGTGCTACACTATGTATTTTCAAAGTATAAATTTATTCAAGGGCAAGTGAGGCCAGACGAGAGTTGTTTTGGAGATAAGCATATCAGGTGAGCTTTCTTTTAATATCCAACACATTAGTGTGGATATAAATAAAATACTTTGCGAAATTATGAAATATCATCTTTTCTCAAAATGGAGCTATGATTTTTCAAGTTGTTGTCATGCCATAAGATGTTTATTGTTGAGGCCTATCTGTTGGACTATATGCTTGAGGGTTTTGGCGATACCAAAACATGTTAACGAATTCGGTTCCTAATAGGACTGCAAATCCTATTCGGAATTTTGTGCACAAGGGCCGTGAGCCATCCCAGGGGGTTTGCCGGCTAAGGTGTCCGTGCAAGGTAGCCACCTTCACGGTTCACAACTCACAGATATGGTATGAATTTGAAGAACTTAGCCTACAGACGAACTTTAAGCTCACAAAGAATTTAGTAAGCTCAGACCTTTTTAAGAAAACCCCCATGTGTTACTGTTGAGGATGACAACTATATAATGTATGTTTTGTTTTTCGGCACGTGTCCACTGAGTATTCCTGTACTCAGCCCTGCATGTATTTCTAAATGTGCAGGTTGAACGTGAAGAGTAAGGAGTATTGATCGGAGTCGATGTTATTAATTAATCGAGTGGATCTTTCGACGATTCGTGTCTTCATACACGAAGTCGTTTAGTAAGGACTTATTCTGTTGTACTTTTATTAAGTGAGATTTTCCAAGTCTCACCATCGAACTCTGATTTAGTTGATGAGATGATTATTCTATTTCTGAGACCATGTAATTGAATACTTGCCTTCTATTTTATGGTATCAATCGATTTGGCCTTTTCGGCAAGTTCCTTGAGTTATACCCATTTTGTTTCTTCGTTTCTTTAATCCCTCTTATTAGTCGCGGATTAGGCTCTCTTATAAATAAGGACAATGTCCTAACTATTTTTATCAATGAGAATGAAATGCGAATATGTTTATCATGTCGTATTTCGGTTTACACACACCTATCTGAAATGGCTTTGCCATTTATTATTTAAATCGAATTTGGGCCCTTATAGGGCCGCAAACCCTACTTGGATTAGTGTACACCTATGGTAGACTGTGTGCTAGCGTACGGGTTAGCCGGTCTAGTGACTTGGTTTGTGGCCACATTCCAAGTCATGTATGAGCAGATATGGTTGATGTCTATGGGAAAATGAATGCGTAGTCGTGATTTTTGAACAATGAAATATTTTGGTGCCTCGGGCCTTTCTAAAGCTAAAACCCCGATGGTTACTTAACAATGGTATGATAAATATTATTTTTGATAACTTGTTTTTGGCATAAGTCGACTGAGTATTTTATAGTACTCAGCCCTGCATGTGTTTTCCCTTTGTGCAGGTTGAGCGGCGACGAGCTGGGTGGTGTTGAGCTTGAATTGAAGACTTTTTGGTTTTACTTAGACTCCGAGTGTCGTCGTGTCTTCATACCTGACGTCACTCTTTCTCTTGAACGCTTCCGATGAGATACTGTTTTTACTTATTATTTCGGATAATCAAAATTTGATATCTTTTAGATAATGTTAAACCCTTGGTCTTTTTTAATATTAAATATTTGGTCAAACTCTTTATTGAAACCCCAGAAAAATTCTTCTTGCTTAAAGTCCCATTAGTCGCGACCACTCGCATTTATTGACCTTAAAAAGGGCGGTCGTGACAGCTTGAATGCATGAATTTCTTCGTTGTGTGTTTGTTGTTTATTTTTGAATGAATATTCGATGACGAAGAAGGCTAGAATACGTAGATCTGAACGGGCCAGCCACGGCTTCGACGGAAGGAGAATTGCGTAATGAATAAATTGGGAGAATCAATTCTCACCAAATTGCGAGGATCAATTTACGTGAATATGTTCTGGGAGATTCAATTCTCATAATTAGTAATCAATACCTATGTTTATTTTTATATAATTGAGTAATTGCATGTTCGTGAATTGTTTGCAATTGTATGCGGCGTGATTTGATCACAATTATTTACATAAAATCGGTGGAGTCTCCAATATTTTATGCGTACATAAATTTGGAGATTTTGTGTCTTCGTGATATGTGAATTGCAAATTGTACACGACGCAAGCTTGGGCGAGTATACATGCTGAACAGTCTCGTGCAGCAGCACCAAAAACTGCAGAGACGATGTTGTCGCAGCATCGCCTGAACAGCTCCGGCAACTGATCGAGTGGGAGCCCGTTGGTGGCATTTCTCGGGCTCGTGTGGCGGCACAGCTTTCCGAAATTAGTTAGGTCCTAAGAACTAATTTTGTTGACTTATTCAAAATTAATTAGGGTTTCCTAAACCCTAGGATTAGTTTTGGTTTTAATTCAAGATATTTTATTTAGAATGATATTTGAATATATCTTGAGTGGATTATCTAAAATTTAATTTTAATTAAATTATGCATTAGTTGAATTTTCATCCTTATTTTATGGATTTAGATAGATTAAATTCAATCTAGAGAAATCCTAGATAAATTAGGATAATAATTTATTTTATTTTATTTTATCTTATGGATTTATATAGATTAAATTCTATGTGAATAAATCCTAGATAGACTCGATAAATAATTAATTATATTTGGATTTTATCCTTATTTTATGGATTTGGATATATTTAATTATATCTAGAGAAATCCTATATAAATTTGGATGATGATAATTAAATTTATTTTTGTCATGTGGATTTAGATAGATTTTATTCTATCTTGGTGAATCCTAGATGGACTAAAATAAATAATAAATAATTTTATTCATATCTGGTAGATATTGGTAGATTTATATATATCTAGAATATATCTTAGTAGATTTGGATAATTAAAATCCATGTTTATCTTTATCTTCTGGATATTTATAGAATTAATTCTATTTAGAAAATATCCTAGTAGATTTAGATAATTAAGTTTATCTTTATCTTATAAATATTGATAGATTTATATCTATCTAGAATATATCTTAGAAGATTTAGTTAATTATTAATCCAGTATTGTAATTATCTGTTGGGTTTAAGATATATCTGGTTCTACCTAGTTAAATCCTAGTTGAATTAATTAATATTAATTCTTGTTTATCCTAATTTTATGGATATAAATAGATTTATTTCTATTTAGTAAATATCCTAGATAAATTTAGATAAAGATAATACAAGATAATACAAGATAATCCTCATCTAATTGGATTTTGATAAAATTAATTTTATCTAGAATAAATCCTAATAGATATGATATATTCTAGTTTCATATTCTAAATAATCTAAGATTTTTTTAAATCTTGGAATAATAGGATTTTATATTTATCTTATGGATTTGGAAAAAATTATATTTATCCTGAAACAACCTTGTATGATTTAGATAATGATAATCCAAGATCAGTCTTATCTTGAGTTTTAGGATTTGATTTTATCCATGTAAAATCTAGAATAATCATGAGAGGATTTAGATAGATTAAATTCTATCTAGGTAAATCCTAAATTAATTTGGATAACCATTATGCAAGATAAATTTATCAAATATGAAATTCCTACTTTGGATAAGATAAGGAATTAATTATTTAAGTAAATCTCACTAGATTTATTAAATAATGTAAAAAATTATCTAGTGTGATTAATTACCATGAAGTAAATAGATTTATCTATTTATTTGGTGATTATTTGTTATAAGTGGATTATCTTCCTTATCTGCTTATGTGATAATTATGCAAAAATCACGTTCAAAATGATTAAGCGATAATTACCACAGTGCGTTGTATATGGTCTCCATAAATTGGTCTATATATGAAGCAGTTTCTAATATTATCGCGACCCACCTTAGTGGGAGCAATAATCCTACGAAATAGCAAGTTCATAAGATTAGACTTTTTAATAGTAAATTGTTTAAACTAGAAGCGTGTTTCTAATATTATCGCAACCAACCCTAGTGGGAGCCATAATCATGTGAAATTGCAGGTTCATATGTTTAAACATATTTATAAGATAGCTATGGAATTTTGTTAGTGGTGTACGATCTTCCCTAGAAGGAATATCAAAATAGAAATGAAATTCCTAGATGCAAATATTTATGGTAAAAGCTTACGCAATATTTGGCGGTCATGCCACCTTAGTGGTCTCTGGACTATTCATCGATATTGTGACCAGGAAATTGTTCCGAATTTGTATGACCTCCCTAGAGGCGTACTTATTTTGGTTTTGGCAGTTGCGAGATACATAAATTGTTTTGTGGTTGTTTGCAATTATGTATCAAGCATAGTATGTGATAAATAGTTTTATTCTTCTCAGCCAAAATTCTTAATAATGTCTGCGAACCTTAAAGAAATCAAACTCGAACGCCAAAACTATGTAGACTGGAAATGTAAATGGATAAGATTTTCATTGCTGAAAACTTAAAGTTTATATTCACCAATTCATGTCCTCCATTTCCTTGACAAACTTCTTTAAAGAAAGTTTAAGAATGCATTTCATGCATGCACTTGACAAGTTCTTTGAGATAGAAGGTCAAACTACTTTCTTTTAAGTAGTAAGACACGTCTTGGTTTATATTGATGAAAGAGGAATATCCAATAAGGACAATGTCTAGATTCTATTGGAATATCCACAAGAGATAAAATGTTTTGAGAAATCTTTTGATTCAGTTACTCAAATAGTTTCTACACTTAGTTAATCGCCAAATGTAATAGGAAGTGATTATATGAAGGTTGTTACTTAAAATTTGGAAACCTTCTACATGATATTCACTTTAGTACTAATAGAGGAAGATAACATGATAGAAGACAAATTCGTTAAAGATGCATCTTTCCTTATGTCTTAGTTCAATCAAATAGAAGACTAGCAATGGAAAGAGGGAAGAGTTGAATTGTCATTAATGCCTGCTGAAATCAAGAAAGGCAAGATAAATTAGGTGAAAAGGCAAAGTGAAGATACATTGTAAGTCGAATTGACCTCTTCTATAAAAGGACAATGACTTAGCTAACAATGCATTTTCTAAAAGATATATCTAGATCCAGTTGGGCTATTGTTGCAGTGGGAGCTATTTATTTATGCTCATTTTATTGTTTTATTTTGGTGTGTAAGATTTTATTTTATCGGTACAATATAGTTTAGAAAGAATTCAGTTTCAGTTTCTAAAGATGCTAATGATTAAGGGATGTTAGATGTCATTTTATAATACGTGCATTATTAAGAAATGTGATTCAAATATCTATCATGGTACCATAGAAAAAAAATTATATATCATAGTATCTAAACAATATAAATACAATAAGATTGAGTTTTACACAACAATTCAACTTCTTAAACAATGAATGATAAAGTATTTACGGCACTTAATCAAAAGGCCAAGAAAATACTTAATTATTGTTCAAACTGATTTTGTCTATCTCAAGTGACTATCGAGATCTTAACCTCTTCCATGTTAAATAGCTAGAAAGTCAAGTAAGTCTGGTTGATGCACTAGAAGCTAGAATCCTTTGGTGGTTCAGTGGATTCAGAATACTTATAGAGATGCAACATAGAAAGACAAGTATCAATGGTTTACACCATAGGAGACGAGCAATGAGTTAAGATCAGTAGTGAGAGTTAAATCCTAGTTGACTACTCCAAACATTCTTCTAAAGAATGGGATAGTCATATAAGAAGATATTGAAGCCCCTCTAAGACGACTTTGATAAGTAAACAGTTGTACTCAATAACACCATATCATTGATGGGATATACGTTGGGAACAATGAGTTATATCTTAAAGAAACTATCATAACATCAGTACCTTCTACAACACACGAGTTGGGGACTAGAGGCAAGTCTACTCCAGCTCATCTCAAGGTGTGGAGTTATTCCAACACATGTTTTGGAAAAGGTATCCAAGTAGTTGGAGTTGTGTACTAAGGTATGTTTTATGGTTATCCCAAGTGCTAGAAATGGTATAAGTTCTGTATTCTTCAAAACTAGAAGTTATTTCTTTATACAAATATTGGATTCTTGGATGAAGAGTATGAGAAGAACTGCAAGCCTAACAAGCATGATAATTCTCAAGATAATGAGAATATCTATTTTTCATCTTAACCAAGAAGTATTACCATTAGAAACTTATGCGCTAAGAAAATCAGCGTTCGTACATAAAATTGTAAGAGTCATGTCGTAGTGGGAGCGTTCTTTGGGAACATAACAAGTTCATGGGTCTAAGAGAGTCTTAAGAGTCAGTCTTAGATCGACTTGAACCTAATCCTTGTAACTACAATGACGCATTGGCTCATTCAAATAATCGGTTTTGATAAGATGATAGATTCTGAGTAACAATCTTAAATAGACAACAATGTTTGCAAGACTTGCGATACTACCCATAGACTATTTCAGCCAGTGGGAGCTAGTGGATCTGCAAGTGTAAACATGGATCTTATAAGGCTAGAATAATGGCTAAACGGTTATACCGATAGAGAATCATATTCTCGTCTGCCATTCTGCCTAAGTCGATCTGTATCGTATTGTCTATTGTAGCCTACATTTTTTAGGGTGTATGCATTATGGTTCTCAAGACAGATCTCTTTAGTAGAGGTCTTGAGGAGATCACTTGCATGGAACATCTTAATGGTTATGTAATGTAGGGCAAGAAACAAGTGATTTGGAAGCTTACGTAGATCATTTATGATCCTAGGCAAGCATCTAAATCACAGAACATGTGTTTCATCCACGTTATCAAATCTTTTGAATTTGACCAGTGCCCTTAACATAGCTACAAGTACCAAAAAAAAGTTGAAAGTGCACTATATATGGTATTCTCGGTACTCTACGATGATGACATCTATAAAAGTTGATAAACAACAAAGAGTGTTATCTAGCGTAGGAAACTGGTCATCTACCCAGTTTAAGGATGATGGATTTAAGATAAACTAGTTATATTCTTAGCATCTATGTTATTAGATTGCTAGAAAAAGAATGTTAAGTTTTCTTAAAGAATACTACATCTACATCATACTTAGACACTTTAGCATTGGAAATTCTAAGAAAAGTTTTTACATCTCTAGAGGGAATTACCTTGTTTCTAGTCAAGTGTTTTTTGACACTGAATGAGATCAAGAAGAATGAGACAAGTTTCGTAATTGGAAGTTTCATTTATGCTATGATGTGTATTAAGTTAGATATTAGCTTTACTATTGGCATAGAAGCTTGATATCATTTTTAACCATGGCCAAGGACATTGGATTGGGTAAAGAATATATACTACAGTACTTGAAGAAGACTAAACGGTATGCTCTAGTTTACCAGACATCCATGCTATGTCCTTTAGGTTACATCGACTCAAATTTTATAATTGATCGGTGACCTAGTCATCCTCTGACTATGTGTTAACGTTAGGAGTTGAAAACTGAGAGATGAAGGAGTGTGATCACATCACGGACTCCATCATGAAAGCTGCAAGTGTGGTCACATCGGAAACTACTAAGGTCACATCGTGATTCCGAGTATGTCTATGTGTATTATATTTTATTATGGTTACTCTAGCAATGTGTCTAAATTGAGGGAAACACGATCTGATAAAGCTAAGCAATCACATAGAGAGGAAGTATGAAATTAATTAAGGATTAAGTGCGCAGCAAGACATTATGGTTACCAAGATATCATCAGAGAACAACCTGGCAGAATTTTTCACAAAATGCCTATATGGCAACATATTTTACACATGAGGTGAAAAGTATAGTAGTTCGATGTATCATGGTCCGAGACCTGCTTAGACTATAAATGGGAGAGTTTTGACAGTGGGTATACTCGAAAGCATGATTTTGAGTATAAGTGGGAGATTGTTAGGATTGGTATAATGAAAAGCATATTTCGAGCATGTTGTACGGATAGAATTGCTTGTATACAATAAACTCTACAATCCACTTTTAAACCAAGGCAAGAAGATGTAATTTTATCGCATTGATGTTTGCTTGTGCATTTATAAGATATTTCTCAAACATTTAAATGTATAGACTGGTCGTGAATGACGTTCACAGAAGGTGACGCAGTCGGTTCTTTGTAGAAGAGAAATAGAATTTCATAACCTAGATAGGCTTGGCTACCTATCGTGAACGGTTGCAGTGTCAGTCCGCATGTTTCCTTACCTTAGGAAATAAACGACACTGGTATGGTATAGCACTGAAGGATCTAACAGTTGAGATAAGTCTTTCTTGCTATTTACTGAAACACAAGGTCTCAGTGATTGTTATTTTTAATCATTGTTGATATAACATTGATCATACAATATTGATTATGCACTACTTTGATTTATCAAATGGTGTGAATTTTTCACACTCCAAGAATCCTGATACCTTGGGTAGTGGTGATCAATGTTTAGAGGTGCTAGTATTGTTATTGCAATTAATCGTGTGCTGGGTGAGTCCAGTTTGATAATATCCTCAAGAGGTGCTAGTATTGGAATTTATTCCAGAATAATAAATAAAGATTTTAAACTAGACAACTTTTGGAAAAAGAAATTAATTAATTAAAGTCAAATAACAAACTTAAATTAATTAATGGATATTTATATCTTAGACACGGGAAATAATAAATTAAAGAGGTAAAGCCCGGATTACTCATAATTTGAGATTGGATGGGCAGTCAATATTATTTTACTGTAGTGGCTGATAATAATATTCTGTCGGACTTGTGTGAAATTGGGGCTTAATTTAATTAGTAAAAGTCCAACAGGTTTGGCCCAAGTCCAACCACCATGGATCCCTAAGCTGGCCCATAATAACTATATATAAAAGGATATTAGAGAGGAGATTAATTAAGAATTAACTGTAAAATTTTGTTCCCCTCTCTTTGGAGTGAACGATATTTTCAATTCTCTGTAGAACTGAAATTTTGTCTTCTTCTCTAATTAAGTTCTTTTGATTCTGACGAGCTTTGTCCACCCAAAGGTCAGATTCGGAGTTTGGGATATATATTAGAATATTATTGATTGAGTACGAAGAACAACACGTGGAGAAGGCGCAAGCAATCGTCGATTCTTTGGAGAATCAGATCGGTAATTCTAAACCGTAGGAAATTCATGAATTGGGGTTTAAATTTCCTTAAGCATGAATTTATGTGTATTCTAGCGTGCAATTAATTGTTTAACATGTGGTTAATTGATCCCATAATCAGTCAAATAGATCTGTATGCCTGATTTATTTGTTTATACATGACTTTCGTTGTGCAAGGGGCACCAAACCCCAACACTCCCTTTGATGAGGCTTGAAATTCGAGGTGAGGGAGAGAGAGAAGCCACGTGAGTGGAGGCTAGGATTTGGAGTGGGAGAAGTGTGTTGTGTGTCTAGGGTTTCCACATCTCTTCGCTATTTATAAAGATGGACTTGTTGGGATAGAATGTTGATCCATGGAGTGATTAGATGTTGGGCTAGCTCACTAGACAATAAACTTATTAAATCAATTAACCCATGATATAATATATTATCCAATGAAATATTATTTTATTCCACTAAAGAATAATATTGAACTCTATCTAAATCACCAAATTACGAAGAACTTGGGTTCTATTTTATTTTATAATATTTCCCACGTTTACGATTATCTTAATCCATTAATATAATTCTTTGTCTGCTATGTGACTTGAACAAAATTAATTCTCCAAAGATTTTTTCTAGTTTGAAACTTTATTTATTATTCATGGAATAAAATTCCAACTGCGCAGTTTTCTGAATAATAAATTCCTTTTTCAAACACCTCTTGGGGACTAAATCATACCACACTGGGCACGCGAATTCTATGAAATAATATTCTAATATTTTTCATGTTATTCAATTACTACCACCCAAGATACCATGATTGAGTTACTAAAAACTCTCACATATTGATAATTCAAAGTGACGTCTGATGAAATATACAATATCAATATTATTTTCATAGACTATGAAAAACTAAAATTTCTGAAATATATTCTTTTAGTAGATAGTAATAAAGAATATATTTCGTATTTGATCCTTTCAGTGTTTTACCACACCAATGTTACTAATCTATTCTTAGGTAAGAGAGAATTATCACAAACATTACAACCATACCAATAGGTAGTCAATGCCTATCTAAATTTTGAACTCGTTTTTCTTCTTACTAGTTCTGGTTTAGTCCCCTACTGGAGAACCCATGAGAAATCATCAGATTCCCCTACTTTAACCTTCCTAGTAAGAAGCCTTAGACTAGTTTATTTATATTGCAATAAATAAACCATTATATTATATTATTTATTCTAATAATATAATATAATATAATATGCCTTAGACTCCAATTGCTCGACAGCCAGCCTCCGGCTCCGTCTAACGGTGATTTCATTCCGGACCAGCGGCCGTCTCCGACAGGGATTCCTTGGTGTGATTTGGCTGGAGTTTTGTAGAGGCATAATCGAGAGGGAGAGAAGAAGATTTTGACTAGCACACTACTATGTCCATTTCCACTTTCGGCTACTAGGTCTTGAGATACGTAGGTATAGTAGTAGCTGTATTTCCAATTCTATATAATAGTAGTCCTCCTTTGTAAAGACACCTTGCATTTACTATTGGTGGTGATAAATCTATTTTTGTTTCTTGGCATCTCTATTTCCACCAACCATTGTAGTTCATAAATTTGAAATCTCTTGAACTTTAATTCCATGAGGAAAAAGAACTATACATAACTTAGTGCCTTCACTTAGATTAAATACAACTTCACAAACATAAATCCAATCTCCTCTTCGTCCAATTCTTTTTCCTTTTTTTTGCCCCAAAAATATGTGCACGAAAACTCGGGGTGTTACAGTTCTCCCTCATGTTAATAGAAATATATTATTTTCTCTCTGCACCTAACACACAAAACAACATCTCCTAAAATTCTATGCCATTCCCCAAGTATGCCATCTATTATGGGATGGATGGAGTACAAACTTCTGATATGATATCTTTCAATAGATAGCAATGAACTTAGGCCCTTAGGATGGCGAACAAAAAAAAAAAAAAAAAACTTAGGCCCTTAGGATTCTCGCCTACACATATTACAATCCCCTGGCCCCGTTATAACCGAATGAAATAACTTAAGGAACTTTTTTTGTGTCAATAGAACCCAAGGAATCAGTGGTATGGCAAAAGCATTAATGAGTGAATCCAACAGTTGGTAAAAATAGAGGTTATCTTGACGAACAGACAAACTGACTAGATAGAAGAAGGGAGGGGGAGGAATCGGAGAGTGTAGACGATTGGATTGACCTTAAGCTTGTGGAGACGATTGCTAAAACTTAAACTAGTTTATACATCTGTGTTTATCTGTGTTTTCTATGTTTTACTGTGTTTTGTTTACCTATGTTATGTCTTTTGTTTGAGTCTGTTTGCATCTAGGTCTAGGAGTTTGTGTTTGTTTCTTTTCCTTAGAGTCAGTCAAGTGATAACCATGCACGAAATTTGCCTTATTTCTTTATTTTGTCTTTCATACTTGAGGGAAAGTATGGTTTAAGTGTGAGCAGTTTGATAAGGCCAATTTCATGCATCGGTTATGGGGTTTAATTCTATGTTTTCTTTGAACTAACACATGTTTAGGTGCGTAGAGAATCTGCCAAGTCAAGGAAATGGACAAGAAATCTACCAGACAGAGGAAACCGAAGGAAAATGGAGTGAAGAAGCCAGCTTGCAACCTGACCCAGAGGATTAAGGAAACAGTTGTGAGTGGAAAAACATCTTTTGAAGCATCTTTTGAAGTCCGAGCCTCAGCTATAAACAGAGACACAACATGAAAAGAGGCATCATCATTCATCATATTCACTTTTCGCTCTTAGCTCGTCTCTTCACACACATATCTCTCTACGCAGTTAGTTTTTAATGGGGTCAATTCTTGGAATTCGTGGTAGCCTAGTTCAAATTACGTGGTGTAACACCGTCCTTGTGAAGGGCGAAGATACAATTGTTTATTTTCTGTTGTTTTAAGCCGAGACTTCATCGTTTTAGAAGCTCGGCGTTTACCATTTCCCTGATGAACCTTCAATCTAGTAGTTATGGAAGTTTTTGTTTTCTGTTTAGCTGATTCTGATGTTGATTGTTGGTATTTACTGTTATGGATGCTTTTCGCAATTGATGTTTGATTCGGAGTTGAGATCGGGTTGATCGGAGTTGATTTGTTGTTGAATCGGTTGGACCTGAATTGAGGAGTGTGGGTTTGACGTATCAGAGTTGGTCTTTGTTGATCTGAGTTGAATTGTTGAACGGAGTTATGGATCTGAGACGTGATGTTTTGAAATTTGCATGGTTATGGATGTTTATTGTTATCTGTTTATTTTGCTTGGCCTAGTAGTTTAGATCTGGTCATTTTATGCTTAATCATAATGTTTGAAGTTGGATCTGAGATTGCTCTGTTTATCATGTTAGATACTCTGTTTTCGTTTTTGTTTACTTGATTGTTTGGAGAAGAAGAAAGTAGAAGTTAGTTAGAAGTCGGATTGGTCACTGGCCATGTTTACTTTCCGCAGCTTTTTCTGTCGTACTAGCCAAATCAGGAAAATGGTCCCCACTGCATGTTTACGTATTGTTTAGCTGTTTTTGGAATTCCGTTTACCTGGCCTGGTAGTTTAGTTGTTGAGTTTCTTTAGTTGAAATTTCATTTCCGTCAACCACGCATGCGATCGTACTTTTCTTGTTCCTTAAGTCTAGTAGATAGGTTAGTTATATTTAAAGTCCTCTGAGTCTAGTAGTTAAACAAGTCTTAACCCATGAGTTGCGTGGCAGCAGCCAATCCCTTCCAAGTCATCTGAACGCTTGCTTACCCCCTCCATCTCTATGGGATCAATCCTTACTACCCTATACTAGCCAGGAGTAATGGGTTAAGGTTTCGATAGTGATTGAGAGTATCCTAACGACGTAGTCAGATAGGTTAGAGAGTTCCTAGGCCTAGCGATTGAGTGAATCCTCTGGACCTGTTCGACCTGCACTTTGCACACCCTCAGGACACACTTCTCACAATCAGTCACTTCAAATGGCGCCGTTGCAGGGGATGGATGGCGTATTTTCTTCATTTTTCAGTTTATGAGCAGAGGCTCGAGGTACCGGTACTGGAGCGATACATCTAATTGGAGGGACACCCAGACTAGTTGGCGGGCCAAGGAAACAACAATCCCTGTTACCACCAGTTTCGGGTTATCCACCGCAAACCCAACACCTTCGAGTTCAAGAAGTGAGGCGGACCCAGTCTCACTTGTGAAGAGAGAACCGGAATTACCTCCGGAGTTTCTGGAAGAAGAGCAACCAGAAATCATGGCAGGGATAGTTGATAATGATCCAGAGATAGGATCGCTAAACGCCCACCTTAATGGCGAGCCAGCCCATGCAATAGTGGTCACACCAGCACAGTTTGCGATCGAAGTCAAGACGAATGTCTTATCGGTGATGCCACATTATTATGGGCGACCGAGTGAGTGTCCGTAGGAATTTCTGCATGAATTTTTCAAACTCTGCGGAATCCTTAAGAAAAATCCAATTAACTTCTAAAGGAAAACATTTAGTTTAATTTACGGAAACACCATTTTCAGATAACAATGTAAATACCCGGTTAAAACCTAACACAACCAAACATGCTCAAACACAGTACGAAAAAGATTAAAGTCTTGAGACATAGATCAAAATATAGCAGCGGAAATAAGGTCTGAAGAGAGTCAAGGATAACGCCTATGTATGAAGACACAACGCATCCTAAGTTCTTAGGCCAACTCAACATACTCCGCAACATCCCGCTCAACCTGCACATAAAGAAAAGAATATGCAGGGCTGAGTACTTGTTGTACTCAATGGGCTCATGCCGAAAATATTTTAATATAGTTATGTCATCCATACCAGTGACCTCGAGTTTTATATGTAGTAAGAAATATCACGAGAACACAAAAATATTTCAAGTCTGGCCAGACAATTTATCTCCCGACTTTTCACATCAATCCATCAATCACAATCATCATATCACAGTGCGACGAAAGTGTGGCCACACTATTCGCCCACGAGACCGGCCGACTAGCAAGGACGGTTCACGATCCCACCAGTGTACACAGCCTGATAGAGTATGCGGCCCTACTCAAACCCGAATTCGTTTCACAACACAACCATATAGCCTAACGGAGCAAGCTCAGACGAACTAGGCATCAGGCAACAATCTCACAAACAAAATAACATGGCATGACATAACAGTTAAACCACCCTTATAACACCACATCGTATTTTCGGAAAATAAAGAGATTTGAAAAGAAAGCCCACCTCGATTGTTTAAACAACACAAAACCCAACTTATGGAAACTCTTGTTCCTCGAGCTCACGTATCTACAATCACCCTTGCCAACGACAACACCATTAGCCTTCCATCAAATTATATTATCATGCATGTTCTATCGTTCCTTTTATCATTCCCTTAATTTACCCATCCCAACATTCATCAACATAAGGGAAAAACATGCCATAATATTTCTCAACGCGTCACATATAATCACGTCACAGGGTACCTTCCCAAATCATACATGCATCATATAATTCATTAAAACTTGGCAACAAGTGATATTTCCACATAACAACAAATCTGGCAGAACTGCGCGGTTGGTTTGTAAAAATCACCAAAAATCCATCCAATCTCATATGAAGCTAAAATTTGGTCACAACACAGTAGAAACATTCAAGTCCATCCAGTTAAAATATCTCACTCAAATCATGTCAATTGGTCAGTCAAAACATTAATGCAACTCTCTGGTCGGTCAACTCAGAATATCTCTGGTCGGTCAAAATATCTCATTCATTTGAAAAATTCACCAAAAATTCATCCGATGTCCAATGAGGCTGAAATAATCGCACAACTCAGAATACACATAAAAGTTTATCTAGTTCAAAATTTACATCAAAAGGAGGCCATTTGGTCGGTCAAATAGAAAACGAAACTTTCTGGGCGAGAAAACAAGTTTCTGGCAGAATTGTGCAATTGACTTCAAAAATTCATTAAAAATTCATATTTCATCAAAAAGGGCTGAAATTCACACACAACACAGAAAACACCTTGAATATTACTCAGTTAAAATTTCGTGTCAAAATTCGATCGTTTGGTTGGTCAAAAATACGTCGGAATCCTCTGTCCGACATCACAGATTCCAGGCTTAAGAATTTCGAAAATAGGGTTTCTTCCTCAATCATCCAAACAAAATTTTTCATGCTTATAACACACAATCATGCTTAAAAAGGTTCTCATAATCATGTTTGCACATAAACTCACATCATTCACTAAATATTCAAATCAAACTTCACACAAACTCATTTAAAATCGCATATTCATCAAAGTTCTCATGCAAACACAAATTCCCACCGATTAATTTTGCGATCTATGATTCCTACACTCACTATATGCATGTAGGATTCAAGAACAAGGATTAAATGGAAAGATTGAGGGAAAGTGAATCAAATATACCTTTCTTGATAAAAACGAATCGGTAGAAACAAGAATTGATGCGATTCGTCGGAAACTCTTGAAACTCAACTCCAACGGATGCAAGAACAAGGATGAATGGAGGATTTTTGGAGAGAATGAAGAAAGGAGGGAAGGAGGCGTGTGAGGGAGAGAATGAGGGAGGGGGCGTGTGAATTAGGGTGGCTAGGGTTAGGATTAGTTTATTTATTCATTAGGTTAAATCTCACACCCAAATAAAAATAATTAAATTGTGGGAGAATAAAATAAATTCCCAAAATTAAGGTACAAAGTAGCGTATATTTTGAGGGAGAATTTTCAAAATTTGCTGATTTAATTAGCATGGAAAAATAGCAATATTTACTTGGAGAGAAATATATTCACAACTTAGAAAATAAAATAATGGATATTTCATAAATAAGGGAACAAAATAATTTAAATCTCCAAGTAGGAAGATAAGGGAGGGGGGCGAAAATTCCATGGGGAATGCACAAGGAAATAATTTAAATCATCAATTAAATAGAATAGGATTTAAATTTTGTAATTTATTTATAGGAAAAGACTCCCATAAAATAGGTAACAATTAAATAAATTTCCACAAGGAAATTAAACACAAGGGGGCGTGCGACACAAGGAAATATTCACATCCCAATTAATTTGACTTAGGTATTAATTTGGTATTTCATTGAATAAATGAGGTTCCACAAAATAGGAAACAAATATATTCTTCCTCTACAAAATAGGGGGGGCGAAAATTTGCTTAAATAGCCACAAAGAAATAATTCAACTCTTAATTTAATTAGGGTGAGGAAATAAAAGGTGGCAAGATTTAATTTGATTTAAAATAGATCAAGGGAACCAACAAGGTACCAATTAAATCGAAGAAACTAATTCATCCTCCTAATTAAAATCGGGGATTTTCGAAACTCACAAAAATAATAGGCTAGAGTTCGAATTTCATGTAGTACAAACTAGGGATAATTTGGTTTGGATTTAACTTGGATGAATATCCCAAAACAATTAATTAAATCCAAGAAAGAATAAATTTCCAATAATTGGAGGGGCCGACAATAGCCACTTTGTTTGGCTAGAACAAGATGCATGATCTTATTTAAATTGATTTTCCCCACATTAAAATATAAATAGCATTTCATTCCAATTTCCCCATGACGGTTTATTCCACATACTCAAACTCAGTCACGTAGCAACAACATAAATTTCATAAATGAAATTTCCAAATCGACATATTAAATAAAAGTCACAAAAATTTTGGGGTGTTACATCCTTCCCCTCTTAACAGAAATTTCATCCCGAAATTTGACCGTCTCACATAAACAACTCGGGGTATTTTTCTTTCATTCTATCTTCTAACTCTCACGTGGCTTCCTCGGGACCATGGTGTTTCCACAACACTTTCACGGATGCTATCGACTTGTTTCGCAACTCTTGCACCTTCCGATCTAGGATTGCCTCTAGCCTTTCCTCGTAGCTCATGTCGGGGGTTAGGATCACTTCCGCTTGGTGAATCACATGTTTGGGGTCGAACACGTACTTGCGCAACTGCGACGCATGGAACACGTTGTGCACATTCCCAAAACTGGGAGGTAACGCCAAACGATACGCTACAGGACCTACTTCATCGATAATCTCATACGGCCCTACAAAATGCGGTTTCAGCTTGCCCTTCACTCCAAACCTCACAACTCCTTTCGTCGGGGATACTTTCAAGAATACTTTGTCACCAACATCGAATTTGATTTCCGTTCAACGCACGTTAGCATACGACTTCTGCCTATCTTGAGCTTCTTTGATCCTTGCGCGGATTTGATGCACAATTTCGGTCATTTCCCTTATAGCGTCGGGTCCTAACATCTTCCTCTTGCCAACTTCATCCCAATAGAGTGGGGATTGACACTTCTTGCCATACAATGCTTCATACGGAGCCATATCGATCGTCGCTTGATAGCTATTGTTGTAAGCGAATTCAACCAACGGTAGAACAGTTTCATAACTTTCCCCTTGATCTAAGACAACGGCTCGCAGCATATCGTCAAGCGTTTGAATCGTCCTCTCTGACTGTCCGTCCGATTGCGGGTGATAAGCAGTGCTGAAGTTCAGTTGTGTGCCCAATTCACGTTGCAAACTCATCCAAAACTTTGATGTGAACTTCGTATCGCGGTCGGGCACAATGGTCTTTGGCACTCCATGCAAACGCACAATCTCATTCACGTAGAGTTTTGCTAATTTATCCTCGCCATAAGTAATCTTAATCGGTAAGAAGTGCACGCTTTTAGTATGTCGATCGATAATTACACATATCGCGGTGTTGCCCTTTTGTGACTTCGGCAAACCCGTCACGAAATCCATAGCTAGATGTTCCCACTTCCACTCGGGAATTTCAAGTGGTTGCAATTTCCCATATGGCCGTTGGTGTAAGGCCTTCACTTGTTGACATGCTAGACATCGCTCCACATACGACGCTACGTCCCTTTTCATTCCGTCCCACCAAAAACGTTGCTTCAAATCTCGATACATCTTCGTGCTTCCGGGGTGAGCAGTGTAAGGCGTGTCGTACGCTTCACTCAAAATCTCATCTTTTAGCGTCCCATCGCTCGGCACACACAATAGTCCATCTTACATCAAGGCATTATCTGCCTCCTCACGGTAATGACCAAGCTTTACGGCTCTCACCTTCACACGTAATTCTTCCAACTTCTCATCACATCGTTGGGCTTCTATGAGCTTGGTTCTCAAATCTGGCTCAATCACTAGCGTCGCGATTCTTCCTCCAACTGTCTCGGGCGCTTTCACTATTTCCAATCTCATTCTGTCGAATTCACGAATCAACGCTTCCTCTTGTGTTAGGAAATAAGCCAATTGCGGTTGGTTCTTCCTACTCAAAGCATCGGCTACTACGTTCGCCTTGCCCGGATGATAGTGAATACCACAGTCATAATCTTTCACGATCTCTAACCAACGTCGCTGTCGCATGTTTAGCTCCTTCTGCTCAAAGAAATTCTTGAGACTCTTGTCATTCGTATATATCTCGCATCTCACTCCATAGAGATGGTGTCTCCAAATTTTCAGTGCGTGCACTACTGCTGCTAGTTCCAAATCATGGGTTGGAAAATTCAGCTCATTGGGTCTCAACTGTCGGGAAGCATATGTTATCACTTTCCCATCTTGCATTAACACGCATCCAAGTCCTACTTTTGATGCATCAGTATAGACGGCGAAGTCCTTGTCGGCTGCCGGCACCGCTAGAACAGGTGTTGTGGTCAACTTTTTTTTCAACAATTGGAAACTCGCCTCGCATTCCGGCGTCCAAACCACTTTGATTCCTTCCTTCAACAATTGTGTCATTGGTCTCGCGATTTTAGAGAATCCCTCGATGAAGCGTCGGTAGTATCCCGCCAATCCCAAGAAACTGCGGATTTCACTCGGCGTTTTCGGCGATTTCCAATTTTGCACAGCCTCGACCTTTGCAGGGTCTACTTGAACCCCATTTACTGTCACGGTATGACCAAAAAAGTTCACTCGAGTCAACCAAAATTCACACTTACTAAACTTGGCATAAAGCTTTTCCCTTCGTAACGTTTCCAACACAGTTTGCAGATGCCCTCCATGTTCCTCCTCGTTCTTCGAGTATACTAAAACATCATCGATGAATACTAACACGAACTTGTCAAGATACTCGTGGAAAACTCAGTTCATCAAGTCCACGAAGACGGCCGGGGCGTTGGTCAGCCCAAATGGCATCACGACGAATTCATAATGGTCATAACGAGTGCGAAAAGCAGTCTTAGGCACATCTTCACGTCGGACCTTTAGTTGATGATATCCCGACCTCAAGTCCATTTTCGAAAATACGCCCGCTCCTCGAAGTTGGTCAAACAAATCATCAATCCTCGGCAGTGGGTACTTATTCTTCAAGGTCATCTTGTTGAGCTCACGATAGTCGATGCACATCCTCATGGTTCATCCTTTTTCTTAACGAACAACACTGGCGCTCCCCACGGTGACACACTAGGTCGAATGAATCCCAAATCGAGTAGTTCCTGCAACCAAATCTTCAATTCTACCAACTCCTTAGAGGCCATTCAGTATGGTGCTTTCGATACTGGCGCAGATCCAGGCTCCAAATCGATGGTAACTCCACTTGCTTATCGGGCGGCGGTCCAAGCAAAGTTTCGGGAAACATGTCGGGAAAATCTCGTACCACTTCCACGTCTTCCACCCTCAAATCCTTCTTTTCCTCTCCGTTCAAGTACACAAGATATGCCGGACGCCCTTTTCTTATCATCGTGGTTGCTTGTAAAGAAGAGATTATGGAGGTTCATGGTTCAAGGAAATTCCATACAAGATAGTTGGCTCGTCGCCAGGGGCTCGAAAAGAAATTTGCCTCTCCTTGCAAATGTTGCATCAAGAACTCAGAATATGTATCAAGAACGCAAACTTTAATCAAACAGTCTTAACTTGGATATGAACCGATTTCGAATTGTAACAATTGGTTATGATCATCCCCACGGAGCTTGAAGGAACATAAGATAGGTCATGAATATGAGATGGTATCGAATTATGTCAATTCTCATAGTAGGCTACCAAACAAGATAATTCAGTTGTTCGACCAAATTTGAAAGGTCAACACATCAATGGATAGTGACTTAAAGGGTTGAGGGAAAAAAATGATCAGTTGCATGAGGATTGAGAAATGTAGGCAGTTGTCACAAAGAGGTACTGATCATGGTTCACGAAAATCATAATATGGAATGCCAGAATCACATTAATGGGTTCATAAATTTGTGAAAGGCAACCAAAGTCAAAGGGGCTTTTGAAAAAAAAAATCAAGTGGATTAAGTTTGTTAAGGCAAGGTACAAAATGTAGGCCTTAACTTCGTTTTGTAAAAAGAAAGGATTTATAGTGAAACTGAACCAAAAATACTTTCACTCTATGAGAAAGAACTTGACACAGCCATGGATACAAAATGAAAAGCTGAACAAAAGTTCGAAAAAGAATATCCCATAGAAAACATGTCGGTGATGAAGGGGCTGGCAGCGGAAGCGTGCGGACAAAACGGATCACATGAATTTGATCTATTTAGTAGATTATTTAGACAAAATCTATTCGCGTAATTATCACATGTATCATGCTCATAACTTGAATTAAAACATGCTTTAGCACATAAAATTCCTAAAACATACTTACTACTGAATTAGCCAATTTACCTCGTTGATTCAATCAAGAATCAATGATGGCTTTCTCCGTCTCCATGTGAAGATCTTCAATACAAGACCTCGGATCTTCTGACTGGTGTCCCGGACTATACGCTGATATTTGTGTGGGCAAATCTCACCAACGTACTAGGACTCGAATAATGGAAGACAGAACTCAGCTCACGGAGGAGAGCACAATTTTCGAAAATCATTCTTTAGAGGGGGGACGAAAATTTGACAAAATAATTGTTGTGTTTTCTGTCTCCTTTATTCTCCTATTTATTTAAGTCACATATTGGGCCCAGTCAGGGATCTAAGGAAGAATCTGGAACAAGCCTCACCCAATTAGCTTTTTACTAATTAAATTGAACCCACAATTTAATATAAGCTTATATTGGAATATTACGAGCAGCCACTACAGAAGTAATATTGCACTGCCTCCCAAATCCGAAATTACAAGTATTCCGGGTTTCCTTTAATTGTATTTGATTTATTTCCCGCGCTTAAGATGGAAACATCCATTAATTAATTAATGTCTGCTATAGACTTAATTAATTAACATATTTCGAATTCCAAGAGTGGACTTAGCAAGAAACTCTTATTTATTATTCATAGAGTAATCAAACTCCAACTAGCTAGGTTCCGAATAATAAAACCTCGTTTCGAGCTCCTCTTGTGGATGTTATCAAACGAGACTCTCCTCGCGCACGTTTCAACATAATAGCAATCCTAGCACCTCTAGATAATGATCACCACTACCCAATATACCTGGATCATTGGGTTACGAAAAACCCGCACCTTTGGTAAGTCAAAGTAGTGGATACTCAATATCGTATGCTCAATGCTAACGTACATTGATTAAAAAATTAATTCTCAAGACCTCGTCTTTCAGTAGATAGCATAAAGACTCGTCTTGCTGTTAGATCCATTCAGTGCTATACCACACCAACGTCATCTTATTTCAATAAGGTTTAGAAATAATCGGACTGACATTGCAACCTTTCGCGATAGGTAGTCTAGGCCTATCTAGGTTGTGAAATTCTTATTTTTTTTTGTTTAGAACTGACTGTGTTACCTTAAATTGGACGACGCCCACAACCGGTCTACTAAAACAAAGACTTAGACTTTGTTACGTTTGCTCATACATTTAAATATGCAATAAACAACCATTAAATGTAAAACATAACAACATTATGACAAAAATAATCTGTTGCATTTATTGGAAAATAACCATTAGAGTTTTACAGTATCCAATCACTCGAAAGGTGATTTCTAGTATACAAAACCCTAACAATCTCCCACTTATACTCAAAATAGCTTTCGAGTATACAAAATAGTAGTGCACACGTCTAAATTTCTCCCACTTATACTGAAAGCGAGTTGAGGTCTTGAATGAGTCGAACTCCCTTCAACGTGGCACTCGAACGGTTTTACCGCCAAAGCCTTTGTAAAAGGATCTGCCAGGTTGTTCTCTGACGCAATCTTGACCACTTTTATGTCTCCTCTCTGTACTATATCTCTAATGATATGATACTTCCGCTCTATGTGTTTGCTCGCTTTGTGAGCTCTTGGTTCTTTCGAGTTTGCCAC
Source organism: Salvia splendens (assembly GCF_004379255.2). Lineage (NCBI taxonomy): Eukaryota > Viridiplantae > Streptophyta > Magnoliopsida > Lamiales > Lamiaceae > Salvia > Salvia splendens. The sequence continues at coordinate 28,780,506 of NC_056036.1, forward strand.
AGCACCAGAATTGTCACAATAAATAGTGATGCTCTTGGGCAGATTCGAAACCACACCTAAATCCATAAGGAAGTTCTTGAACCATACAGCCTCTTTTGCAGCCTCTGATGCGGCCACATACTCGGCTTCCATGGTCGAGTCTGCGATGCATTTCTGCTTCACACTCTTCCAAATTACGGCTCCACCTCCTGAGGTGAACACATATCCTGAAGTAGATTTTCTCGAGTCCTGATCAGCTTGAAAGTCTGAGTCAGTATATCCTAAAGGACAGAGCTCGACTGCATTGTAAACTAGAGCATAGTCCTTAGTCCGTTTAAGGTACTTGAGTATGTTCTTTACGGCAGTCCAATGTTCTTGGCCCGGATTCGACTGATATCTTGCCACCATGCCAACAGCAAAGCAAATATCTGGTCTAGTACAAAACATAACATACATGAGACTTCCAACTGCCGAAGCATATGGAATCCTTCTCATTGCTTGTATCTCAGACGGTGTTTTAGGGCACATCTCTTGAGATAAATGGATGCCATGTCTAAAAGGTAAGAAACCTTTCTTGGCGTCCTGCATGCTAAAACGACTAAGTACTGTTTCGATGTAAGATTCTTGAGATAAGCACAACATCTTCTACTCTCGATTTCGAAGAACCTTGATCCCGAGGATGTGTCCCGCGTCTCCCATATCCTTCATCTCGAACTGGTTTGATAACCATGTTCGAACTGATGACAACATCTTTTTATTGTTTCCAATTAGAAGAATGTCATCCACATATAAAACTAAGAACACCACATTCCCCTTATCAACTTTCTTATACACGCAGCTCTCACTTGGGCACTTTTCGAATCCAAACTTGCAAACAGTTTGATCAAAACATTGGTTCCACGATCTGGATGCTTGCTTGAGGCCATAAATGGCCTTCTTAAGCTTCCAAACCATGTGTTCTTTGCCCTTTATGGCATATCCTTCCCGTTGTTCCATGTAGATGGTCTCCTCAAGACTACCGTTTAGAAATGCAGTCTTAACGTCCATCTGCCATACATCCCAATCCATATAAGCTGCAATAGACAACAATATCCGGATCGATTTGAGCATGGCCACTGGGGAGAAGGTCTCATCATAATCGATGCCTTCCTTTTGGGTATACCCCTTGGCCACTAGTCTTGCTTTGAAGACTTTAACTCGTCCATCGGGTCCACGTTTACGTTTATATATCCACTTGCTTTCAATGGCAGTACAACCTTCGGGTAGGACGGACAAATCGTAGACGTCTTTGTCTATCATAGATTGTAGTTCCGAATCCATTGCTTTTACCCATTCGCAATGATCGATATCTGCCTGCGCCTCCGCAAAGTTCCAGGGATCTAATACATTGCTGTCCGAGGAGTGATCCATAGATTCTCCCAAACCAATGTATCTGTCGGGCTCATATGAGACCCTCCCACTGCGGCGCGGCGCTACAATAGTTTGTACACTTGGTACTTGTTCTTGGTTAATGGAACTTGTGACTGAAGTTAGCTCATCAAGAGCCACTTCACTGCTGGGTTTATGATTCATTACATAGTCTTCCTCTAAGAATGTCGCGTGAGTGCTCACAATGACTTTCTTATCACGGAGACTAAAGAATTCATAACCTTTCATTCCTTTGGGGTAACCTATAAACAAACATACCTCCGTCCTAGATCCTAGCTTAGTTGGATCCTTTTCCAATACATGAGCCGGGCAACCCCAAACCTTGAGATGTGCTAGATTGGGCTTACGCCCAGTCCACAACTCATATGGAGTTTTAGGTACGGATTTTGATGGTAAATTGTCTAAAATGTGACTTGCGGAAACCAAGGCATGTCCCCAAAACGAAATAGGCAAACGTGCATAACTCATCATCGATCGAACCATGTTTAATAAGGTCCTGTTCCTTCTTTCAGCCACGCCGTTCTGCTGGGGCGTGCCCGGCGCAGTCAGTTGGGATTGAATTCCCACTTCCGATAAGTAGTCCAAAAATTCGGCACTGAGGTATTCGCCTCCACGATCAGATCGTAGGCATTTGATATTCTTCCCATGATACTTCTCCACAAGAGTCTTAAAGTCTTTAAACTTGTCAAAAGACTCTGACTTGTGACGCATCAAGTAGACATATCCAATTTTCGAGAAGTCATCAATAAATGTGATGAAGTATCGAAAACCACCTCTTGCCTCAGTTGACATTGGTCCACATACATCGGAATGAACGAGCTCAAGTACTTCCTTGGACCTATTGTCCTTAGCCTTAAAAGGCCTCTTGGTCATCTTGCCTTCTAAGCATGACTCACACTTATGAAAAGGTTCCTCCTCTAGACCTTTGATAAGATCTTGTTGAACAAGAGAATGGATCCTCCTTTCATTGGCATGACCAAGTCTAAGGTGCCACAAGTACGTTTCGTTCATTGAATTTGAAGGTTCTTTTCGTTTCTTTGAAATTTTTGATGTTGTATTGAGTTCTGATTTGCGATTATTAAACTGTGTAGAAGTGATTGTGTACAGATTGTTTTCCATGATACCACGACAGATATAAGAACCATCTTTCTTAATAACGCAGTTGTCATTAAAAGAAATCGAATATCCATCATAAACCAATTTAGAAACTGAAATTAAATTTCTTCTAAAAGAAGGTATCAACAAAACATTCTTCAAAATAAAAAATCTATCACTACTAAAACGCAAATAAATGTCTCCCACTGCAACTGCCGCCACCTTAGTAGCGTCGCCCAGCTGGACTTCGATCTCACGATCATGTAGCCGTCTTGTCACCTGCATTAAGTCAGGATCAAAACAAATATGATCAGTGGCTCCTGTGTCAATAACCCAAGTGCAAATTGATGTCGAAGTCAAACAAGACTCGACAACTAGAGCTTGGTGCATACCTGTAGCCTTGCCCCGTTTAGGACAGTCTGGCTTCCAATGCCCCTTTTCTCCACACTTGAAACACTTCCCCGTGGGCTTCTTGTTAGCCCCTCTTCTTCTTCTTTCCCTTAGCTATCTTGGCCGGTCCTGAGTTCGGTGCCTGCCTTTTTCCTTTGCTAGGCTTTAAGCCAGAGGAACGAGGCGCCGAAGTCATCATGGCCGCCTTAGCCTGGACCATAAGGTCCTCTGCCGACTGAAGTTCAGTCAACAACTCTGCCAAGGTGTAATTCCTTTTGTTCATCTCGAAGTTGAGCTTGAACTGTTGGAAGCTAGGGGGAAGACTTTGAAGGATGATAGTCACCTGGGACTCGGGATCGATCGTCCCTCCCAAGACCTCAATTTGGTTGAGGTGGCCCATCATCTCGAGGACATGGTCCCTCACAGACGAGCCTTCCTTCATTATCTTCGACATGATACTCCGAAAGGCTTGAGACTTCGCCGTTCGATTCTGAGTACTAAAAAGATTTTTGAGATTCTGCATAATCTCGGCGGCTGTTTCCATGGCTGAATGCTGATGCTTAAGTACTGAAGACATAGATGCCAACATGTAGCACTTAGCCATCTCATTCGCCTTATGCCACCGTCTGTGTGCATCTCTGACTCCTGCCGCAGCGGTAGCCGCCAGCACTGGAGGTCGCGTGGTGGTGAGCACAAAGATGTACTCATCTGATGTGAGAACGATGTCCAAATTTTGTTTCCATTCTATGTAATTTTGGCCCTCGAGTTTATTTTCTTTGAGAATTGCGGAAAGAGGATTGAATGACATATTGACGATTTGATTTGCACTGCAAAACAGAGTATTTTACTATTGTCATAAACTTATGTAAGAAGTTTGATTAGATTAACCATAAAACTTTTCAAAATCTTACAACTGTAAAATTAAAATTTTGTACCCTCCAGAGGAAGTCAATACGCATTAAAATCTTACAATTTTACTGGTCACAACACCGACGATTAGTCCAGAGACCACAGAGTGGCATGGCCGCCTAATGTTGCCTAAGCAAGACCACCGAATTTAGCATTACAGAGTCTCATTTCTACAATACACTCCCATAACAATGCTTGTGTGTTGCTAACAAGATCAAGCTATCTCATAAATCCTGTGTGAACTTCTGAATCTCGCAGTTTCTTAGGATTATTGTCCCCACAGAGCAGGTGGCGATAATATTGGAAACTACATTCTAGTTCATACTACCCTCATGCTATTTTCTTAGGATTATTGTTCCCACAGAGCAGGTGGCGATAATATTAGAAAAAAGGCTTCATAAATTGCAGACCAATTGATGGAGACCATATACAAATGTTGTGTTCGTAATTATAGCTTAGATATTTTGGGTTATGGTTTTACTTTAATTATCCTTAGCCTTGAGGCAGTTTAAGGCTTAATTAAATTCTGTTGGTATTTAATCTACTGGATAATTAAATCTTTTATTAATTGGTATCTTCCTTTAAGAAATTATTGTTCTAGAATATAATTCTTATTCATGTCTACTATAAGGTATATCTAAAATAAATAAATTATTTAATTCTTAATAAGACATGAAAAATTAAATTCAAATTAATTCCATGTTCAAGATTAGGAAGAGATATTTCATTATTTAATGTATTCATACATATCTATCCCTTTTAGGATCTTAGATATATAAATAGTAGGAAACTATTAAATTATTCTTATCCATATTATCTAGGAATCAAAATATTATTATTTATTTCCATAGATATAGAAAATAATAAAAATATTCCTTAAATCTAGATAAATATTAGGAAACTATTAAATTATTCTCATCTATATCATCTAAGAATAAAATAATATTATTTATTTCCATAGATATAGATAATAATAAAAATATTCCTAAAATCTAGGTAAATCTTCCAAAAAGATTTTATTTCCATTAAATAATAATATTTTAATGATATCTTTTAATAAAATAATTAAATAATCATTAAAATAATCTTTCATCGTTATCTCATCGTACGAGGTTCGAACGAACGATGAACGACGAAGATCCGACGAATTTGTCGTCGAATCACGAAGCATGCAGCGTCTCGTACACCGGCGCGCAGGTGGCGCGCCAGCGTCTCGGCCGCCTGGCTCATCGGGTGTCGCAGCTTCTCGGCTAGGCGCGCACACGGCGGCACGCGCCTCTCGACCAGCTGCTCGACGCCTGTCTCGGCGTCTCGGCTCGTCGGGTGCCGACGCTTCTCGGCCAGGCATCTCGGCGCCCTGCTCGACGGGTGCCGACGCTTCTCGGCCAGGCGCGCGCGCGGTGGCGCACGCCTCTCGGCCAGCGTCTCGGCGCCAGGCTCGACCCTCCGAGCCGTCGGGTGTCGCGAGCTCTCGGCCAGCGGTGCGCACGGTGGCGCGCCCGCTCTCGGCCAGCTCGGACCTTCCGCCTAGGGTTCGGCCCAGTGTCTCGCGGTGTCTCGGTGGCTCTCGGACGAGCCACCACTCCTCGCCAGTCACCGCCGTGTCGACTTTGACCCGGGTTCCGTTTGGTGCGTGTGGTCTCGGCCGGCGGCGCGCACGAGTCCCTACTCATTTGCGCGTCGCCCCGTGATCACGACTCCCGGCTCCAACTGTCTCGACATCCCTATCTCGATCGCTCACTGTGCGTTCAAGCAATTCAAGTTCTTTGATTCGATAGTTCTTCGCAATCAAATAATACATGCATACATGAATTTTGCGAAATTTAAATCCAAATAATCAGAGCCAAAGACTGGCTCTGATACCAACTGAAGGGGCTGGCAGCGGAAGCGTGCGGACAAAACGGATCACATGAATTTGATCTATTTAGCAGATTATTTAGACAAAATCTATTCGCGTAATTATCATATGTATCATGCTCATAACTTGAATTAAAACATGCTTTAGCACATAAAATTCCTAAAACATGCTTACTACGGAATTAGCCAATTTACCTCGTTGATTCAATCAAGAATCGATGATGGCTTGCTCCGTCTCCACGTGAAGATCTTCAATACAAGACCTCGGATCTTCTGACTGGTGTCCCGGACTATACGCTGATATTTGTGTGGGCAAATCTCACCAACGTACTAGGACTCGAATAATGGAAGACTGAACTCGGCTCACGGAGGAGAGCACAATTTTCGAAAATCACTCTTTAGAGGGGGGACGAAAATTTGACAAAATAATTATTGTGTTTTCTGTCTCCTTTATTCTCCTATTTATTTAAGTCACATATTGGGCCCAGTCAGGGATCTGAGGAAGAATCTGGAAAAGGCCTCACCCAATTAGCTTTTTACTAATTAAATTGAACCCATAATTTAATATAAGCTTATATTGGAATATTACGAGTAGCCACTACAGAAGTAATATTGCACTGCCTCCCAAATCCGAAATTACAAGTATTCCGGGTTTCCTTTAATTGTATTTGATTTATTTCCCGCGCTTAAGATGGAAACATCCATTAATTAATTCATGTCTGCTATAGACTTAATTAATTAACATATTTCGAATTCCAAGAGTGGACTTAGCAAGAAACTCCTATTTATTATTCATAGAGTAATCAAACTCCAACTAGCTACGTTCCGAATAATAAAACCTCGTTTCGAGCTCCTCTTGTGGATGTTATCAAACGAGACTCTCCTCGCGCACGTTTCAACATAATAGCAATCCTAGCAACTCTAGATAATGATCACCACTACCCAATATACCTGGATCGTTGGGTTACGAAAAACCCGCACCTTTGGTAAGTCAAAGTAGTGGATACTCAATATCGTATGCTCAATGCTAACGTACATTGATTAAGAAATTAATTCTCAAGACCTCGTCTTTCAGTAGATAGCATAAAGACTCGTCTTGCTGTTAGATCCATTCAGTGCTATACCACACCAACGTCATCTTATTTCAATAAGGTTTAGAAATAATCGGACTGACATTGCAACCTTTCGCGATAGGTAGTCTAGGCCTATCTAGGTTGTGAAATTCTTATTTTTCTTTGTTTAGAACTGACTGTGTTACCTTAAATTGGACGACGCCCACAACCGGTCTACTAAAACAAAGACTTAGACTTTGTTACGTTTGCTCATACATTTAAATATGCAATAAATAACCATTAAATGTAAAACATAACAACATTATGACAAAAATAATCTGTTGCATTTATTGGAAAATAACCATTAGAGTTTTACAGTATCCAATCACTCGAAAGGTGATTTCTAGTATACAAAACCCTAACAGGTGAAACATGCCTATATTGAAGGACATTACTGCAAGCAGCCTTAGGAATGAAGTTCAATAGCAAAGGCTCACAGAGTCAAATATTGTTCGTATAAATAATAAGTCAAAGAAGGCTACAATTAATCCAATTGTCCAAAGTTATGAAGGCAACACCACTCTCCAAGAATTGAAAGTGAGTTATGACTCAATGGAGGAAAAGAAATAATATGCATCGCTTGCAAGGGGTGAATGAAACAAGCTATTAAATTGACAAGGGCTCATGGTTATTTGAAAGGTCCTGAAAAATAACTTCTTAGAATCCAAGTAAAAACTGTTGATTTAATTAGTTTGTTCTAGCTATTAAAGTCGCACTCCCTCGTTCATCTTTCGCAAGCCAAGACTGGTAACATCGCTCTAAGAACCGTGGATTCCACGCTGGGATTCTTCGTGTCATCGCCACTAATAATGATAGTTGGAATCCACATCTTCATAAAATTCTTTGCATGTCATAATGACTATCCTCGTAGGACATTGTTATCATCCTCGTGCTCCTTGGCAGGGTATGAAGATCATCTTCATCGTGTTGTCACCTACGCAAGATTACACTATACTAATTTAATCGCGAGTATGATCGCTCGCCGTTGCATGAAAATATCACTTAGCTTCAGCTCTTCTTGTCTCGCACCTTGACTTAAGGGATTGCCTCAACTTTCATATTCTCGTACGTTTCATTGCTCATAGAAGCAATAGTTAAGTTTTCAACTTAGAACTACGATTCACGCGGTCAACTAGGTTTATATTTTAGGTACTCTAAGTTCACAACACAATTCATCATCTCATAGATCATCAGCTACCACAATTTACGTAATTCATACCTCAAGATAAACACACCACATTTTCACATCTCATAGCAAAACACTTTCGAACTTTACAACTATATTCAAAACTTTTGAAACAAAATTTCTTTACACTTTCACACTTTCCAAAAAAAATTCCACATCTCACTTTTAAATAAAAGTTTTGACTCAACGAAAACGTACTTTCGCATCATATAAAACACTCCATAGAATAATGCATCATACTTCGCACCTCATAACATACATAACATCACACTTCCATGGCTCAATTTTCCAAACGAAAAGGTAATTAAATTTTTTTTTTGAATAATTCATAAACACAATATTTTCCATTGATCAAATAAATTTTCCCAAAAGAAAGAACTAACATGTTTTCATTTAAAGTTCAAAGATAATTTTTTAAAAAAATCAACAACTTTCCACAACATAAACATTTTTTTATCAATCAAACTCCACTAGAACAACTAGTCATTAATATTACAAAACATCAACCACAAAATCCTTTTATTTTTTTTTCTACATATCAAACCATGCAAATCTTTCAAAACCTAACACAACCAAACATGCTCAAACACAGTACGAAAAAGATTAAAGTCTTGAGACATAGATCAAAATATAGCAGCGGAAATAAGGTTTGAAGAGAGTCAAGGATAACGCCTATGTATGAAGACACAACGCATCCTAAGTTCTTAGGCCAACTCAACATCCTCCGCACCATCAGGCTCAACCTGCACATAAAGAAAAGAATATGCAGGGCTGAGTACTTGTTGTACTCAATGGGCTCATGCCGAAAACATTTTAATATAGTTATGTCATCCATACCAGTGATCTCGAGTTTTATATGTAGTAAGAAATATCACGAGAACACAAAAATATTTCAAGTCTGGCCAGACAATTTATCTCCCCAGTTTTCACATCAATCCATCAATCACAATCATCATATCACAGTGCGATGAAAGTGTGGCCACACTATTCGCCCACGAGACCGGCCGACTAGCAAGGACGGCTCACGATCCCACCAGTGTACACAGCCTGATAAGGTATGCGGCCCTACTCAGACCCGAATTCGTTTCACAACACAACCATATAGCCTAACGGAGCAAGCTCAGACGAACTAGGCATCAAGCAACAATCTCACAAACAAAATAACATGGCATGACATAACAGTTAAACCACCCTTATAACACCACATCGTATTTTAGGAAAATAAAGAGATTTGAAAAGAAAGCCCACCTCGATTGTTTAAACAACACAAAACCCAACTTATGGAAACTCTTGTTCCTCGAGCTCACGTATCCACAATCACCCTTGCCAACGACAACACCATTAGCCTTCCATCAAATTATATTATCATGCATGTCCTATCGTTCCTTTTATCATTCCCTTAATTTACCCATCCCAACATTCATCAACATAAGGGAAAAATATGCCATAATATTTCTCAACGCGTCACACATAATCACGTCACAGGGTACCTTCCCAAATCATACATGCATCATATAATTCATTAAAACTTGGCAACAAGTGATATTTCCACATAACAACAAATCTGGCAGAACTGCGCGGTTGGTTTGTAAAAATCACCAAAAATCCATCCAACCTCATATGAAGCTAAAATTTGGTCACAACACAGTAGACACATTCAAGTTCATTTAGTTAAAATTTCTCACTCAAATCATGTCAATTGGTCAGTCAAAACATTAATGCAACTCTCTGGTTGGAACATAAAATTCTGGCAGCACTGCGCAGTTCATTTGAAAAATTCACCAAAAATTCATCCGATGTCCAATGAGGCTGAAATAATCACACAACTCATAATACACATCAAATTTAATCTAGTTCAAAATTCACATCAAAAGGAGGCCATTTGGTCGGTCAAAAAAAAAACGAAACTTTCTGGGCGAGAAAACAAGTTTCTGGCAGAATTGTCCAAATGGATAGATGCCAAGGCTACAAGTTCTTGAGAATCAATAGAAGTAGCGAAGTTTCTGAAGGCCAATATATTCAACCGGTATGGTGTACCCCGAGCAATCATCTCAGATCAAGGGTTTCATTTCTGCAACCAATCGATAGAAGCTTTAATGAGGAAATATGGTGTTCACCATCGGTTATCTACTCCTTACCTGTAACATCCCAAATTTTTGCGACTTTTATTTTAATATGTCGATTGGAAATTTCATTTATGGAATTAAATTGTTGCTACGAGATTGAGTTTGATTATGTGGAATAAATTGTCATGTATGTTTTGGAATGAACTGCTTTATATTTTTATATGTGGGGGATCAATTTAATTAAAATCATGCATTTAGTTCTAGCCAAGTAAAGTGGTTATTGTCGGCCCCTCCCATTTATTGGAAATTTTATTCTTTCTTGAATTTGATTAATTGTTTTGGGATATTCATCTAAATTAAATCCAAATCAAATTATCCCTAAATTGTGCTACATGAAATTCGAAGTCTAACCTGTTGTTTTTGTGAGTCTAATCCGCTGGGTCTTGCTACTTCAAGAGTTCGATTGGGAGGTCAGAGACAAGAAAGTCACTGAGAACAAGGTAGTTGATCACCTAATCAGGATACTCCAGAGAGATAACGAATAAGATATATCGGATGTGTTCCTAGAGGAACATCTGTACTATGTTATGGAATCTCCTGGAGCTATCAGTTGAGCGGCAGTGTTAGCTTTAACCGGCCCAGGAGATTCGGACAAAGGAAAGTATAAGCTGAATGCGGAACCTTGGTTTGCGGACCTGGCAAACTAATTGGTCACGGGGGAGTTACCTAGTACTCCAGAAATATCCCGGGACCAGAGGAAGAAACTCAAGAGTGAAGCCTGGTAATATTTTTGGGATGACCCTTACCTCTGGAGGATGGGTTTAGATCAGGTGATTAGGAGATGTATCCCCGAGTGGGAACAAAAGGATGTCTTGAATCATTGCCACGCACTGGCATATGGTGGTCACTTCAGACCCAGAAAGACGGCCCAGAAAGTTTTAGATAGCGGGTTTTACTGGCCCACGTTGAATAAAGATGCTTTTGAATTCTGCCAGAGTTGCGCTAGATGCCAACAGATCGGGGGAATTTCTGCGAGAGATGAAATGCCGCAGGTTCCTATTATCGTCTGTAAGATTTTTCATGTTTGGGGGATGGACTTCATGGGTCCCTTTCCATCGTCATATGGGAACACCTATATACTGGTTGCGGTGGACTATGTGTCCAAATGGATAGATGTCAAGGCTACAAGTTCTTGCGAATCAATAGAAGTAGCGAAGTTTCTGAAGGCCAATATATTCAACCGGTATGGTGTACCCCGAGCAATCATCTCAGATCAAGGGTTTCATTTCTGCAACCAGACGATAGAAGCTTTAATGAGGAAATATGGTGTTCACCATCGGTTATCTACTCCTTATGTAATATCCAAATCTTTTAGAAGTTTAGAGTTAGTAATTAGATTTTTAGTTAGAGGTTTTATGTGTATATGTTTTTATTAGGAATAAAAGAAATAAATTAGGAAATAGAATTAATGAGATAAAGAAAAAGAAGAAAGAAAAGGAATAGGAAGTTGATGAGTAAGTTAAGGAAAAGGAAACGTGTCTTATGGGGGAAAATAGGAAGAAGAATAAGAAAAAAAAAGAAAAAGGAAATAGGAAAATAGAAATTTCAAAATTCTTCCTTATCTTTCTCCTCTCCCTTTCGTGCTCTCTCTCCCTCTCTGTGAAGATTTTTGACAGCCATCCACTCCCTCCGATCAGCCACCGCGACTCCTCCGATCGCTCCACCGCGTAACATGTAAAACACTCCATCAATCCAAGCTCTCAATTCCCCTTCTTTCCCTCAATTTTGGAGCTTAGGTTGCAAACCCACTTCCACTAATCTTTGGAAAATTGTTGAATTTAGAGGTTAGCTTCCTCCATAACCTCTTCAATCATGTTTCTAAGTATAGTAGTGATGTTAATTTGATGTGAATCTTGTTGTTTGGTCGAAAATTAGGGTTCATAGATTTGGGAATTTTGTTGTTTGATGCTTTGGTGTAATTTGGCTATTGAACTATGCAATTGGAAGTAGGATATAATATTTAAGCATGAAAGTGATAGGAAAAATCTGATTTTTGGGATTTCATTTGTTGGAGATGAATCATAATTGGACTAAAACCATGTAGTTTTGTTGTTGAACATGAAATGTTTGGAGAAATTACCCAATGACACACAAATAGGAAATAGCTTGTATGTGGGCTGTTCTGATGCTACTGTACTGGTCAGTTTCGGCCACTTTAACATGATATAATTTATGTTCTAAAAATTTTAATGCATACTATAAGGTCTTGGTAAGATGTCTGCAAAATTTCAGAACGTTTCGTCAACGTTTGCTATTTTTAAAAATTCATGCTAAACCGTCGCCAGAATCTGTCACAAACTGGCAGGCTGTAGTCAAACGTTCATAACTCCCTAGTCCCTTGGAATTTTGAGAAAAACCTTTTTTGTAATTAAAATAGACACATAGGGGTTTATTTTGGTGTAGGGCTCGACCCCTAGTTATCTCCGAGCTAAGTCAGTTTATTATATGAAGTTGATGTAATGCAGTCAATATTTTTCTAAAGCTTTAAAAGTTGAGAATAAAGGTTTTTATGCTAAAAGGGAGATAGATAGATGTGATATTTTGGCTTCCATACTTGTGCTTTAAGTGTTTATTTATAATTTGTATATGTGATTGTTTGAAAAATTAGGTGAACCGAGTGCAAGCACAAGCGATAAGGGAAAAGGTCACCTCCATGGTTGACTAAGCAAGTAATAGCGAGTTTTTTTGACGTGTACAGGTAGTGTACGCGTGTTCTAGAATTTAGTTCCTTAAACTTCGATAAATACTACTACTTGTTTGTGTGATTCGTATGCTTATGCCATAGAACTTAAGAATGATTGTGTGGATTTTGTGTACTTTCAAGGTGAAGTGACAGAAACGGTGGTATTTCTTATGCAAAGTGATTTAAATAATTATGTGTTGAATAATGTGAAAGTTGATATGAAATAGTTGCGTTGTGCCCCATTGCTTGAGTGAACCACAGGGTATAGTTGGCATGCCATAGGACAGCAGTACTGCACACATGTTGATCATTCGTCTTCTGGATAACCGAAGCGATGGTCTATATGATATATCGATTGTTGTAATGTACCCTATATGGGTAATATATGACAGTTGCATTGCATAGGCCATATGGAAGATTACAGTGTCCGATTCGGACTTACATGATAGACGCCCTCATAGGGCTACAGATAGTGTCCGTGTACCCGTGTTCATCACTAAGCATAACTTGGGGGCTGAATGTGACTTTCTATTTTTGAAATAATATGGTTGTGCTTTGAATTCTTTAAATTGTTATGTTTCTTATAGTATAATTATGTTGACGAAGGAAAGTGACTGCTGACAGGATCCTTTGTTTATATCATGTTGTTGTACAGGATGAATGTATTGGTTATTTGCAAGTGATATATGTGATCTTAACTGATTCAAACTTTTAGTAATGATAATATTTGGTGATATTGTGTTGAGTTTGTATATTGATGCCGATGTAAATTGAATATGTGTTGTACGACATTCCAGGTAATAAAGTGTTTACTTGAGCTAGTGATATGGATTGAAGTTTTAGAGATTTTATTCTGGAATGCGATTACACTACGAGCTTTTCGAAGCTCACCCCCCCTTTCTTCTCCCTCTTGCAGAGTATAGAAGCGAGTGAACTCGCTAGTTGGCAGCAGCACGTGTCAAGTCACCACCTCCCTTTTTGCTGGTACAGTCGTAGTTTACACGTGGCATGCTTAGATTATCTTTTGGTTGTAAATAGTTGGTTACAAATGTAAGGTTATAACCTTCTTTTTGCTAGTGGAGTTGTAGGTATGTCTATATAAACAGGTTAATGTTATTTTGTTATGTATAGTAGTAAATAGTTGTGTTATCAGGTTTAGTTTCTTTTATGATAGTATTGTATGTTGAGTGTTGCAAAATGGTTAAAAAAAAATAGGCAGGTTTTGTTTATCGATCGTACCGAAAGGTAACGTCACTTATTTGGTTAAAACTAACCGAGTAAGGGGTGTTACACCTTACCTGTAACATTCCAAATTTTTGCGACTTTTATTTTAGTATGTCGATTGGAAATTTCATTTATGGAATTAAATTGTTGCTACGAGATTGAGTTTGATTATGTGGAATAAATTGTCATGTATGTTTTGGAATGAAGTGCTTTATATTTTTTTATGTGGGGGATCAATTTAAATAAAATCATGCATTTAGTTCTAGCCAAGTAAAGTGGCTATTATCGGCCCCTCCTAGTTAGTGGAAATTTTATTCTTTCTTGGATTTGATTAATTGTTTTGGGATATTCATCCAAATTAAATCCAAATCAAATTATCCCTAAATTGTGCTACATGAAATTCGAAGTCTAACCTATTGTTTTTGTGAGTTTCGAATATTCTCTATTTTAATTAGGAGGATGAATTGGTTCATTTGATTTAATTGGTTCCTTGTTGATTTCCTTAGTTATTTTAAATCCAATTAAATCTTGCCACATTTTATTCCCTCACCCCAAATTAAGTTAAGAGTTGAATTATTTCCTTGTGGCTAATTAAGCCAATTTTCGGCTCCCTATTTGTAGAGGATAAAATATTTGTTTCCTATTTTGTGGAATTTTTTTATTCAAATAAATACCCAATTTAATGCCTATGTCTAATTAATTGGGGATGTGAATATTTTCCTTCTATTGTGTCTCCATCCCACATGTTTTTTTTGGCTTAATTTCCTTGTGAAAATTTATTTAATTGTTGCCTATTATATGGGAGTCTTTTCCTATAAAGAAATTACCAAATTTAAATCTTATTCTATTTAATTGAGGATTTAAATAATTTCCTTGTGAACATTTTCAAAATTTTCGCCCTCCCTCATTATTTTCCTACTTGGAGATTTAATTTATTTTGTTCCCTTATTTATGGAATATCCATTGCTTTATTTCCAAAATTGTGGATCTATTTCTCTCCAAGTAAATACCAAATAATTCCTTGTTAATTCCCAGCCATAATTTTTGAAAATTATGCTTCTTTTAATTGTGGGATTTTAATTATTGGCCCCTATTTTATTCCCCCACAATTAATTAAATTTTGGATTTAACCTAGAACTATAAAATCACCTAAACTAAACCTTAGCCCCCATTTTTCTTCCTACCATAGCCGTCCACCCCCTCCCTCCCTCTCTCTCACACGCCTCTCCTCTCCCTCTCCATATTCTCTCTAAAAATCTACCATTCATCCTTGTTCTTGCATCTGTTGGAGTTGATTTTTCAAGAGTATCCGACGAATCCATCAATTCTTGTTTCTACCGATTCGTTTTTATCAAGAAAGGTATATTTGATTCATTCTTCTTTTCATTTAATCCTTATTCTTGAACCCTACATGCATATAGTGAGTGTAGGAATCATTGATCGCAAAATTTTATTGGTGGGAATTTGTGTTTGCATGAGAACTTGGATGAATATGCGATTTTGAATGAGTTTATGTGGAGTTTGTTTTGAATCCTTGGTGAATAATGTGAGTTTATGTGAGAGCAAGATTGTGATAAACTTTTAAGCATGATTGTGTGTTATAAGAATGAAAAAAAAAATTGTGTTTGGATGATTGAGGAAGAAACCTATTTTCTAAATTCTTAAGCCTGAAATTTGTGATGTTCGGACAGTGGATTCCGACGTGTGTTTGACCAACTAAACGATTGAATTTTGACATGACATTTTAACTGAGTAAAATATATGATGTTTTCTGTGTTGTGTGTGAATTTCAGCTCTTGTTGATGAAAGATTAATTTTTAATAAATATTTGAAGTTGACTGCGCAAATCTGCCAGAAACTTATATTCACGCCCAGAAAGTTTCGTTTTCTATTTGACCGACCAAATGGCCTCCTTTTGATGTGAATTTTGAACTAGATGAAATTTGAAGTGTCGTCTGAGTGTTGTGAAAATTTCAGCCTCTTTGGACATCGGATGAATGTTTGGTAAATTTTTCAATGGAACTGCACAGTGCTGCCAGAATTTTTATGTTCCAACCAGAGAGTTACATTATTGTTTTGACTGACCAAATGACGTGATTTTGGTGTGGAATTTTAACTGGATGAACTTGAATATGTCTTCTATGCTGTGACCAAATCTTAGTCTCATATGAGGTCGTATGGATTTCTGGTGAATTTTACAAACCAACCGCACAGTTCTGTCAGATTTATGGTTATGTGGAAATATCACTTGTTGCCAAGTTTTAATGAATTATATGTTGCATGTATGATTTGGGAAGGTATCCTATGACGTGATTATGTGTGACACGTTGAGAAATATTATGGCATGTTTTTCCTTATGTTGATGAATGTTGGGATGGGTAAATTAAGGGAATGATAAAAGGAACGATAGGACATGCATGATAATATAATTTGATGGAAGGCTAATTGTGTTGTCGTTGGCAAGGGTGATTGGCTATACGTGAGCTCGAGGAACGAGGGTTGCCATAAGTTGGATTTTGTGTTGTTTAAACAATCGAGGTGGGCTTTCTCTTTCAAATCTCTTTATTTTCCGAAAATATGTTGTGGTGTTATAAGGGTGGTTTAACTGTTATGTCATGCCATGTTGTTTTTGGTTTATGAGATTGTTGCCTGATGCCTAGTTTGTCTGAGCTTGCTCTGTTAGGCTATATGGCTGTATAGTGAAATGAATTCGAGCCTGAGTAGGGCCGCAAACCCTATCAGGCTGTGTACACTGGTGGGATCGTGAGCCGTCCTTGCTAGTCGGTCGGTCTCATGGGCGAATAGTGTGGCCACACTTTCGTCGCACTGTGATATGATGATTGTGATTGATGGATTGATGTGAAAAGTGGGGAGATAGATTGTCTGGCCAGACTTGAAATATTTTTGTGTTCTCGTGATATTTCTTACTACATATAAAACTCGAGATCACTGGTATAGATGACATAACTATATTAAAATATTTTCGGCATGAGCCCATTGAGTACAACAAGTACTCAGCCCTGCATATTCTTTTTCTTTATGTGCAGGTTGAGCGGAATGTTGCGGAGGATGTTGAGTTGACCTAAGAACTTAGGATGAGTTGTGTCTTCATACATAGGCGTTATCCTCGACTCTCTTTAAACCATATTTCCGCTGCTACATTTTGAACTATGTCTCAAGACTTTAATCTTTTTCGTACTGTGTTTGAGCATGTTTGGTTGTGTTAGGTTTTTAACCGAGTATTTACAATGTTACTTTAAAATGGTGTTTACGTGATTTAAACTAAATGGTTCTTTAGAAGTTAATTGGGTTTTTAATATTTATTTTCTCCGCTACTTCTTTTTTAAAAATATATATATTTATCATAAGTCGTTTCTAATTAATAGTAAATTATAACCTTAGACTTTTTAAACTAAAATATTTTTCTTCCTTTAAGCTAATTGAGTTTTTGTAAACTGTTATCCTTGTAAGTTGTCGTTTTTGTCGTCCCTTGGTCACGATCGCCGCGTTTGTAGTACCACTAGTATGGGCGGTCGTGACATTACCACCCTTAGGCAAATGGTCAGGCAGAAATCTCGAACAGAGAAATCAAAGCTATTCTGGAGAAAACAGTGAATCCATCAAGGAAGGATTGGAGTAAATGGCTTGATGATGCTTTATGGGCATATCCAACTGCGTTCAAAACTCCAATTGAAATGTCGCCCTACAGGCTTATTTTTGGCAAAATGTGCCATCTCCTTGTCGGAGTAGAACATAAAGCCTAGTGGGCAGTCAAGGAGATGAATATGAAGCCCCAGGCATCTGGGGTGGAGAGGAAACTACAACTCCAAGAGCTGGAGGAACTTAGGCTTGAGTCATATGATGCCGCGATATGGTACAACGAGAAACCAAATTATGGCACGACAAAAACCTCCCGGTCAAGGAACTGCAAGTTGGCCAGAAAGTGGTCTTATTCCAATTCAGGGAGTCACCCCTAACTCTATCCCGTTTCTTGTTAATGGTCACAAGGTCGAGGTATTTAGGGATAATTCGAAAATGTGCGTGGTGAAAGAAATTTCACTACGTATACTCTCCACTATCGCCTAACTAGTCAGGTTGCTAGGTATTCTTTGGGAATCAGCTGGGTCTGGTAGATTGTTATGAAATTTTTAATTGGTGAAACTGACCCAGTTTAATCCCAAGAATACTTACGCAAAAATTTGTAATTATTGTGAATATGTTTTATTTCATATAATTCAAAGAAAAAAATCTAAACAAAGAAAAAAAAATGAATTTTCCAAAAATATTTTTGAAACATCGAGCACACTTGGGCGAGCAGTTTTGAAATTTAAAATATTTTAGATTCGCATCCCCTTGACCAGGTAGCTCAGATATCTCACCTTTTAGTTAATTTTTTTCTACGTATGGTTATGAGAGGGTAGATCGAACTTCAACAAAAGATAAGGGGGAGTAATTTTCGGATAAAAAGTGGGGGGAAGTTCAAAATATTTCAAAATTCAAATTTTAAGATAATGGATGAGGAAGCGTACGGTTGCTGACTGCTTGCATCAGCATGCAACCGTCCATCTTCCACCTTTTTCCTTTTATTTTTCTATTTCCTTATTTTCCTTTCTTTTTCCTTTTGTTTGTTTTCCTAAAATAACTTCCCCACTCTCTTTAAACTTTCCCCCACATTTTCTCTCTCATAATTCACAAATTTTTGAAACCTTGACCTCACCTTTTCAAATTTCGTTTGTGACAGTTTCCGGCGAAACCACACGCAACCACTACCAAACTCTGATCAAACCACCATGGAGAACCAACCACAACCACATAAAGCCCGACGGAAAAATTCCCAACCGGTAAAGTCCCCGTCCGGCGAGTCGTCATCGCAACCACCGCAGAATCCTCCCGCGAAGAAGCCGTCGTCCGCTCGTCTGACAGGGGCGGTGGCAACCTCATCGTCATAACCCACAACAGAGCAACCGGGAACAATGGCGACAACAATAACAACCTCTGCTACTACACCTTCAACCACATCCCACCACCGTGTATGTTAAGAAGAACGTACCAAAGTAAGCAGTGAAGGAGAAAGAGGAACCAGCCCCATTAGTCCCTAAGAAAGCGAAGGCCGACCACCAGAAGAAAGTACCCCAAAAGTCTGGCTCCCAAGGGGGCCAGACACAGAATTAAACCCCCAGTAACAAGTAATTTTACTTTTCTGCAATTTTCTTTTCATTGTCTTTTTAGCATGTTTATCTGCTTTGTACATGTTTTGGGTGTCTGTACATATTTGTATTTGTGTCCTCTCCCACTTAGCTCATTCTTTGGTCTAAGCGTGAGAAGTTTTTGTTGAAATAGCAGGCTTTTGGTTAGCGTAGTTGTGTTTTGTTATTTCTGTACCTGTTTCTTCTCCCACTTGGTCCATTGCTTGGTCTAATTGTGAGAAGTTTATTTTGAGCATATGTTTGTTGTTTGTTGTTCTGTTACTTCTCCCACTTAGCCCAATTTTTGGTCTAAGTGTGAGAAGTTTGTATTTCTTTTTTATCTGTAGGATCTGTTAATATGTGAGCACTAACTGCCCTGTTTTCCACTTCACTGAAATGCTTGGGGACAAGTATGATTGAAGTGGGAGGGGGAGGAGTTAGTGCAGTTAGTTATGCATGTATATATGTTGTTAGTTTTGAGCCAGTAGAGTGTTAATTTTTTTAGTATAAACTGGTGAAACAAAAAAGCAAGATTCCCTTAGTGAGAGTGATCGAAGAGAGGATGCATGTCAGTTTTGAGACCTCTTTCCTTAATAAATCAAAAGCAGTTTGGACGAAGTGAGAATGATAGAAAAGCCTTATTTTGATCTAGTTGTGAAGCTTTCTAAAGAGCGAGTTAAAAGCCTAGAGTAGAACACTTTCTACTATTAGAATATGAAAGAGAGGCTGCCACTTGATGCATAGGGGAAAATGACATAGGGACGTAAGGACTAAAGGCAATAGGAGAATCCAGTTGAGCTTAATTTTTATTTCAAATTTACTGGACCCGCCTCGTTGTAAGGGCAACCCCTAGCTAACTAAGTTGAGCCTATTAAAATTGTCCCTTCTTTTGACACCTCAACCTTCATGTCATGTGAACAAGGGGGCGGATTGGGGGAAACTCACCATCCGGGTTAAGAAGTTAGGTTGAGAAACATGGGAGAGTAAAGTAGAAAGTTAGAAAATAAAACGGGCAAGAGATTCTGTAACCTGACCCAGTAGAAATGTTAGTTAGAAAATTGGAAGAAAAATCACACATCTTGGCCTAAGAAAATATACGAAAAAGAGAGGAAAACGGGCAAGAAATATTGTAACCTGACCCGCTAAAAAATAAAAAGAGAAAAAATATGTTTAGAAAAAAAAAAAGAGAAAGTCAGAAAAGTTGGGCAGGAAAACTTGTTTCCTAACTTCCAAATCTTGGGAAGTCAGATTTGTAAATAGGGAGGTTGTTTCCATCTTCGGTCCATAAGTTCACATGTCCTTCGCATATTTGCAATTATACTTTTTGAACTTAGGCCCTTAGGATTCTCGCCCACGCATATTACAATCCCCTGGCCCCGTTATAACCCAATGAAAGACCTTAAGGAACTTTTTGTGTCAGTAGAACCCAAGGCATCAGTGGTATGGCAAAAACATTAATGAGTGAATGGTCCTAACGTTTCTGGTGAGGAATGAGTGACCGAGGGAATCCAACAATTGGTAAAAATAGAGGCTATCTTGACGAACTGACAAACTGACTAGATAGAAGAAGGGAGGGGGAGGAATCGGAGACTGTAGACGATTGGATTGACCTTAAGCTTGTGGGGATGATTGCTATAACTTAAACCAGTTTTTACGTCTGTGCTTATCTGTGTTTTCTATATTTTACTGTGTTTTATTTACCTGTGCTATGTCTTTTGTTTGAGTCTGTGTGCGTCTAGGTCTAGGAGTTTGTGTTTGTTTCTTTTCCTTAGAGTCAGTCAAGTGATAACCATGCACGAAATTTACCTTATTTCTTTATTTTTTCTTTCATACTTGAGGCCAAGTATGGTTTAAGTGTGAGCAATCTGATAAGGCCAATTTCAGGCATCGGTTATGGGGTTTAATTCTATGTTTTCTTTGAACTAACACATGTTTTAAGTTTAGGTGCGTAGAGAATCTGCCAGGTCAAAGAAATGGACGAGAAATCTACCAGCAGAGGAAACTGAAGGAAAATAGAGTGAAGAAGCCAGCTTGCAACCTGACCCAGGGGATTACGGAAGCAGCTGTGAGTGGAAAAACATTTTGAAGGACTAGTCAGGAGGGAAAAATCGACAAATCAGCAGAGATGATACCCTAGAAGTCCGAGCCTCAGTTATAAATAGAGACAAAACATGAAGAGAGGCATTATCATTCATCATATTCACTTTTCGCTCTTAGCTCGTCTCTTCACACACGTATATCTCTGCGCACTTAGTTTTTAATAGGGTAAATTCTGGGAATTCGTGGTAGCCTAGTTCAAATTCTGTGGTGTAACACCGTCCTTGTGAAGGGCGAAGATACAATTGTTTATTTTCTGTTATTTTGAGCTGAGACTTCATCATTTTAGAAGCTCGGTGTTTACCATTTCCGTGTTGAACCTTAAATCTAGTAGTTATGGAAGTTTTTGTTTTCTGTCTAACTGATTCTGATGTTGATTGTTGGTATTTACTGTTTTTGGAGGCTTTTCGCAATTAATGTTTGATTCGGAGTTGAGATCGGGTTGATCGGAGTTGATTTGTTGTTGAATCGGTTGAACCTGAATTGAGGAGTATGGGTTTGACGTATCGGAGTTGGTCTTTGTTGATATGAGTTGAATTGTTGAACGAAGTTGTGGATCTGATACGTGATGTTCTGAAATTTTCCTGGTTATGGATGTTTACTGTTATGTGTTTATTTTGCTTGGCCTAGTAGTTTAGATATTGTCATTTTGTGCTTAATCGTAATGTTTGAAGTTGGATCTGAGATTGCTCTATTTATCACGTCAGATGCTCTGTTTTCATTTATGTTTACTTGATTGTTTGGAGAAGAAAGTAGAAGTTAGTTAGAAGTCGGATTTGTCACTGGCCGTGTATACTTTCTGCAGCTTTTCTGTCGTACTAGCCAAATCGGGAAACTGATCCCCACTGCATGTTTACGTATTGTTTAGCTGTTTTCGAAATTCCGTTTACCTTGCCTGGAAGTTTAGTTGTTGAGTTTCTTTAGTTGAAATTTCATTTCTGTCATCCATGCATGCGCTCGTACTTTTCATGTTCCCTAGGTCTAGTAGATAGGTTAGTTACATTTAAAGTCCTCTGAGTCTAGTAGTTAAACAAGTCTTAACCCATGAGTTGCGTGGCAGCAACCAACCCCTTCCAAGTCCTTTGAACGCTTGCTTACCTCCTCCATCTCTGTGGGATCGATCCTTACTACCCTATACTAGCCAATAGTAAATGGTTAAGGTTTTGATAGTGATTGAGAGTATCCCAACGATGCAGTCAGATAGTTTAGAGAGTTCCTAGGCCTAGCGGTTGAGTGAATCCTCTGGACCTGTTTGACCTGCACTTTGCACACCCTCAGGACACATTTCTCACAATCAGTCACTTCTGACGCATGTAGCTCATGCGTTTTTATGAGAGATGCATATAGCGCATGTGTCTCTCTTGTGCGTTCTGTTATGTTCTGTATAGGGGGTGATTTATTTCGTTAACAGATGCATGAGCTACATGCGTCTCTCAAAAAAACGTGTTTTTTTAAGCGATGCATAAGTCACATGCATCGTATAGAGACACATCACGGACATGCGTCACTCCATTTGTGGGAACTAAAAAAAACAACCTTTTTTATGAAATGATTAAAGTTCCCTAGAACAAAAAAAAAGAATTTTCTTGTCATGAGCCTCGACCTACTTTCAATATAGGTGGGATAATTTGACAGTTGGGTATACTAAAAAACATTAAGTATAAATGGACGTTTGTTGGAGTTGGTATACTGAAAAAAATAACATGTTTCAAGTTAAAACGGTTGTTTGCATACGATAAACTTCAAACTCACCTCTAACCCATTATGATAAGATGTACTCCCTCTGTTCCGTCCCTGAAAAGTATGAACATTTGGTTTGGCTTAGGTTTTAATACTCCCTCCGTTTATTAGTAGTGGAGGCATTCTTTCTGACACGAAGTTCAAGAAAAAGGTAAGTAATGAAGGGGTTGGCAGCGGAAGCGTGCATAAAAACCAATCACATGAATTTGATCTATTTAGCTAATTATTTAGACAAATTCTATTCGAGCAATTTTCTCACGTATCATGCTCATAACTTGAATTATAATCATGCTTTAGATCAAACAATCCCTAAAACATGCATACTACGGAGTTAGCCAATTTACCTCGTTGATTCACTTAAGAATCGAAGATGGCTTGCGTCTTCTCCACGTGAAGATCTTCAGAACTCGACCTCGGATCTTCTGACTGGTGTCCCGGACTGTAGACTGATATTTGTGTGGGCAAATCTCACCAGTGTACTAGGACTTAAATAACGAAGACATAAATCTGCTCACGGAAGGAGAAGAATTTGGATCCTCTCTCAAATCTGAGGTGGACAAAATTTTGTTATAGAAAAAGTGTTTTCTGTCTCCTTTATTCTCCTATTTATATTAAGTCACATAATGGCCCCAGTTAGGGATCTAAGGAAGAACTTGGACATGGCCTCACCCAATTAGCTTTTTACTAATTAAATTGAACCCACAATTTAATTCATTTCCCGCGCTTAAGATAGAAACATCTATTAATTAATTAATGTCTGTTATGGACTTAAATAATTAACATATTTTAATTTATAAGAGTGGACTTAGCAAGAAACTCTTATTTATTATTCATAGAGTAATCAAACTCCAACTAGCTAGGTTCCGAATAATAAAACCTTGTTTCGAGCTCCTCTTGTGGATGTTATCAAACGAAACACTCCACACGCATGATTCAATATAATAGCAATCCTAGCACCGCCGGATAATGATCACCACTACCCAATATGACTGGATCGTTGGGTGACGAAAAACCCGCATCTTTGGTAAGTCAAAGTAGTAGATACTCAAAATCGTATGCTCAATGCTAACGTGCATTGATTAAGAAATTAATTATCAAGACCTCGTCTTTCAGTAGATAGCATAAAGACTTGTCTTGCTGTTAGATCCATTCAGTGCTATACCACACCAACGTCATCATATTTCAATAAGGCTTAGAAATAATCGGATTGACATTGCAACCTTTCACGATAGGTAGTCTAGGCCTATCTAGGTTGTGAAATTCTTATTTTTCTTTGTTCAGGACTGACCGCGTACCTTAAATTGAGCGCAACCCACAACCGGTCTACTAAAACAAAGACTTAGACTTTGTTATGTTCACTTATACATTTAAATATGCAGTAAACATCCATTAAATGTAAAACATAACAACATTACGACAAAAATAATCTGTTGCATTTATTGGAAAATAATAATTAGAGTTTTACAGTATTCAATCACTCGAAAGGTGATTTCTAGTATACAAACCCTAACAAGTAATGTATTAAATAAAAAGATAATAAATTTAGAAGCAGGAAAAAAGTAGAGAAAATAAAGTAAGAGAGAGAGAGAGAAAAGTAAGTAAGAAGAACTGTGTCGACTTTTACTAAAAAGGAAAATGACTCCACTACTATGGAACGTACCAAAATAGCAAAATGACTCCACTACTATGGAACGGATGAAATATATAATTGGTAAAATAAGAGAGTGATAGAGAGAGAGAGAGAGAGAGAGAGATGGTAGTGTAAGTAACTTTAGTGTAGATTGGGCTCCACATCATTAGTAGCAGCGTAATGGTATAAGTTGTAAATAAAATAATGTGTTGGGGTATTGTGTTATTTAACTCTCTTAATTAAAAATTAAAAACGTTTCCTAAAATGGAAACAACTCTATCTCTTCTTTTTCATCTCTCTTCATTAACTCACAAAACAACACTACATAAAATCCCGTGCCGATTTCCAAATATTTCATATTTAATGGGACGGAGGGAGTGTGAGCATTCTAATTTTGGAATAGTTAAACAAGACATTACCGCTACACATTATTTTATTTACATCTTATACCATTACACTATACTATTAAAGATGTGGAATCCACTCTCCACTAACAAATATTTACACTATCCTTTATCTCTCTCTCATACTTGACCAATTATACATTAAAACTTGTGCCGAATCAAATGTTCATACTTTTCATGGAAGGGGAGTATTGGTTTTAATAACAAAATTAATTAACATATAATTTACATGTTTCTAAAGCTAAGTTTTGGCTAACTTTGATTAGATATCATTTGAATTATGTTCATTATTGCATATATTCATACATTTTGATATTTTACGTGTTCCCGGAGTTTTGAAGGAGAAATGAATGAAAATAAAGAATTTCAATCGGTGTTTAATAGAAACAACTATCTTCTTCTTTGAAAGAGCTTCGCGTGAGTTTCTTGCACACCTTAATCGGAGTTTTGAGAAAGTTATGCCCGATTTACAAAAACTGTACATAGCTGAGTGAGCCCAACAGGCCGAAGTGAAGTGAATGGGACGTTGAGTTGTACTCATCGGTCTGATACGCTCGGATTTTTCACTGTTTTAAAGCCATTATTTGGTCCATTTTGAGTGTCAAAGTTGCATTACATGTCCAGTAATTACATATGCTATCTATTTTGGTATTTTGACGTATTTTGTGAGAAATGTGCAAAATAAAGCCTAAAAAGATAGCAAAAAGTCAAAGATGGAAATCTGGAGTATTCGAGTTGTCTAGCGGTCCGCTTCGGAAAAGTGGAGCTGAAAAAAGGAACACGTCCAGCGATCGCTGGGTTGTGCGCAGTGACCGCTCTGGGAGATACAGTAGCTACGGGATGATTGCCAGCGACCGCTGAAACAAGAGCAGCGACTGCTGAAAAAGTGCAGCGACCGCTGATCGAGAGATAGAAGCTACAGAACAATTTGCAGCGACCGCTAAACAAAGTGCAGCGGCCCGCTGGAAAAACGCGGCGCACAGAATTGACCTACTTTCTCTCTAAGATTTACCATATTGTGTTGAATATTTGCCTTATTATTGAGCATGAAAATAAAGGCTATAAATACCCCTTCAAGCTTCACCATTAGGATCTTTTTGCTGCATAATTTTTAGAGATAATATTTGAAAGTTCTTCCATTGTTCATCAAGATCAAAGGTGTTTGAAGAAGGATTCAAGAGAAGATCAAGGCTACAAGATTCAACCTTTGGGTTATGTTTTCTTTGATTTCCCTACAAACTACGTTTTTAGCTTATTCAACTATGTGTAACTAAACTCATAGAATTCTAGGGATGTTAGTAACGACTTTGGTTATACAACTCCTTTTTATTTAACATTCGTTTTGTTCATTACTTCGCTTCTATTCTAAGTGTTGGATAATTGCTTCACGTTTGAGTGACATATTCTGTGATGATCTATTGGCTTGCAACATAATCGTGAGAGGAGGCTTGCGAGTTAGAAGAGCTTAGTTGACGTTACAATTAACTTCCTTTAAAATGACATTGTTAATTGAAAGCAAGAGCATTAGGAGTCTTAGGAGCTTTTAGGAGTTACAATCTAGGATTGATGCCCCTAGTGTCTGTAATCCACTTTGTGCCGTATGGATGATGCACTTTTTATTAGCACTAAATAAACCTGCAAGTATACAGAGTATATATAGCATAGCTAAAGGTCAGTACCGGATATCGAACACAGGGAAAACAATCACAGATTGGCTACCTTCTACTATGCTTCGTTCACTATTTGGAAAACCGAATGTTTTGGAGATTTGGAAAACTAAAAATAGTTTGAAAGTAATAAAACAACTAAATGTAAATAATTAAAGAGGTAAAATATGAGAAATAAGAGAATTCCAGGGAAGTGCGTTCACAGTTATGGTTATACAAATTCCAACTATAATACCCTATCACAGTTTATACTTCGATAGAACGAGTCACATAAGTTTTGCCCATGCGGCACAAGCGTAGATTACTAACACTAGGGTTGTCAATCCTAGATCCGTAACTCCTAAAAGCTCCCAAGACCCTTAAAAAGTCCTCACTCTCAATTAACAGTGTCGTTTTAAGGGAAGCTAATTGTAGTGTCTACTAAGTGGATCTAACTCGCCAACCTCCTCTCACGATTATGTAGCAAGTTATATTAAATCATCACCGAATGTGTCACTCAAACGTAAAGTATTATGGAACAACTTAGGAAAGAAACGAAGTAAAAACAAAACGGATATTAAATAGAAAACAGAATTGTATAACAAAAGTCGTTACTAACATATCCCTATAATCCTATGAATTTAGTTACACAAAATTGAATAATCTAAAAACATAGAATGAAGGGAAAACAAAGTGAACATAAGAACTAAAGCAATAAAACCCAAAGGTTGAATCCTTGTAGGGTTGATCTTCTCTTGATTCCTTCTTCAACCTCTTGCACAATGAAGAACTTTCTCAATTTTATGCTCTAGAATTATAAGGCAAAAAGAATATACTAATGAAGAGGTTTGGGGGGATATTTATAGGGGAAAAATCGAGCAGCATGAAATAAGGTAAAAGATGGCTAAGTTTGGTAAATCTTGGGGAGAAAGTAGGTCAAATTTGTGCGCCGCGTTTTCGCAGCTGGCTGCAACACCTTGACCAGCGGTCGCTGCACATTGATCCGTAGTCTCTGCCTCTTGGGTAGCAATCGCTACTCTATGTTGCAGCGGTCGCTGTGAATAATCCCGTAGCTTCGGAAACCGTTGGAGCGGTCGCTGCGCACTCCCCAGTGATCGCTGGGCGTGTTTTTCGTTTCAGCACAACTTTCTCCGGAGCAGACCGCTGGGCTTCTTGAAAGCTCTAGATTTCTAACTTCGAATTTTTGCTGTCTTTTTAGGCTCAAATATGCACAAATCTCACAAACCACGTCAAAATACCAAAATAGAGAAAATATGCACAATATGGACATGAATTGTGATTTTGACATTAAAAACGGATAAAAAATAGGCCTTAAAGCAGTGCAAATTCCGAGCGTATCTACGGACAATATATTTGTCACTCGTTCTACTGAGGAATGAACTGCACTAGGGTATTGTAGTTGGAATTTTTATAACCATAATAGTGAAAGCACATCCATGGAATTCTCTTATTTCATCTGATTAATCTCTATGTTTTGTCTTCAATAATTAGTTGCTTTAGTTTTTACAATTTTTATTTTCAAAAACTAAAATTTTTTGTTTTTCCAAATAGTAGAAGAAGCTTAGTAGAAGGTCGACAATCTGTGATAGTTTTTCCTGTGTTCGATATCCGGTACTGACCATTAGCTATATTATATATATTTTGTATACTTGCAGATTTATTTAATATAAAATAAAGTGCATCACCGTCCGCAGAGCGGGAGCAGGAAAATTTTTGGGATTTTGAGAATTGTTGCCTTTTTGAAGCAGCAAAACTTTTGGGATTTTGAGAATTGCTGCCTTTTGAAGCCTTATATTTTTCCTGCAGGAAAATTTTTGGGATTTTGAGAATTGTTGCCTTTTTGAAGCAGCAAAACTTTTGGGATTTTGAGAATTGCTGCCTTTTGAAGCCTTATATTTTTCCTATTGAAGCTATACCTTATAGATTGGAATGTACCTCTTAATTTTTCAAATTTTTATATCCATGACTACATTTACTTTGTCCAATTTTGTGCGATAACGAATTTGATTGTTTGATAAACAATGAATACTTGATTGATTGGTATGTGAGGGAATCGAGAATGATTAACATATTAAATTGGAGTTGATAACACTATAATTAATATTTTAATAAGAGTAAATCTAAAAGTAAGGGGTTTTTAAAAGTTTAAGAAACGATTTGGAGTTGCGTGCTTTTGTCTTAATAAACTCTTGTAGTAATCTACTTTATCTAATAATTGAGAATACTTGTGTATTTGCCCTAATAACGTTGTAGTCAAGGTTAAATATCTAAATTGATAATTAGCAGCTTAAAGTAGTGAAATTATATCCTTGAAATTCTCTTCTTTGATTATCTAATCTGTTTATTTGCTCATTTTTTTTATTTAATTAAATCTTTCTAGATTAAAAAAAAACAATCCAAAAACCTCTTTTCACCAAGTAGTACATGACATTAAATTGTGATTGATAGTTTACATTCTATTTCATGTGAATTTGATACATTGGCTAACTTTTAGCTATACTATCTTTACGATATACACTTGCCGTTGATTTCAGTGCTAATAAATTGCCTATAAATAATGCATCACAATAGAACACAAGCAAAAGAGGCGAACGATAACGCAGGCTAAGCATCAGTGGTGGTCAAGTAGAAGTTGCTCGAGTGAACAATAGGCGACAAAGTGCAAGAGGATGGGGAAGATGTCATCCTAAAATGATAGAGGATCGGGCAGTGAATTGAGACCCTTTTTTCTCAGCTTTATAACCACGTCTATCATGGTGAACATAAGAAAATGTGCCAACAATTTTTATGAAGTATCGTGGTGAAATTATGAATTGAGGATTAATTAATAATGTTATTCTGAATTAAGTACTTTAGGTTGTAAATTATACTTATGTCTCATAAAAATGACTACTTTTTGCTATTTGGCCCATCCTACAAAAATAGACATTTCACATTTATTTATTACTCCCTCCGTCCCGGGCTACTCGCCCCTTTCCTTTTCGGCACGGAGATTAAGGAATGAGTGTATAGGAAAGTCAAAAATTACGGCTGTAGGTGAAAATTTTTACTAAAAATGGAAAGAGTGCAAGTAACTTGGGACGCTCAAAAAGGAAATAGTGCGAATAGTGCGGGACGGAGGGAATACTAACTTTTTTGTTCTTTATAATGAATTGAGTCTCAATTCACACTAACTAAATTTCAACAATTTTTTCTTTATATTTTTGTCATACTTTGCACTATAATTCATGTTATTCTAAGATGTGTTATTTTTATGGGATGGAATAAATATATACTGCCTCCCCCATGCTATTCTCACTATTTATTTTATGATCAAAAATTCAGGATTGAGTATTTAGTGTAATTAAAGTACTAAGTGTAATAAGAGAATAGAACACACAATGAACCCTAATATCTTAATGAAATACCCTAATTCTTATTTATAATAGAAATTGTACAAGTAGATTGAGATCGAGGCGAAATTAAAAAATGCAAATAGAACGAATGTAGTATTTTTAAAATTTAGAATTTAAATTACACATTTAATTTTTTTATGAGATCGGATTATGCAACAATGCTCTAGATGGCTAAGTAGATAAAATATGAAAGAATTATAAATATATGAAATGTAAAGGGTTTATATATATTGTGCGTCAATATTGAAATATACTCCCTCTATCCCATTAGAAATGAAACGTTTTCCTTTTTGGTCTGTCCCATTAAAAATGAAATGTTTCTAAAAATGGAAATAATACTCTCTCTACTTTTTCTTCTCTCTTACTTTACTCTCTATTCATTAACTCACAAAACAACACTACATAAAATCTCGTGCCGAAAAGCAAATGTTGCATATTTAATGGGACGGAGGGAGTATATTGTTCCCAAATTTGCATTATTATCGCACAGCCCTTTCAACCCTAACTAGAAATCTCTTTGGCACTCACTCTCACTCTCTCTAGGGTTTTGCTTTTCAATTCACATCCTCTCAATACTCCCAAACAATGGCATCCGCGGCGGTGGCAAAGGCGAAGCCCACAGAGACCTTCGTCGACAACAAGCGTAAAGACGACATCCGGATGGCGAACATCGCAGCGGCGCAGGCGGTTGCGGATGCCGTGCGGACCAGCCTCGGCCCCAAGGGTATGGACAAGATGATCTCCACCGCTTCCGGCGAGGTCATTATCACCAACGACGGCGCCACCATCCTCAACAAAATGGAAGTCCTCCAGCCGGCCGCCAAATTCCTCGTCGAGCTCTCCAAATCTCAGGACGTCGTCGCCGGAGACGGAACCACCACGGTCGTCGTCATCGCCGGCGCGCTGCTCAAAGCCTCGCTCATTCTATTGAATTCCGGTATTCACGCCACCGTCGTCTCCGATTCGCTCCACAAGGCTTCGATTAAGGCCGCCGAGATCCTCTCCGCGATGGCCGTACCCGTGGAGCTCTCGGATCGCGATTCGCTTGTGAAATCGGCGTCGACGTCGCTCAATTCTAAGGTTGTATCTCAGTACTCTTCTCTTCTAGCGCCGTTAGCTGTTGATGCTGTGCTTTCTGTGGTGGATTCTGAGAAACCTGATTTAGTTGATTTGAAAGATATTAAGATAGTGAAGAAATTAGGAGGAACTGTTGATGATACTGAATTGGTGAATGGACTTGTTTTTGATAAAAAAGTGAGTCATGCGGCCGGTGGCCCGACTAGGGTTGAAAATGCTAAGATAGCTGTGATACAGTTTCAGATTTCCCCACCGAAAACCGATATAGAACAGAGCATTGTGGTATCTGACTATTCTCAAATGGATAGGATTTTGAAGGAGGAGAGGAATTATATTTTAGGGATGATTAAGAAGATAAAAGCGACAGGGTGTAATGTGTTGTTGATTCAGAAGAGTATCTTGAGGGATGCTGTGACGGACTTGTCGTTGCATTATTTAGCCAAGGCTAAGATTCTAGTCATTAAGGACATTGAGAGGGATGAGATTGAGTTCATCACCAAGACGTTGAACTGTCTGCCGATCTCTAACATTGAGCACTTCCGCGTTGAAAAGATGGGGTCTGCTGATATCGTGGAGGAGGTGCCTCTGGGAGACGGTGGGAAGATTGTGAAGATTATGGGAATTAAGGACATGGGGAGGACAACGAGTGTGCTGGTCCGTGGCTCGAACCATCTGGTGCTTGATGAAGCGGAGAGGAGTTTGCACGATGCTTTGTGCGTGATAAGGTGTTTGGTTAACAAGAAGTATCTGATTGCTGGTGGCGGAGCACCTGAGATTGAGCTCTCGAGGCAGTTAGGAGCTTGGGCAAAGGTGCTGCAGGGAATGGAAGGGTACTGTGTCAAAGCTTTTGCTGAAGCACTTGAGGTGATTCCTTACACATTGGCTGAGAACGCAGGGTTGAATCCAATTGCCATCGTCACCGAACTCAGGAACAGGCATGCACAAGGTGAAATCAATGCAGGGATCAATGTGAGGAAAGGACAGATCACTAACATTTTGGAGGAGAATGTAGTGCAGCCCCTGCTCGTGAGCACAAGTGCAATTTCCTTGGCTTCAGAGTGCGTCCGGATGATCTTGAAGATTGATGACATAGTTACCGTGAGATAGAGCTGGTCTGTGATTTTAAAACTATTGGCTGCTTGAGTATTCATCTTAAGCTATTATATTTTGCTGTGTTTTGTTAGTTTTGCTCAATTTTGTGACATTTTGGCTGTTTTCAAGTAGACTCATTACGTTTTCTTGTGAATGATGTTACTAATCTTTCATGTTCTATTCAACCGACTTTCATTTCGGGTGTCGTAAATGGGAAGATATCATGTTACTACATTACCTTTTGCTATTATGTCTTTTGCTAGTACGGTGACACAGGCTGATTCTGGTTTTTAAGATTTCGAACAGATTATGGCTCTGCCTTTGCACATTTGTCTGATTTCACAGGAGGTAACCCCACTTAGGTAATTCACCGATTCTCTAATTTCCTAGCGATTCATTATTCGAGTAAATTAGTTGAAGCATCAATGCATTATCAATAGTGGTTCACTCGAGCTACTCCTACAACTCTGCACTTCTCCTCTAAGTTGTCAAATGCTTTTATGGGAATCTAGAAATATATGCTTAATTTTTCCCTAATTTTGAAGAGTTCTTGATTTAAAATTCATCATTGCTATTTGATATTCAGGAGTGTGATGAAGTGGCTTTCAGTTGTATAATTAGTTAGACAAAATTTGGTTTCTATGTGTGTTGAATAAGTTTTGATTCGTTTGCAGAGAAGATGATAGTGATAGAATTGGGTTTCGGTCGAACTTGGGGCTACACTATCCAGTATTTGGGGGTGTTACTAGATGAGTAGAATACTTGATTTTATAGTAAAATTGTTGCAGTTTTGATTGTTGTTTGTTAACTTTGGCCTCTTGGTTTATGTGATCTCAATTTTTTCCTGTATATTTGCGTGCATGTGTTTGTGATGGAGAGACACATAGGCATTCCATGTGTCTAATAGCCCGTAGGCCGTAGAAATATACTCCATCCATTTCATTAAAAATGCAACGTTTTTCTTTTTAGAGTTCTCTAATTAAAAGTGAAACGTTTCCTAAAATAAAAAAACACACTCTGCTTTTATATTTCTCTTACTTTACTCGGATATGGTGCTATTGCACAGCATTCGGCGATGGAAATGCCATCGCCCCGCCGATTTATGGCATTTTTCCGTGGCGGCCGCAATGGGGATTGCGCCATGGCGTTGATTTTGACTATTTACCTCTTATTTTGACTATTTTATCTCGGATTTTG
The DNA here is from genome assembly GCF_004379255.2 of Salvia splendens. NCBI lineage: Eukaryota > Viridiplantae > Streptophyta > Magnoliopsida > Lamiales > Lamiaceae > Salvia > Salvia splendens. The sequence continues at coordinate 28,813,980 of NC_056036.1, forward strand.
ACTTTTTTTATCTCCAATTTTGACTATTCAGCCCAATACTAGAGACTTGCCCAATTAACCTTACAGACCGACTGATTGATCCATACGCGACCCAATTTTAAATTAAAATGATAATTAATTAAGTTAAAATTGATCCATACGCGACCCAATTTTAAATTAAAATGATAATTAATCAAGTTAAAATATAAAAAGTAAATCATATTTCCACCGTCATTTTATGCTTTATTAATTGTTTTAAGACTTTTAAATATTATATTTTTATTATATTTAATTTTTAGATTAAATATAATATATAAGTATTATTTTATTTATTTAATTATTGACTGCCATATCTGGCCATATCGATACCACATATCCCTATGGCGGTGTCCGGGTAGGTCGCCATAAGCCCCCATACGAGATTGACAACATTGGTCATAAATGGATATGAACTATATCTATGAGACTGACGAAACAAGAAATATGACTTATTTTCATGGACGGACGAAAAAAGAAATATGACTTATTTTTATGAGACGGTGGAGTATATTAGTTTTAAAAGAAAAGTAAGCAATGGAAAAACGATACTTCTATTCGCAGACGGAGGGAATAATATTGAGAAGCAGGGTGGTAAGTCAATAATATTTTTTCTATGACCTAGTCTTATAATATTGCTTTGGTCAGTGTTTAAATATTCCTTGTTGGCTCTTGATGTCCTTCACTGCTAGTGCTTTTGCAATCGATCTCTTGTTCATCTTCCATTGTGTCATCAGTTTCACGACTATGGTTTGATGTCTTGGCCATGTCATATAAGAGTGTCCACAATAAGGCGGAACAATCACGCCACATCTAAAAAAAAACTTGTCCGCCTAGTCGTCACAGCCACAAAAACTTGTCCGCCCAGTCATCACATCCACAAAATAAAATCACATTATTTATCACATTATTAATTAATAAAATTAAAAATAAAAATAAAAAATGGGAACGGCGCCCGCCCTGGCCGCCCCTTCAACAGCTGCCTCCACCCCGACCCCGCCGCGTATGCGGTTGTTCCTCCCGCGCCCGGCTCATCCGCACCTTGCAATAGGCGCCTCACCTCGCGACGGCCGCCGCGGCTCATGTTAGAGTTAGTATACTATAAATCACCTTTCGAATGACTGAATACTGTAAAAACTCCGGTCGATGATGAGTTATGCACGGTTACCTACTTCATTTTGAGAACATGCCTTGCTTTCTGCAAGTCACATTTTAGACAATTTACCGTCAAAATCCGTACCTACTACTCCTTATGAGTTGTGGACTGGGCGTAAGCCCAATCTAGCACATCTCAAGATTTGGGGTTGTCCGGCTCATGTATTGGAAAAGGATCCAACTAAGCTAGGATCAAGGACGAAGGTATGTTTGTTTATAGGGTACCCTAAAGGAACGAAAGCATATGAATTCTTTAGTCTCCGAGACAAGAAAGTCATTGTGAGTACTCACGCGACATTCTTAGAGGAAGACTATGTAATGAATCATAAACCCAGCAGTGAAGTGGCTCTTGATGAGCTAATTTCTGCCACAAGTTCCATTAACCAAGAACAAGTACCAAGTGTACAAACAATTCCAGAAACTTCAACTTCTACTCCAAGTATTGTAGTGCCGCGCCGCAGTGGGAGGGTATCTTACGAGCCTGAGATACGTTGGTTTGGGGGAATCTATCGATCACTCCCCGGACGGCAATGTATTGGATCCCTGGAACTTTGCGGAGGCGCTGGCAGATGTCGATCATTGCGAATGGGTGAAAGCAATGGATTCAGAACTACAATCTATGATAGACAAAGACGTCTACGATTTATCCGTCCTACCCGAACGCTGTACTGCCATTGGGAGAAAGTGGATATATAAACGTAAACGTGGACCCGATGGACGAGTTAAAGTCTTCAAGGCAAGACTAGTGGCCAAGGGGTATACCCAAAAGGAAGGTGTCGATTATGACGAGACTTTCTCCCCAGTGGCCATGCTCAAATCGATCCGGATACTGTTGTCTATAGCAGCTTATATGGATTGGGATGTATGGCAGATGGACGTTAAGACTGCGTATATAAACGGCGGTCTTGAGGAGACCATCTACATGGAACAACCCGAGGGATGTGCCATAAAGGGCAAAGAACACATGGTTTGGAAACTTAAGAAGGCCATTTATGGCCTTAAGCAAGCATCTAGATCATAGAACCAGTGTTTCGATCAAACTGTTCGCATGTTTGGATACAAAAAATGCCCAGTTGAAAGTTGCGTGTATAAGAAAGTTGAAAAGGGAAATGTTGTGTTCTTAGTTCTATATTTAGATGACATTCTTCTGATTGGAAACAATAAAAAGATGTTGTCATCTGTACGAACATGGTTGTCAAACCAGTTTGAGATGAAAGGATATGGGAGACGCGGGACACATCCTCGGTATCATGGTTCTTCGGAATCGAGATAAGAAGATGCTGTGCTTATCTCAAGAATCTTACATCGACACAGTACTTAGCCGTTTTAGCACGTAGGACGCCAAGAAAGGTTTCTTACCTTTCAGACATGACATCCATCTATCTCAAGAGATGTGCCCCAAAACGCCGTCTGAGATACAAGTTATGAGAAGGATTCCATATGCTTCGGCAGTTGGAAGTCTCATGTATGCTGTGCTTTGTACGAGACCTGATATTTGCTTTACTGTTGGCATGGTAGCAAGATATCAGTCGAATCCAGGCCAAGGACCTAGGACTGCCGTAAAGAACATACTCAAGTACCTTAAACGGACTAAGGACTATGTTCTAGTTTGCAATGCAGCCGAGCTCTGTCCTTTGGGATATACTGACTCAGACTTTCAGACTGATCAGAATTCGAGAAAATCTACTTCAGGATATGTGTTCACCTTAGGAGGTGGAGCCGTAATTTGGAAGAGTGTGAAGCAGAAATGCATCACAGACTCGACCATGGAAGCCGAGTATGTAGCCACTTCGGAGGCTGCAAAAGAGGCAGTATGGCTCAAAAACTTCCTTATGGACTTAGGGGTGGTTTCGAATCTGTCCAAGAGCATCACTGTTTATTGTGACAACTCTGGCGCTGTGGCAAACTCGAAAGAACCAAGAACTCACAAAGCGAGCAAACACATAGAGCGGAAGTATCATATCATTAGAGATATAGTGCAAAGAGGAGACATACAAGTGGTCAAGATTGCGTCAGAGAACAACCTGGAAGATCCTTTTACAAAGGCATTGGCGGTGAAACCGTTCGAATACCATGTTAAAGGGATGGGGGTTCAACTAATTCAAGACCTCAACTCGCTTTCAGTATAAGTGGGAGAAATACATGACGTGTGCACTAAATACTACTTTTTGTATACTCGAAAGCTGTTTTGAGTATAAGTGGGAGATTGTTAGAGTTTGTATACTAGAAATCACCTTTCGAGTGATTGAATACTATAAAACTCAATAAGCTATTTTCCAAAAAATAAAACAAATTATTTTTTGTCATAATGTTGTTATGTTTTACATTTAATGGTTGTTTATTGCATATTTAAATGTATAAGAACGTAACAAAGTCTAAGTCTTTGTTCTAGTAGACCGGTTGTGGGCGTCGTCCAATTTAAGGTAACACGGTCAGTTCTGAACAAAGAAAAAGCAGAATTTCACAACCCAGATAGGCCTAAACTACCTATCGTGAAAGGTTGCAATGTCAGTCCAATTATTTCTAAGCCTTATTCAAATAAGATGACGTTGGTGTGGTATAGCACTGAATGGATCTAACAGCAAGACATATCTTTATGCTATCTACTGAAAGACGAGGTCTTGATAATTAATTTCTTAATCAATGCACGTTAGCATTGAGCATACGATATTGAGTATCTACCACTTTGACTTACCAAAGGTGCGGGTTTTTCGTCACCCAACGATCCAGGTATATTGGGTAGTGGTGATCGTTATCTAGCGGTGCTAGGATTGCTATAACGTTGAATCGTGCGCGAGGAGAGTCTCGTTTGATAACATCCACGAGAGGATCTCGAAACAAGGTTTATTATTCGGAACCTAGCTAGTTGGAGTTTAATTACTCTATGAATAATAAATAAGAGTTTGTTGCTGAGTCCACTCTTGGAGATTCAAATATGTTAATTAATTAAGTCCATAGCAGACATTAATTAATTAATGGATGTTTCCATCTTAAGCACGGGAAATAAATTACTTACTTAAAAAGGAAACCTGGAATACTCGTAATTTTCGGATTTTGAGAGGCAGTGCAATATTACTTCTGTAGTGGCTGCTTGTAATATTCCAATATAAGCTTATATTAAATTGTGAGTTCAATTTAATTAGTATAAAGCTAATTGGATGAGGCATGATCCAAATTCTTCCTTAGATCTCTGACTGGGCCCAATATGTGACTTAATATAAATAAGAGAATAAAGGAGACAGAACGAGACAACAACGACAATACGAATAATAATTATTACTCAGAATTTTCGTCCCCCTCAGAGAGAGAGAGAGTTCAAAATTTGCCTCCTCCGTGAGATGGGTTCTGTCTTCGTTATTCAAGTCCTAGTACGCTGGTGAGATTTGCCCACACAAATATCAGTGTATAGTCCGGGACACCAGTCAGAAGATCTGAGGTCATGTACTGAAGATCTTCACGTGGAGACGGAGCAAGCCATCATCGATTCTTGATTGAATCAACGAGGTAAACTGACTAATTTTGTAGTAAGCATGTTTTAGGGATTTTATATGCTAAAGCATGTTTTAATTCAAGTTATGAGCATGATACATGTGATAATTACGCGAATAGAATTTGTCTAAATAATCTGCTAAATAGATCAAATTATGTGATCGTATTTTACGCACGCTTCCACTGCCATCCCCTTCAGTGGGGACCATCTCCAGCCTTCCCTGCTGCCTCTCAGGGTTTGCCGGACGATCGGCTGTCTTCCTCTCTTCCTCGCGCCTGGTCTCCTACTGCTCCGTCTGCCTCTCCTGCCTAGCTTTTATGTAGAAGCGAAGCTTCCTGCCGGGTACCCGTTCAAGTACCTGTATTCTTACAAAGAATTCCAAGTTAAATAATTCGGGCTTAGGGAAACGGCTGGGACGCCCCACGTCCCTGTGGAGCACCAGGGTCCAATTCCGCCTTAAGTAGGCTCCAAGCAGGTGGCAGACATTGAGGTAGCGGGCAGGGCGAGTGGCAATCTGATTCATCGAGTAGGCCAACCAGTAGCCAAGGTGCACCCTCCTCTGCTCCTTCATGCTCCACATGAAGTAGAGTTCGGCCAGAGTAATGATCGCCAGTGTGTTGGCTTGGCCGAGGAGATTGCAGGCAAGGTAGACCTGGGCAAAGCGGAGGGCCGGATCAGCAATATGAGTTCCTCTGGACTCAGAGGCTTTAAAGTCGGGGGCACGTCCGTTGCACACGACTTGCCAGATGGCCTGCTGATCAAACTTCGGCTTCCTCTGAGGAAGGCCAATGTCGGGCCCGAACCACTCTCCACTAGCGACCTTGGCCTCTGTATAGAGTCCCATCCTTACAGAAAACTCGTTCAGGCTCATCGTCTGCTCACGCCCAAACACCCGGAAGGAGATGCTCCTGGCCTCCAAGTTTGTACTTCCGGTAAACCGGAAGGACGTGAAAAATTCTTTGGCCAGGTCCTCGGGCACGAAAGTATCCTTGATCTCCAACAGCCATTCAAAACCAATCCCAGTAATATACTGGGTAAATCTCTCCTCAACTCGGATAGTCTCCCGGGCTGGCTGATGGATTCTCTTGCCGGCCTTTAGCCGCTTCGTGGGCGTCACCCTTTGGTGGACCTCCTCAGCTAATTTGGGGTTTTCAAATCTCAGCATCTGCTGGAGGAGGTCCGTGGTCAACACCATAGTCTGTTTGGAATAGTCGATGACGGGGGGTGTTGCAGGCCTTCCTTGCTGCCTGTGGAATGTTCGAGCCCATCAAAGCTCTCTCTCCTCAGTTTCACTGCCCTCATTTCCCTGTTGTAGAGGGGCAAGTCGGTCAATATTAGAAATCACAATGCCCCGGGTTGCGGGGCGCATCCTCTCCGGAGAAGGAGGAACACTCTCCTTTCCCTTCCTTTTCCTCTCTCTCTCTCTCTATTCTGACTTGGCTGTCCTCAACAGCCATTCTTTCCTCATCGGCCTAACCGGCCCCTTGGTTTATCGCCCCAAAGGCTCCTCAGTTTTCCGGCTCCTCCGGTTTATCCAATATCGACCGTACTATGCGGGGTCTCTCCACCTGCTCCTCCTTTGCCTTCTGCATGCTGGCCACACCAGCCTCCACCTCCTCTACCAACCGGTTGATCTCCATTCTGTGCGTCCAACGACGCAACGGCTCCTCCTCCCTATTCGGGACTGATTCATCCTCTGCATGAGGAATGAAGTTCCAATCCGCCTCTCTTTGTTGCAGTGTTTTGTTGGGAGGAGGCAGAAGGTCCTCCGTAGAATCGTCGTCAACATTTACAACCTTGATCGGTTGTGTCGGCCCTAGGAGAGTAGGGGAGTTGGAGCCTCCGCCACTTGGTCGTGTCAGAGTGTTGGGAGCAGTAGCGCCCTCTGCACGTGGTTGCGGCACGGATTCTGCTTTGGCAGCGGGAGTGGCGGCTGGTTGTGCCCCTTCTTCCTCAGAATCGTCCCCACTGTACTGTACCAGTGGAAACGCGGGTGTAGGCGTAGGGGTATGACGGGGGGTAGGTGTTTGGGAAGAAGATGGAGGGTTTTGAGGAGGATTTTGGGGTGTGGAAGTTGTGGCTCGGTCCCTTGATAGGGAAATCCCAGTCGGGCTTTAAGGGTGGTGTAAACGGTCGGAATATCCGTATTGGAGGGCATACTCCGAAAGATTCTATCTAGGCACCTGATGGCTTCTTCGTCCACCTCGGGAGGCGGAGCGGCGCTTGTTTGTGGTAGAGGTTGAGAGGATGGGCTAGGGTTTTCAACTTGGGCCTGGGGTGAGGTCCTCCGGTCACCACTGTCAGCGCCGGAACTGGAAGAGGAGGATGAAGTTGGGAGCTGTTCAAGCAACATTTTTACTGGTAATGGTGATTGGCTTTGGTGAAAAGGATGATGGTGTTGGGCAAAGAGAGCAAAGAGAATGTACTGTAGGCGATTTGGTTAAAAGTGACATCCGGATCTGAAATCTTCCTTTTATACTGATATTGCGGCTGTTGGGATCCTCTACTGTTGAGTTCCCTGCGGCTGTTCAGATCCTTGCGACTCTTCACGTACAAACGCGTCTTTTCAGAGTGCCAGCTGGCTTAGCTTCTCTGATACGCTTCCTTCCTCTCTCCAGGACGTTCTGTCCAATGCGGCAGTTGGCGCTTCCTGACACCCTTTCAGTCACTGCGCACGTCCTTTCATCACCTGCCCTGATCAACGAAAGTACTGTACCACCAATTAAATTCAAATTGTACTGATCAAGTGGACAATTAATTCCAGATGAAAACTCAATTAGTTCCACTTGATCAGCTTCCATCCTTACTTCTGACTTTTAATTTCTAAGAATTAAACACTAACACATGAAAAATTATTTATACTAACTACAAAAGATTTGACCAAGTTCCCCTAGGATGTGTACTTGATCAGTTTAATAGATCAAGAATTTGTCTCTTTGATCAAGCAGACTACCCATGAGTACCCGATCACTCCTTTTACCTGCTCACTGGATAAGATTAGGCAGGACCAGTGGAATTTCTTCCACTGTGCCTGCTTCGGTCTTTTCTCCGTAGGGCTCAACCTGATGACTCTTAACCACGAAGGAGAACGAATTGGGGGGGTCTCCCAGGAGTATGTTTGCCTCCAGTGTGTGAATTGTCATGATGGTATGAGGGTCTGCCCATTTTGAATTCCGCTTCATGGGTATCAGTTTGAGTTGACGTTGGAAGAGTAGCTCTTTCTGCCCCACTATGAGCTCTTCCTTTCTCAAAGTGGGGTTGAGTTTGCGTTGTCGATCAAGGTGGAGTGTCACTCCTTTTTTTAATATGGCGGAATGCATGCACGGATCTGGGTCAATCTCTATCAAGTCTGTTGTTTTCCACTTGACCACCTTTTGACCCAGCCTTAGTTCTTCCATCAATTGTCCTTCCTGTCCTTGCAGATTTGGTTTGACTGGCTTCTGATGCATCTGGTTGGAAAGGTTCCTTAAGGTAACTGGCGATAGTTGCCTTGTAGGCGAGGGACTCACCTGCAGCATTCTTCTCAATGTGGCGGCTTGGTCAGGTGGTTTTTCGATCCTTGCCGGCAGAGTGATCTCTTTTAGCTCAGCTGGTCGTGGCGGCTTACAGAAATCCATAATTGCCCTTTTGATGGCTTGATCATCCATTTCCCCAGTCATCGTTGCATCGAACCATTCAGCTGCTTCCTTCTTAAGCTGTTCGTCTTCAATGGAGTCAGCGGTCGGTTTTTTGAAGAGTTCATTTCCTATATACTTTTGCTCCCAAGGTCTGATAGTATCTACCGATTGTATGCTCTCACTGTCCTGTGGCTTTCTCACAGATTTATCAATGTCGAATGTAAGTTGTTTTCCATTAAAACCCAACTTCATCGTCCTATGGTGGACGTCGATGACTGTGCTGGCTGTAGATAGGAATGGCCTTCCCAAAAGGACTCTGGTAGACTCCTCCGCTCCTGGCTCTGTCATCTTCATGACGAAGAAGTCGGCGGGGTACTTGAATTTGTTGACCTTGACGATTTCATCTTCCAGAATTCCCTCTAGGTGAATGGAAGACCCATCTGCTAGCTGTATCATCATACCGGTTTTGACGAGCTTAGCTTTTCCCAACTTCTCGTATATAGAATACGACATAATATTGATGGAAGCCCCTAGGTCGCACATTACATGCTCCATTTGAACGTCTCTGATGGAAATTGAGAGTGTGAACACTCCTGGGTCAGTCGTCTTTGGTGGAAGATCACTAGGTTGGATCACCACGGCTACATTTTCTGCTTCGACCATCCTCCCTTTCTCAGTGACTTGTTCAAGGGCACTGGACTCTCCTTCTTTTGCGACTAGATCAAAGGCGCTGGACTCAGGGCCTACTTCATGATTGGGTCCGTCTGTGGGTGCCGGAGAACTCGCAGATGGGTTTTGATAAACTTCTTCTGATTTTAGAGATATTGCATTGACATTCTCTTGGCCAGGTGGTGGCTATACCGTAGCTGGAATTTTTCCTTCATTTCCCCTTAGCTCGCCTATTGACATGGCGACCTGAGATAGTTGCTTTGTAAGCATATCTTGTATTTCTCGCATTGCATCGTGGGACTGATGTGGGATCATTACATCTCCTGGACCTTCATTTTGCTGTTTGTTATACCTCTGATTAAAACGACCTCCTCCATGGCCTTGTTGATAGTAGCCGGAAGGTCCATACTGTTCTGGCTGGTTTTGGGAAAAATGATTTTGTTGGTTCCATTGGAAATACTGGTTTCCTCTTTGTTATGGTGGGACATAATTTACCACTTGATTATTTGGCTGTCTTCCCTAGCTGCTTGACTGAGGGCCTTGGTGTTGGTACCCCCAATTTCCATCCTGTTGTTGGATTGACCAGTTGGGTTGTCCTCCACTGGACCAGTTTCCTTAGGGTCCATTTGACCAACCTGTGTAACTTCCCTGCATTATGTTCCCTCCAGTGTTTGGTCTATCCTGGATCCGAGCTGGCCAGTTGGGCTACCCTTCAGAAGGTTACATCTGTTGTGTCGAGGGCTGTGGTGGCTGGCTTTGATTCTGGTCAGTCCATCGAAATTGGGTGATCTCTCCATGGGGCATCTCTTTGCTTTCCCTGGATCCAGTTGCCATTTGCGTTCTAGTGGCCAACGGCATTTACTTGGGGCAGCGGCTCAACCTCAGGGGGGAATTCGCAATAGTAGTAGTGCTGCTCTTCTGGCGGAGGCGGTGGCGGCGCATACGACGTCTCTTTCGGTGCAGCTGGTGGAGGCGGTCTGGCTTTCTCCACTGCCTCAAGCAGCTTCTTCTCCATCTGCTCAAATCGAGCCTCCAGCTTTTCATCATTGCGTGCCTCGGCTGCGTGCACCGCACCCATTTTGTACTAGCCACGGGACGTCTCGTACGAGCGTTTGGCCTCGATAAGCCTTTCCAGGATGTTTTTGGCTTGGCTGAATGGGGTCTTTGAGAAATCCCCTTGGGCTGCGAAGTTTAGATCATTCTTGCTATCGACTGTCAGTCCACCATAGAAGATCGAATAGATCTCCCGCTCCCCCAGCTTGTGGTTGGGGCATGCTTGAAGCAGCCCTTGGAATCTATCCCAATACTGGCCGAGGGGCTCATCGTACTCCTGTCTGGCTTCTGTAATCTCCCTCTTGAGGGCACTTATTTTTTACGTTGGAAAGAAGCGATCAAGGAATATCATTCGGAACTCGGCCTATGTTTTGATGGACCCTTCTGGCAGTCTCGACAGCCATACTCCAGCATCACCCTTCAAGACAAAGGGAATGGCCTTCAGCCTATAGTCCTGAGACGTAGATCCAGCCGATACAGGCTGGATATCACAGTATCGACAAAACTCCTCCAGGAAGGCGTACAGACATTCTTTTGAAAGGCCGTAAAAATGGGACAAGACGGCCAGTACTCCTGACTTGATTGCGATAGTCCGCATCCCAGGAGTAATGGCGATGGCGTGTGTGGGCTCCTACTCGTCATGAGCGTGCAGAGAGCCAATTCCTGAGTCGTCGGCGACGAGGGCCATCTCTGCTTCTGCTTGTTCAAGTGGTGGTGGTTTAGGTTGCGCGTTCTGCTCTCCTTATTCTTCGCTGGTCAATTGATCAGCGGCTACTGCTGCTGCTAGCGCGGATCTGTAACGAGTGGTAACTACGTCGGCTTCCTGGACTCTCCAACGCGCGTTAGTTTCTCTGTATAAAAAGGGATGCTTCCAGTGTCCACCGCGTTGGTACCTTCTCATCAACAGAAGAAAAAAACAAATGAGAAAAGAAGGAAACAAAATTACATACACCTATGCGCTACACACAAACATAAAATAACACCATGCTTCCCCGGCAACGGCGCCATTTTGGCAGACCTAACGATCGCGGCTTTTTCTCTTGGATTCAAGTTATATGGAAGAGATAATTGAACCGGATGGATCAGTTAACAAATGTCATTGCCACTTGATCAAGTTGATCTCGCTATCGCACGCCACCAATGTAATTTATAAACTCCCAATTTTGCAATACTTTAACAGTAAAGCGGCAAGTTCGGGGTCGATCCCATAGAGAAGCTAGTGTATCAAGTGTGCGAGTAGTGAACAGAGAAAATAGTATTTCATTTCTTGGATTTAATTAATTGTCTTGGGATACTTATCCAAATTAAATCCAAATCAAATGACCCTAAACGGTACTACATGGAATTTGAACTCCATTTTTATTTTCCTTGGGAGTTTTCGAAAATCTCCTATAGGAGAAAGAATTAATTTCATTTGATTTAATTGGTGCTTTATTGACTCTTTTTGTTTGAATTTAATCCAATTAAATCATGTTATAATTTATTTCTTCACCTAAAATAAATAGAGAGTTGGGACATTCCATGATTAGCAATTTTCGGCCCCTCCACTAAATTTTGGAGGATATTTTATTTGTTTCCTAATTTGTGGAATCCCTTTTTATTCAAATAAATTCCTATGTCTAATTAATTGGGAATGTGAATATTTTTTTTCTCCTACTTTTCTCCCATATCACACGCCCCCTATGCAATATTTTCCTTGTGGGAATTTAATTAATTGTTGCCTATTTTATGGGAGCCTTTTTCCTTTAAATAAATTGCCTAATTTAAATCCTATTCTTTTAATTGGGGATTTAAATAATTTCCTTGTGCAAATTCCTTATGGAAATTTTCGGCCCCCACCATTATTTTCATACTTGGAGATTTAATTTATTTTGTTCCCTTGTTTATGAAATATTCACTTTTATTTCTTAAGTTGTGAATATATTCTCTCCAAGTAAATACCAAATAAATTCCTTGCTATTCCTACATGGAATTTTCAAAAATTTCCTCCCCTTCCCACATGCTTATTTTATTCTTTTAATTGTGGGATTTATTTAATTGTATTTTTCCCCACAATTAATTAATTAATTGATTTTAAACCTAACCCTAATCCTATAAAAACACCTAAACTAAACCCTAGCCCCCATTCTCCCTCAATTTTCGTGCCTCCCTCCTCCCTCTCCACATTCTCTCCAAAAAAACTTCTTCCACCATTGTTTCTTGCATCCATTGAAGTTTATTTTCAAGAATCTCCGACGAATCACCTCGTTTCTTGGTTCTACCGATTTGTTTTGTCAAAGAAGGTATATTGGCTTCACTTTTCCTCATTCTTTTCATTTGAACCATGTTCTTGAATCCTACATGCATGTAGTGGGTGTAGGAATCGTAGATCGCAAGTTTAATCGGGGAGGGAAAGTGAGTTTGCTTGAAAACCTTGATAAATATGCGTTTCAATTGAATTGTGTGGAGTTTGATTGGAATCTTTAGTGAATGATGTAAGTTTATGTGCAAACATGATTAAGAGACTCTTATCAAGCATGATTGTGTGTTATAAGCATGAGAATTGGTGTTTGGATGATTGAGAAGGAAACCCTAATTTAGAAATTGTGTATCTGTTATCTGTGATGTTCGACCAGTAGCTTCTGATGAGTAATTGACCTATATGAAAATTTTTCTGAGTAAACTTCAAGGTGTTACCTATGTCTCGTGTGAATTTCAGCCCTTTTTATAGAAAAATGAATTTTTAATAAATTTTTGAAGTTGACTGCGCAAATCTGCTAGAAACTCGTGTTCTCGCCAAGAATGTTTCGTTTTCTGTTTGACTGACCAAATGACCTCCGATTGATGTGATTCTTGAACTAGATGAAAATTTGAAGTGTCTTCTGAGTCGTGTTAAATTTTTATCCTTTTTGGGAATTGGATGAAGTTATGGTAAATTTTTTAAATGAACTGCGCAGTGCTGTCAGAAATTGTATGTTCCGACCAGAGAGTTTAATATGTGATATGACTGACTAAATGACGTGATTTCGGTGTGAAAATCTTCATGGATGAACTTGAATGTGCCCTCTGTATTGTGACCAAAATTTAGCTTCATATGAGGTCGGGTGAATTTATAGTGATTTTTACAAAACGGTCGCGCAGTTCTGCCAGTTTTCTGCCTTGTTAAAATGACACCTAGTTTCAAGTTTCAAAGTATTATATGATGCATGTATGTCCAAGGAACGTGTTTAAATGTTGAAATCACTTGTGATAAGTTGGAATGTGTTACGTGTGTCTTTACACCCTTTTGACGTATGTTGGGTTGGGGAATGTGAGAAAAACGATGAGAGAGAAAATAATAGGACATGCATAGTAAAATGTTGATGTGGAAGGCTGACTTGCGTTGTCATTGACAAGGGTGTTGTGTACTCGTGAACTCGAGGATCGTGAGTTGCTATAAGTTGGGTTGTGAATTTGCTAAGCGATCGAGGTGGGCTTTCTTTTCAAACCTCTTTATTTTTCTGAAAATATGATGTGGTGTTATAAGGGTGGTTTAAAGTGTTATGTCATGCCGTGATTATTTTGATGTTGAGATTTTTGCCTGATGCCTAGTTCGTTTGAGCTTGCTCCGTTAGGCTATAGGGCTATGTTGAGATTGTGCTTGATGCCTAGTTTGTGAGTTCGCTCCATTAGGCTATAGGGCTATGATAAACGAATTCGGGTCTGAGTAGGGCCGCAAACCCTATCAGGCTGTGTACACAGAGGGGATCGTGAGTCATCCTTGCTAGTCGGCCGGTCTCGTGGGCGAATAGTGTGGCCACACTTTCGTCACACTATGGTAAGAGGATGTGATTGATTGATTGATGTGGAAAATGAGGAGATAAATTGTCTGGCCAGACTTGGATTGTTTGTGTTCTCGTGATATTTCTTACTATATAAAACTAGAGATCACTGGTATGGATGACATAACTTATTAAATGTTTTCGGCATGAGCCCATTGAGTACAACAAGTACTCAGCCCTGCATATTCTTTTCTTATGTGCAGGTTGAGCGGGATGTTGCGGTGGATGTTGAGCTGGCTAAAGACCCTAGGATACGTTGTGTCGTCATACATAGGCGTGATCCTTGACTCTCCCTGAACCTCATTTATCCGCTGCTATGTTTTAAATTATGTCTTAAGACCTTAATCTTTTCGTGTTGTGTTTGAACATGTATGGCGGTGTTAGGTTTAAACGAGTGTTTACGTTGTCTTTTTGAAAATGGTGTTTTCCGAGATTTAAGTTAAATGTTCGTTTTACCTTAGTTTTTTTATATATATAGTTGTATTTCTTAAGTCAAAATTTTTCCGGTGCCCTTTATAAAAGTATGTTTCTTTACGTCTTTTAAAAAAAATGACCTTAAACTTCTTTAAACTAAGTTGTTTTTCTTCTTTAAGTCTTAAGTTGTTCTTTTAAACTGTTGTCCATGCATGTCGGTCACGATCGCCGCGTTTGTGATACCCCTGGTATGGGCGGTCGTGACAGATATCAAGTATTCTGCAGCGCTGCTTCGATCTCCCTTTCTAACTAAGCGTTACTTTATCTAAGCTATCTAAAGAACTGAACTAGACTAGAGAGATAAACTAAACTAAACTAAAGATGAAAAGTAAAGGATCCCATTCTTTTGTGTGATGGCGCATCCTCTATTTATAGGCTCGGCACGACCTCCAGCTGGATAACGATCTTGGCAGGGAATATTTGCTCATGCTGAGAGTGAGCGACTCATTGATTGCTACGTGCTTTCCTTCTAGAATGACGACGCTTTTCTGTAACAGATTCGTGACTCAGCTTCGTCCTTGCGTCTCATATACCAGCACATGTCCCCTTCTAGAACGTTGTCCATGATAACAGAATGCTACGCACCATCCAGCTCATAGCCTCATGTGTCCTTCTTCTGGAAGCCTGTGGTCCCCTCCTTGCCTACTTGGTTACTCCCCTTGATCAACTCTCCCGATTTCTGGCCTCTTTTCGGCTATTGTATTGCTTGATCAGTTTGTCTTTGTTGCCTCTTTTCGGCTACTTGGTTACATCCAGCTCATAGCCTAATGTGTCCTTCTTTCCTACACATTTAGCACTTGCTTTGCGCGATAAACCGATCAAGTAGCGTACATTTTACCCCTAAACCGATGCATGAAATGAGCCTTATCATAGTTCAAGTCACCCATCTAAACCCAGAGTGGGCGGGCCTCGTTAAAACCCCTTGGAGAAAAAACCCCATAGGATAAAACTCCTTAAGGGGAAAAAGAGTACCCTGATGAGTGGCTCAAAGTGCGACGAATACCAAAACATCCAAAACCTATGAACTCTATTAAATTGTGGGTTCAATTTAATTAGTAAAAAACTTACATAGATTTGTGACTGGGCCGAATATGAACTTAATATAAATAGGAGAATAAATGAGACAGAAAATACTTTTAATTATTATCGAAATTTTCGTCGCCCTCTCTGAATAGAATAGGACGATTTTCTCAACTCTCCTCCGTGAGATTTTTCTGTCTTCTTTATTTAAGTCCTAGTATCCTGATAAGATCAGTCCACACTGATATTGGAATACAGTTCAGGAACAAGTCAGAAGATTTGTGGTCAAGTATCGAAGATATTCACGTGGAGAAGTAGCGAGCCATCTATGATTCTTTGGAGAATCAAGAAGGTATATTTTCTGCTCCGTAGAAAAGTGTGTTTTAGATTTCAATTAATCGTAAAAGATCTTTTAATTTAAGTTAATAGCATGATTCTTTTGATAATTGCGCGAATAGATTTTTTCTGAATAATCTGCTTAATAGATCGTTTTCTCTAATTTATTCATGCTTCCGCTGCCAACCCCTCCAGCTCACCCACTGTGGTCACTCTAAGCATGGATTACTTTTCTCATTTGCATTTCTTATTTAAATAAATTTATTGTAGAGGTTATACTGAAAAGTGAAAACGACCTCAAAATTGGTCCTCATTGTTATAGCGCAAAGCAATATCAAGGTGTTGCCAATGCACGCATTCTAATTCAAATGAATGTTTCAGTTTGTAAGGTAATGTGCAATATTTCACGAAAAATTGTCTCATTTTCTCATTTCGAAATGTTCACAAAAAATAGTTATATTTCTAAAAATAGAAAGTTTCTCTCTCATGCTTTACTTACTTTTTATTCTCTCTACCATACTTTACTTACTTTATTCCCCCATATCCCTCTTACTTTACCTATTTTTTCTCCGAAAGTCGTGTTGTCCACAAAATGAATTACTCCATCCGTCCCACTCAAAATGGCCACATTCTTGAGTGGCATGGAATTTTAGGTGGAATATTTGTTTGTGATAAAGTACAGTGGAAAAAATGATTGAATATCTTAATGAGGAGAGAGAGATTTAATTCCAAATATAAAGAGTGAACTATCTCAAAAGTCACTAACTTTTTGATGTGGCCCGTTTCATACACATGTTCTGTAGTGAAACTACATCAAATTCTGTAACTAATAACCAATTTTGAGTCAGGTGTTTGTGAAAACCGCCATATTCAGAAGAATGAACAAATCATGTGGGCGGATGAACGGATCAAGGAAAGAGGTAAAAAACTGCGGCATTGAGCTGATCAAGTCAGGAATTAAATGGAGCCAACAGGAGTTCCGCATGAAAGATAGAGCTAAAGACCCCACCACAAAATGTGAAAAGCAGGAATGCCATTTCAGAGAGGATGGTACCATAGGAATCAGAGCCCTACACCTCTCTGTATAAAGGAAGCCTAACACAAGAAGAAGGGAGTCCCAGCCAGCGGTGAAAGGGGGGTCTCAAACACGCTTAGTTAGAATATCTTTAGGAATTCAACTATTTTCTAGGGCTGAAATAGGAGCTCATTTCACTTGGTATTGTTTTAGTGTAGTTTAGTTGTAGTTTGGTGGTGGTTTCCTACACTTTTAGCTTTCGGTTCTGTCATTCCACTCTGAGAAGGGGTGATGAAACAATTTACTGCTTACGTAGTTTATTTTTAGTTTACTTTTGGTGTTATCAACATTATGATGTTTTTGATTTAGTCAATTTGAAGCTATGTTTTCGTTTCCAGCTCATGTGTTCTGTTTCATGCATGATGTTTCTTATTTGCTTTCAGTTTCCTTTTTATGTTGCATGTCTTAGCTCAAAAATGTCTTGTTTTGTTTTGATTTGGTCAGATCGGATGTTTTATGTTTAAGAGTTCTTAGGATGCTTAGATCTAGTAGTTTATGTTTCATTTCTGCATGATTATGGGTTAGTTCCTTGTTTACGTAGTCGTAGCTTAGATCTTAGGAGTAGATTTAATTTTATGAGTTGTTATGAAGTTTCATCTTCCATAACTTTTCAGATCTGTTATTTACTCTGTTTCCCATGTTGATTTTGTGAAGAAGATGAAGTTGTTAAAAAGTTTTTACTTTATCATACACTTTGCAGGGGACTGACAGTCCCCCGTTTATTCTGTTTGTCCATTCATGGAAAGTCTAGTTGAGTTGATCAAGTAGATTAATTGAGCTTTTATGAGTTGATCAGTTTAGTAGTTCAATTTTTCTTAAGTCAAGTAGTTAACTTAACCTACCCCCTAGAAAGCGTGGCAACAGTCATCCCCAAGTCTTGTCATGCAAACAAATGTTAAACCTCTCATCTCTGTGGGATCGATCCTTACTTCCCTATACTAGTTAATTGTATTATGGGTTAAGGTTTTGAAAAAACACTTTTGAGCTCTTCGGTTCTTCTCACTCAAGTTGGAGTAGGTCCAGTTGATCAGCCTGAGCTTTCTCTGGATCCACTCATCTGTATTTTGCAGGTGGCAGGCATGTATATGCTGACTGGATCAATTTGATTATTTAACTTGAGAAAGCCACAAAGATAGACTAAGAGAACGAAGAGAGCGTACAAAAGAAGCAAGTTTTCACTTTTTCGTTTGTGACACTGCAGGTCCCTAACAAAAAAAAATATCGCCGGAAGACTCTAACGTTAAACATAATCACATATCTTGTTTTTTCTGACTAAAAGACCCTTCAGCCCTAAAAGGGCATTTTGGTCATATCAAGTACAATCTGCAATGGCGGCCTGCGTGATGCACATCATGTACTCTTCATCACTGTTCCTGTCAGGATTTGACGTCTGTGCAAGCAGCATCGTTTTGTATTCTAAACGCAATACACGCCACATATATAATACACTACGTGTTATTTACCAAATTTCAACTTCATAATTCACAACAATTTAAACAATTCACAACATCATTCCACTCTTCCCTCCCACCCGCCTAAACACTCACTCTCTGTAAACCCTTTCTTGCATGAATGGCGCCAAAACGGAAGCGCGCTGGATCCTTAGGCGCATCCTCCTCACGGAATTCGTCTCGTCGTAAAAAGGAACCCACACCACCGCCACGACCACCGCCTAGACATGTACCGGAGGTCATCGATGTGGATAAAGAAACCTGGGATGTCCGAGATCCTAAGCTGGAATTTTTCGTCCCTGAAGATGAATACTGTAAGTTAGGTTAATTTTATCCGTCCTTTAGAATTTCACTCATAGATTTCCTCAGTTTGTGATTTAGGACTCCGAAATTGATTTTTTTGGGAAATTTTTTGGATGTTTTGGTTTGATTTTTTCTTGTTCAATTTTTTTTCCTGGGAAGATCCTGGGAAGTTTTCCATTTCTTTCCATCATGATGGTTCATTCTTCAAAACCAAAGAGGAGAAAAAGTATGTTGGTGGGTATTTGACTTTCATTGAGTTCTGCAACATTAACCAATTCGAGCTCATGGACCTGTGGAGTATGGTGTTGAAGTTGAAGTATGATAAGAAAACCATATGTGAGTTTTATTATTGTGATCCAAAGTATAGTCATGACTGCGAGGGCATTGTAATAAGAGGCCCTTTGATGCCCATTCTTGAGGAGCCACATCTAAATGATTTCCTCAAAGTGGCGACTACTAGCACAAAGCTAGTTCACATGTACGTTGTGGAGATAACTAGGGCGGCCTCTTTACTGAAAAAGATGAAAGATGAAGCGCAAGAGCTTCTCAAATTCAGGGCGTCGAAACCCGCATGAGTGAATATTGAGGAGATTGAAGAAACCCAACCAAATGTGCCAAAGCGTCAACCGGGAAGGAAGAGGGGGCAAGAGCAGGTGTAACTGCAGCAGAATAAGCATTTGATGATTGGCTGGTATGATAGGGATGTTGAGTTCGAGGAGTATCTTACAAAAAGTTTAGAAGATGTTCGTTCTTAGTGGAAAAGGGAAGAGGAGGTAGCTCGTCAAAATTTAGAGAAAACATTTGAAGCGATATTATCCGAAGCAGTACCATTCAAAGCCCTAGTCTCTGAGGTTGAAGCTATGACAGAAGTTGGAGAAGCAATACCAGCAGTACTATCCGAAGGTGCATTGTCTGAGGTTGAAGTTATGCCAGAAGTTGGAGAAGTAGTACCAGAAGAAGTACAAGCAGTACCAGAAGTTGGAGAAGCAGTATAGAAGTTAAAGCTATGGCAGATGTTGGAGAAGTTGGAGGAGGAGCATTGACAGTGGGTGTGAACCATAGGTGGACATATGGGTTGACAATGAATTCTTTCTGATCATTGAGGACATTACCCATGAACTGTTCTTGTCCGAAGTTAACACCTTTGTGCAAGAGTCAGCTCGAACTTGTACAAGATGATGTTTATTGGCCTTCTTTCGAGTATGTTTCGGACGGATGTCATTTTCATAATGAGGGATATACGACTGATGACGATGATGACGATGATGAGGTCGGTCATTTTATCTCGTTGGCAAATATGTGTCGAGATTAACAGTTGTTTACATATTACCAATCGCTATGTCAGCAACAACAACCGGAACAACAAGAGGAACAACAGTAGAGTGCGGAGCCGGAGACCGAACAACAGGGGTATGGATAGCAGAATGGTGAAGCCAGTGGAGGGTCCAAGAAATGGCGAAAGTATTCTCCTGTTGTGGAATAAAGGAACTCGTCGGATACAAACCTACTATGGGAGCAAGAAACTGTGGATGAGCTACAAGATCTACAAGATCTAAAAGATTTGGAGGGGTTACAAAAGAAGGGTATAAAGTACATGTCGTTCAAGCTGACCAATGAGCTTCCAGTTTAGCAGCCTGTTGATATTTTTAAGGATCAAGATTTCTTCTATCAGGTCATGCGCCTGTAGGCGATAATGACCAGGTGACGTGTGCATGTGAACAAAAATGATGGCAAGAGACTTCGTGCCATCTGTAAAGGCAAGGCATGCCAGTGGTATGTGTATGAAAGAAAGATCAAAACTCACAACAATACTGATTATGTGGTAATGAATATGCAATGGGATCATGTTCACACGTGCTCGCAACTGTTGGATCAGAAATGGCTCACGGCCAAAAGGCTAGTTGAGCGTTACATGGAGAAAATCAAAACCAATCCTCACATTCTATTGGCAGCTATACGGTAGTGTGAGGATGAGGAGTTTAGGCTGAAAGTCGGTAGGATGAAGGCATATCGGGCCAGAGACAGTGCATTAGAAGGAATCTTTGGGAAGGCGGGACTCTAATACCAGAGGCTATTCTACTACAAATCTGAATTGAAACGGACACACCATGATTCAAGTGTGCATATACACTATGAGAATTTCAGGGATCCTGAGACTGTAGGCCCGAGATTCTTGAGGTTTTATTATTTCCTGGGGCCTTTAAAAAAGGATTGGATGCGTTTTTACCATCCAATTATCTTTCTATATGCTTGTTTCTTGCGAGGTATGTACAGGGGCCAACTAATGACGGCCATGGGAACTGATCCCAACAACGGTTGGTGGCCTATTGCATGGGCGGCGACTGAGGCAGAGAGCTACGCTCAATGGAAGTGGTTTCTTGCCTACCTATCTGAGGACCTTCAATTGCATGAGAATGCCCCTAGATACTTCTTCATGTCTGATCAACAAAAGGTATGGGTTATGTGATTTCAGTATAACGTGTATACTGTAAATGTGATTTTTGAAATAATAATACTTTGGTTGTGATTTGACCTATAGATTAATACCTCGATTGTGATTAGAGACTATTAACAAACCCCCTAACAATTGTACTACGACTTCTTGTTACTTATACATTGCTAATGGGTGTTGTGTTGTGTTTCATTTGGTAGGGTCTTGTAAAAGCCATTCTTGAGGATTTCCCATAGAGTGAGCATCGCTTCTTTGTTCAGCACATATACAACTACTTCAAGAAGAGATTCATCAGGGAAAATTTTAAAGAAATGTTGTGGGAGCTTGCGTCGAGTACAACCCACGAACAATATGTGGAGCGGATGGATGCGTTGCGGATTATATATGCTCAAGCACATCAATACCTACTCGGTGTTGCTCTAAAAGAAAAATAGGTGAAGGCATATTTCTCCTCACATGTTTGTTGTGATGTTATTCTCAACAATATATGCGAGACCTTTAATTCGAAGATAGCAATTGCTCGAGAATTGGCCATTATCACTATGTTGGAGGAGATGCAGACGAGTTAGATGGAGATGATTCAGATTAGAGGCCAGTGAATCAAGACCTGCGATCACGCACTGCTGCCCGTTATCAAAGAGATTGTGGATAAGTTGTACGTGAGGGCTTCTTCTTAGAGATCAACATGGAACGGAGAGGATTCAAACCAAGTGTCAGGACCGTCTGCCAAGTATGTAGTAAACATGCGTGTTATACATGCTCGTGTAGACCATGGAAGCTGATTGGGATTCCATGCACTCATGCTATTGCTACAATCAACAAGAATGGGCAGGATGTATCGAACTATTCTCCCGTTATTATTTAAGGTCCACAATGGTGATTCTGTACGTGAATTTCCTGTACCTAATCAATGGGATGGATAATTGGCCCAAGACTTCTGACGTTGGATTTGAAATGGCGCCCCCGAGGATAAAGCGACATCGTGGACGGCCGAAGAATGTGAGGCGCGAAGAGCCCCAAGTTCATCATCATGAGAATGGAGCTAAGATGGTCATAACAGGAGAACATGCACCAATGATCCCAGTGTAGATGCTCGTACTGAAGTTGGTCAGAGTTCGTCACAAGCCAATGACCCACCTACGACGGATGGCGGTAACAGGCCAGAGTCGTCCAACGTGCGTCAAAACCAGGAGGTACTATTCGCTACCAATATCTGAATTTCCCACCCGTTGGGCGTCTATTTTAATGTTTGTATGTTACAGACCAATCCAGCTCCTCGGGGATAGGGACGGCCAAGCACACGGCGAACTAGGGACGAAGCCTCCAACCAGTGGCAAAATCAAGAGGTAGTATTCAGTATCAATCAATATATGTATTTCATATCCTACCCGTTGGGCGTCAATTTGAACGCTTTGTTGTTTGTTGTAGACCAATCCAACTGCTCCGAGGCCTAGCACACGTCGGACTAGGACTCATCCGCAGCGCTGTGGCCGTCACGGGAATTAGGATTAAGTAATCGCGTGGATCAAGATTGGGTTATGTATAAGTCTAAACAACGGTGTTGGTTTTTGTTAGGGGCTTCAAGACATTTCTGTCAAACATTATTATGACTATTCTATTATGACCATTGGGTTTGTATGCATGAATACTCAG
This sequence comes from Salvia splendens, assembly GCF_004379255.2. Lineage (NCBI taxonomy): Eukaryota > Viridiplantae > Streptophyta > Magnoliopsida > Lamiales > Lamiaceae > Salvia > Salvia splendens. The sequence continues at coordinate 28,836,543 of NC_056036.1, forward strand.
ACAATATGTTGGTGGGTTTTGATGGGATATTGATAACTGTGTATGTTAAGAATGGGGTATTGCGTATGCTATTTTAACTAGTCTATGCTTTTATGAAAGAGGTACTGTGTATGGTATTTTAACATGGTACGTCGTGTGTTATTCCGCACAAGCTGCAGTACTTTATTCGAGATTATAAAACTTCAAACATTGTGTGTTATTTTAACATTGTACGTATTTTGTACGTCGTGTGTTATTCCGCACAAACTGTAGTACTTTATTCGTGATTATAAAACATCAAACATTGTGTGTTATTTTAACATTGAACGTATTTTGTTATTTCACAAAAAGATTTAGTAGTTCATTCGTGTTTTGTTAACAACTTCAAACACCATGATTGTACGTAATGTGTATTTTCATACAAATCTGGTACTTCATTCGTGATTTATTAAAACGTCAACAAGATTATGATATATACTTACAGTGGAATTTACCAAAAAATTAATACTTAAAACACTAAGGTACTGGTAATGATTCAAGGAAAGAGTTAACATTACGTAAAGAGAATAATTACAACTCATAACAACAATATTCCAATCTTCATATTTCGGGACATTTTGGTGGTTTTATCAATTTGTAACTTACCTACACACTCCTCAATTTTAACTTCAGCTCTTCACATTCGTCAGTTTTCATACGTAATTTATCTTCAAGAACACCATCCATAAATTTTTGGCATCGGAGTTGTTCTTTAAACTTGTCTCGTTCGAGCTTGATTCTTTAAAACTAAGTGTCTTGACTTAGGGAAGACCCGCATCAACCCAGGGAAAGAATCTGCAATCATCTTCCTGCATAATTCATTAAAAATCATTATATTTCGTATTCGTATAAATTAATTGGAACATTTTGTTATGATTGTACCATACGTTCCATATTAGACAACGATAGTAACGTTGACTAGGATTAGCAGCCGTCCTAGATATCACTAGCTCAGCCTCAAGATCATGATCACAGTTCACAATCTCTGGACGAGGCCAATTCCAATTAAAACTTGACCCGTACGATTGAGAACTAGAAGAAGACATTGCAACAACCACCTGAATTTAAAATTAAAAGCCAAAACGTATTAAAAACTTATACGCCATTATTTGTCAAATGAAATCCCCAAAAAATTGCACGACACAACCTAACACACATAAACCGCAAATTGAATACAACCAAATTTAGCTGCAAAATTGACCCAAATTCACCTTACCGGTCATAGTGCAAGTTACCAAAATTGCGATGCCAATTTCAGCGATAGGGATGAACGAGTGAGTATACGACAGTAGGAGAATATAGTGAGGGAATGAGAGAATGAGAAGCAAAACCCCAAAATGAGAGAATGAATTGAAGTGAGAGAAAAGAAATGAGATGAAGCAAAACCCTTGAAATATAGCGAGGGAAATATCAAATATGATTTGACAAAAGTCGGGTAAGTGACAAAAGCCTGGGTAAGGTCTGCAAGTTAGTGTAAGTGCGTGCAGAGTAGGTCTGCAGGTTGCTGGGACTTTGACTGAAATACCCTTCAAGGCATTTGGGTATTTTGGTCCGAAAATTGGCTACGAAAACAAGATATGCGATTATGTTTAGCGTTAGAGTATTCCGGTAATATTTTTTTATTAGGAACCTGCAGTGTCACAAACGGAAAAGTTATGGACTTTTGAGGTAGTTCACTCAAATATAAAAAACTAAAAAGGAAAGGTGGACATCTTGAATGAGACAGTGGAGTATTTTTTTGGACGGATGGAGTATTATGATTGATGTTAGGATTGAAAGTATTTATGTACTCCCTCTGTCCACCAATAAGTGTTCCATTTTACCATTTCCTTTTGTTCACCAATAAATGTCTCATTTGATTTTTTACTACTTTTGATAACAAACCTCATATTTCACTAACTTTATTTCACTCACATTTCACTATAAAACTATTACTCCCCCCGTTCCTTGTTAATAGAGGCATTTCTTTTTTGGCATGTAGTTTAAGAATAGTGTGTTAAATGGATGGTGGAAAAAGTAAGAGAGAGTAAAGTAAGAGAGAGGAAGAGAGAATAAAGTAAAAAGGAGAATTACTTTTTGCCAAAAATAGAAATGATTCAATTAACTTGGAACTTCCCAAAACAGAAAAATGACTCTATTAACATGGAATGGGGGGAGTATATAAAAGTAGAACTCACCTTTCACTAACCTTTTCCGTTCACTTTTTACTATATTTCGTAAAACTAGTGTCCGATCAAATTGTCCTTGTATTGGTGGATGGTGGGAGTAGTTCTCAATTTACTTTACCATTGATCCAAGTTAAAAAACTTTGGGCACAAATGTTAGGATTGAATTGGTGCGAAATAAATGTTAAAACTGTGGCCTAGGAGCAATTGATCCAACCATACGACAACATTCAAGAGCTTTCTCAAACAGTTGTTTACATAATTGCTTAGCCATGTTCCTTGATATATTCTATCAATTACGTATAATTACCAAATGCATTTTAGTTTGACTTTAAGTACTCCCTCCATTCCACAATATGATTCCTATTTGGTTATGTCACGGGTTATAAGAAATGTAAAAAAGAGTAGGTTGAATAAGTTAGTAGAATATGAGTCTCACTTATATATATTAGTTTTATAATAAAATGTGAGTAAAAATAAGTTGGTGGAATTGAAGGGGTTGGCAGCGGAAGCGTGCATAAATTACCGATCACATAAATTTGATCTATTTAGCAGATTATTTAGACAAATTCTATTCGCGTAATTATCACATGTATCATGCTCATAACTTGAATTAAAATCATGCTTTAGAATATAAAATCCCTAAAACATGCATACTACGGAGTTGGCCAAATTACCTCGTTGATTCGATCAAGAATCGAAGATAGCTTGCGTCTTCTCCACGTGAGATCTTCAGTACTCGTCCTCAGACCTTCTGACTGGTGTCCCGGACTATACGCTGATATTTGTGTGGGCAAATCTCACCAACGTACTAGTACTTGAATAACGAAAACAGAAACTGCTCACGGAGGAAGCACAAATTTCGAACTCTCTCTCTCTAGAGGGGGACGAAAATTTTGATAGAAAAAAGTGTATTTTTTTTCTCCTTTATTCTCCTATTTATATAAGTCACATATTGGGTCCAGTCAGGGATCTAAGGAAGAATTTGGATAAGGCCTCACCCAATTAGCTTTTTACTAATTAAATTGAACCCACAATTTAATATAAGCTTATATTGGAATATTACAAGCAGCCACTACAGAAGTAATATTACACTGCCTTGTAAAATCCGAAATTACAAGTATTCCGGGTTTCCTTTAATTGCATTTAATTTATTTCCCGCGCTTAAGATAGAAACATCCATTAATTAATTATTGTCTGCTATGGACTTAATTAATTAACATATTTTAATCTCCAAGAGTGGACTTAGCAAGAAACTCTTATTTATTATTCATAGAGTAATTAAACTCTAACTAGCTAGGTTCCAAATAATAAAACCTTGTTTCGAGCTCCTCTTGCGGATGTTATCAAACGAGACTCTCCTCGCGCACGATTCAACGTAATAGCAATCCTAGCACCACTAGATAATGATCACCACTACCCAATATACCTGGATCGTTGGGTGACGAAAAACCCACACCTTTGGTAAGTCAAAGTAGTAGATACTCAATATCGTATGCTCAATGCTAACGTACATTGATTAAGTGAACATGGGGGGGGGGGTTAGCTGCTGCCACGCTTTAATTTGGGAGTTTTAAGTACTGTTTTAATCTAGATAGAATTTAAACTAGCTAGCTTGATCAACAGAATTCTAACTACTAGGTCAAGTGATATGCAGGAAACAACAGAAAAGTAAATGCGCGGATTTAAAGCGAAAATAACTTGATTAAACTAAAAACTGATTACAACGTGAAATTAAATTAAGCTAACACTTGGAGTCTAAAAAGCGGTAAACTGAGAAGAATCTCAGCGGGAAACTTAAGTCACGCTAACAGAAATGAGTATTCTGCAGCGCTCCCTTTGGTCGCCCTTCTAACTAAGCTATCTAACTAAGCTAGAGAATTAAACTAAACTAAGCTAGAGAGCTGGACTACGCTAGATAACTATGCTAAACTAAACTAGGCGGAAAGTAAAGTGTCTCTTCTTTCTTGTGGTGGCACACCCTCTATTTATAAGCTCGATTCGGCCTCCAGCTGGATAAAGATCTTGTCAGAGAATATTCACTCATTCTGAGAATGAGCGACTCATTGATTGCTACGTGCTGTTCTTCTAGAATGTCGACGCTTTTTGGTAACAAATTCGTGACTCAGCTTCGTCCTTGCGTCTCATATTCCAGCACGTCTCCCCTTCTAGAACGTCGTCCTTGATAACAGAATGGTGCGCTGTATCCAGCTCATTTCCTCACGTGCTCTTCTTCCAGAAGCCCGTGGTCCCCTCCTAACTACTTGATCGCTTTCCTTGATCAACTCCCCCGATTCTGAGCTTTTTATCGCCTTTGTACTTGCTTGATTAGGTCGGCCTTGAAGCTTTGGTCAAGTGGTAATTCTGCACATTTAACACTTGTTTTGCGCGATAAACCGATCAAGTAACATGTATTTCACCCATAAACTGATGCATGAAATAGGCCCTATCAAACTGCCCACACTTAAAACATACTTGTCCCCAAGTATAAAGAAAAAGAAAAGAAAAAGATAGGGCAAATTTCAGGCATGGTTTATTTATTTTTTTAAGTAAAAGAAAAGACGAAAAGAAAAACAAGACCTTAAGATAAAGACACGTATCCACATGTATGCATTAGACCAAATAATTTTCCAACAATCATACCCGAGGTCGAGGTCAATCCATTTGTCAGTAGCTTGTGTTCATTCTCTTTCGCCTTTGCTTGATCAAGGTGTCAGCTTGTCAAGATTGCTCAATTCAAAAACCACTGTTGGATTTACTCAGTCATTCATTCTTCACCTGAGAAGTTAGGACTGTTCACTCGATGTTGCCATAAATTTAATACCTTGAATCGGACTGCACAAGATAGTTCCTTAAGGTCTTTGTTTTAAGGTTGTAACGAGGCTCAAGGTTAGTAACGTATTAGGGTGGGGTCCTAGGGGTTCTAAGTTCAAAAATAAAAAAATAAAAAAAATAAAAAATTTTAAAGAAAAATCACATGAGTCAAAAAGCCAAAGATTTGCCTAGACTCGCTGGATCAGAATTGGGATATTTTTTTCTTTGGTGCTCCTTCTTGGTCAGATTTCAACCTTCAGCCTTATATTATTTTTTGCTTTTGATTTTCTGGGTCAGGTTACAACTATTTCCTGCCCTTTTCTTTTTTTTTAAACCTTTTCATCATTTTCTTTTTATATGATCAATGATCAACTGGATTGTCTAACTTGATCAACCTGGCTACCCCTCCTTTTTCTTGCTATCCCCTTTCGTTACCCTTGACAAACTCCATCTCTTTGACCCTCTTTCCTCATGTGATATGAAACTTTGAATTTGGTTTTAAGGCTTCAAAGAAAGGGAAAGAGTGTATAAGCTCGAATTGGCTAACTAGGGGGTGCCCTGACTAATGAGGCGGGTTTTGAAGGGGTTGGCAGCGGAAGCGTGCGTTCTAACGGATCACATGATACGGATCTATTTAGCAGATTATTTAGACAAAATCTATTCGCGTAATTATCACATGTATCATGCTCATAACTTGAATTACATACATGCTTTAGAACAAATAAATCCTAAAACATGCTTGCTACGGAGTTAGCCAATATACCTCGTTGATTCTCCAAAGAATCGTCGATTGCTTGCGTCTTCTCCACGATGAACTTCAATACTTGACCACAGATCTTCTGACTGGTGTACCGAACTGTATTCCGACATCAGGGTGGGCTGATCTTATCGAAACACTAGGACTCGAATAAAGAAGACAGAGGAGGAGCTGAAGATCTCACGGAGGAGAAAATCTTCAAGAAAATCGTTCCTCACTCAAAATATGAGGGTGGACGAAAATTTCATAATGAAATTCATCGTCAATTTCTGTCTCATTTATTCTCCTATTTATAATAGTTCATATTGGGCCCAGTCAGGGATCTATGGAAGGTTTTGGATATGGGCTCACCCAATTAGCTTTTTCCTAATTAAATTGAACCCACAAGTTAATACAAGCCTATATTGGAATATTACGAGCAGCCACTACAGACGTAATATTGAACTCCCCATCCAAATCCGAAATTACAAGTAATCCGGGTTTCCACTTTATTTATTATTTATTTCCCGCGCTTAAGATAGAAATGTCCATTAATTAATTAAAGTCTGCTATGGACTTAATTAATTAACATCTTATTAATTCCAAGAGTGGACTTAGCAAGAAACACATATTTATTATTCATAGAGTAATAAAACCCCAACTGGCCAATTTCTGAATAATAAAACCTTGTTCAAGCTCCTCTTGAGGACATTATCAAACGAGACTCACCTCGCGCACGATTCATCATAATAGCAATCCTAGCACCGCTAGATAATGATCACCACTACCCAATATACCTGGATCGTTAGTAGATACTCAATATCGTATGCTCAAAGCTAACGTACATTGATTAAGAAATAGATATTTATCAAAACCTCGTCTTTCAGTAGATATCATAAAGACACGTCTAGCTGTTAGATCCATTCAGTGCTATACCACGCCAACGTCATCTTATTTCAATAAGGCTTAGAAATAATCGGACTGACATTGCAACCTTTCACGATAGGTAGCCAAAACCTATCTAGGTTGTGAAATTCTTCTTTTTCTTTTGCAAAGCATTGCATAGAACCGACTGTAGTTACCTTAAAGTGGACGACGCCCACAACCAGTCTACTAAGCAAAAGACTTAGGCTTTATTTACTTCTTATGCATTTAAATGTTTATAAAACATCTTATAAACGCAAAAGTAAACACAATGTAATAATATACTGATTCTATTCGTGCAAACTGCTCGAATAATACTGAATCGGGTTAAAAGTGGATTGTAGAGTTTTTCCGTATACAAGCAAAATTATTCGTGCGAATGTGCTTGAAACATGCTTTTCAGTATACTAAACCCTAACAATCTCCCACTTATACTCAAAACATGCTTTCGAGTATACCCACTGCCAAAAACTCTCCCACTTATACACAAAGCAGGTATTGGAGCTAGATATATCGAACTACCATTTATTTCACATCATGTTTGAAATATGTTGCCACAAATGCATTTTTCTGTAAAAAATCTGCTTGGTTGTTCTCTGATAATATCTTTTGTGACACTATGTCTTTGCTGCGTTCTTGATCTTTAATTAATTTCATCTCTCTATGTGATTGCTTAGCTTATGATCTCGTGTTCCTCTTGAGTTAGCTGTGCTAGCGTAAAAATACTCATAGGCATACTCAAACTTACGATCAAAGCTACTAGGAGTATACTCCTAATGTAAACACATAAACTGAGGATGACTTACTCGATCACTGATTAGTCATAAGGCTTGGTCAGTGTAACCCTAAGGACATTACATGAATGACTGGTAAACTAGAATATAGCGATTAGTCTTTCTCAAGTACTATGGTATATTCATTACCTCAATCAAAGTCTTTTGCCATGGTTAATATGATATATACTTGCTATGCAAAAGCACAACTAATATCAAACTTAGTACACATCATAGCATACATGAGACATCTATCTGCAAAACTAGTCTCATAATTCTTATTCTCACTAAGCGTCAAACGACACTTGACTAGAGACAAGACAATTCCATCTTGAAAGGTAAAAACCTTTTCATGGAATTTCCAATGCTAAAATGTTCCAAGATATGTATAGATATAGGATTCCTAAGAGAATCTGAACATTCTTTCTAGCAATCTTAAAGACTTAGATGCTTAGATTGTAATTAGTTTCTCTTAAATCCTTTATCTTAAACTGGGTAGACAACCAGTTTCCTACGCTAGATGCCAATCTTAGTTGTTTGCAACTTTTATAGATTTCATCATCGTAGAGTACCAATAATACCATATTTAATGCACTTTCAACTTCCTTGTGCTTACAACACATTTAAGGGCACATGTCAAATTTCAAACATTTGACAATCTCGACAAAACACTTATCTCTGATTTAGATGCTTGCCTAAGACCACAAAGGTCTTCATAAGCTTCCAATCATGTATTTCTTGCCCTCTATTACATACCTATTAGGATGTTCCATGTAGATGATTTCTTCAAGACTTCTATTAATAGAAAGATGTCTTGACAATCATGATACATACATTCTAATTATGTGAGTGCTGATAGACAATGGGATCGAACAAATCTTGGCACAACGACAGCGAGAAGATGATATTTCTCTTTGGGAATAGCCCATTGTCATTGTCTAGCCATTTGAGATCCACATTTACACTTGCAGATGTACTAGCTCCCACTGACTGACACAGTCTGTAGGTAGTATTGCAAGTCTTGTAAAAACATGTTATCTATCTAGGATTGTAGTTTGGAATCTATCACCTTTCCAAGAATGAATATCCAAATGAACCAATTATACATTGTAGTTAAAGGGATTATGTTCAAGTTAATCTAAGACCGAGTCTTTCAACACTCTTAGACCCATGAACTTGTCTTGTTCCTGGGAACGCTCCCATTTCGACATGGTTCTAACAATCTTAGGTGTTGAAGTTGATTTTATTAGTGCAAAAGTTTCTAATGGTATGACTCTTTGGTAATATGGAAAATCCGATATCTCTCTATGTCCTGAGAGTTATCACGCTGTTAGGCTTTTAGTTCCATTCTTGATCTTCATACAAGAATTATATCTTTGAAGATTATAGAACTTATAATCTTACATCATTTGGGACAACCTTAAAACATACCTAAGTACTCAACTCCGATTACTTGGATACCTTTCCAACATGCGTTGGAACAACATTACACCTTGAGATGTGCTAGACTAAAGTCACTCTAGTCCACAACTCGTGTTTTGTAGAAGGTACTGTTGATGGTAGTTTCTTTAAGGTGTATCTCGTTATATCTAACGCTTATCCCATCAATGATAAGATTTTCATGAGTACAACTCATCACTTGATCAAACTTGTCTTAGAAAGACTTCGATTCCTTCTTACATAACTATCCCATTCTTTGAAAGAATGCTTGGATTCGTTAATGGAGATTAGACTCCCACTACTGATCATAAAGCTTTGCTCGTCTTCTTATTGGTGTAAACCATTGAGACTTGCTAGTCTTTCTACGTTGCACTTCTATAAGTATTCTGAATCATAGAATTCTAACTCATAGTGCATCAGATAGACATTCTTGACTTTCAAGCTTTTTAACAAACAAATTGTTAAAAACTTGATAGTCTAGATCAGTTTGAACAATAACTAAGCATTTTCTTGGACTTAAGACTAAGAGCCATAAACACTTTATCATTCATTGTTTAAGAAGTCGATGTGTTGTTTATTACTCAATCTTGTTGCATCTATATTGTTTCAATACTATGATGCCTTAAACATCAACCATAAAACAATAGTTGAGCATTAAGAGCTCCCACTGCAACAAAATCCTAACTGGATCAAGATCTCTTACTTAGAAGTTGCATTGTCATGTAAGTCATTGTCCTTCAAAGAGGTCAATCCAACTTACAAAGCATCTTCACTCGCTTTAGACAAACTTTGATGACAATTCATACTCTCCCATTTCCATATCTAGTCTTTTGTTCAAATGAACTAGGACTTAGGAAAAATATAGCCTATACGAATTCGTCATCTACCATGTTACTTTCCTCTAACAGTAATATAATGACTAATATTCTGAAGGTTTTCTACTATTTACTTTCCTCTACCAAGGCGATGACTTGAGTCAGAAACTATTTGAGTGATCAAAAGATTCCTCAAAATATTCTGTCCATTTAGGATATTCCAATCGAATCATCTTGACAGATTCTATTGATATCTATCTTTCATCGTCACTAACCAAGACTTGTCATGCTACTTAAAAGAAAATAGCTTGACCTTATTCCTCAAAGAACTTGTCAAGTACATGCAAAAAGCATTCTCGAACAATCTTCGTAGAATTATGTCGAGGAAATGGTGGACATGAATTATTGAGTATAAACTCCCAGTTTTAGCGATGAGAACCTTATACATTTACATTTCCAGTCCACATAATTTTGGCATTCGAGTTTATTCCATTAAGATCGCAGACAAAATATGAATGACATAATGAAGATTTGGCAAATAAACTTATTATCACATACTTATGCTCAATACATAATCGCAAATAACCACAAAACAATTATGTATCTTGCAACTGTAAAATTAAAATTTTGTACCCTCCAGAGGAAGTCAATACACATTAAAATCTTACAATTTTACTGGTCACAACACCGACGAATAGTCCAGAGACCACAGAGTGGCATGGCCGCCTAATGTTGCCTAAGCAAGACCACCGAATTTAGCATTACAGAGTCTCATTTCTACAACACACTCCCATAACAATGCTCATGTGCTTCCAACAAGATCAAGCTCTCTCATAAATTCTGTGTGAACTTCTGAATCTCGCAGTTTCTTAGGATTATTGTCCCCACAGAGCAGGTGGCGATAATATTGGAAACCACATTCTAGGTCATACTATTTATTTTTGAGAAGTCCGCCCTCATGAACTCGCTATTTCTTAGGATTATTGTCCCCACAGAGCAGGTGGCGATAATATTAGAAAAAAGCTTCATAAATTGCAGACCAATTGATGGAGACCATATACAACGCACTTGTTGTAATTATCGCTTACATATTTTATATGGTTTTTGCATAATTATCACATAAGCAGATAAGACAGATAATCCACTTAAAATAGATAAACACCAAATAAACAGATAATTCCATTTAATGCATGGCATTTAAACACACTGGATAATTAACGACATTATTTAATCTATTCAAATGAGATTCAATTAGGATTTATCAAGATAGTGTTGACTATCTAAATCCACTTAGGATTATTCTAGATTTTATTTCGATAAAATCTAATCCTTCAACTCAAGATAATGTTGATCTAGGATTATCTTTATTTAAATCGTTCTAGGATATTACTAGATAGAAACGATTCCATCATAATCCATACGATGAATAAAATCCAATCAACCTAGATTTTTACAAATCTTTAATTCTATTTAGAATAGATGTCTAGAATATATCAAACATTACTTAGGATTTCTTAGATAAATAAGTTTATCTAAATCCAATTAAATAAGGATTTTCACATATATTATCTTTATCCCAATCTATCTAGGATATAATCCATAAGATAAGGATAACTTGAATTAATGTTTATTTTAATCCATCTAAGATTTGTCTTAATAGAATTAAATCTATTCAAATCTATAGGATAAAATAAATTAATATAAATATTAATCCTAATCCATCTAGGATTTATTCTTGGAGTTAATCCATATAAATCCAAAGAATTAGATAATATTATATTATAAGTATTCATATCTATCTTAGATTTATCTAGGAACAAATCCATATAAATCTATAAGATAAGAATAAAATATAATATTATCACTATCCAAATCCAACTAGAATTTATCTATGAGTAAATTCATATAAATTCACATGATAAGAATAAAATAATATTATCATTATCTAAATCCATCTAGGAAATATCTAGGAATAAATCCATATTAATACATAGGATATAGATAAATGATTAGATTATTATTTTCCAAATATAACTAGGATTTTATCCAGGAATAAAATCCATATAAATCCATTAAATAAGGAAAGAATCTAATTAATCCATGATTTGATATTAAATCAAATCTCATATAATATATATAATTCACAAAAGATATATTCAAATCTTATCACCATATTTATCTTGAATCTAGATGAATATTAGGAAACTATTAAATTATTCTCATCCATATCATCTAGGAATAAAATAATATTATTTATTTCCATAGATATAGATAATAATATAAATATTCCTAAAATCTAGGCAAATCTTCCAAAAAGATTTTATTTCCCTTAAATAATAATATTTTAATGATATCTTTTAATAAAATAATTAAATAATCATTAAAATAATCCTCCATCGTTATCTCATCGTACGAGGTTCGCACGAACGATGAACGACGAAAGTCCGATGAGTTCGTCGTCGGATCACGACGCACCCAGCGTCTCGGCACCAACGCGCAGGGGGCGCGCCAGCGTCTCGGCCAGGTGATGCGTCGGGTGGCTCGGTTCCTCGGCCAGCCCGTCGCCTCCGTCTGCAGCCAGCGTCGCGCACAAGGCGCAGATGCTCTCGGCCGTCTCGACCATCGGGTGCCGACGTATCTAGCCAGGCGTCTCTACGGATGGCGCTGGCTCTCGGCCAGCGCCTCGCTACCCGTCTCGGCCTATCTGGCTCGTCGGGCGATGCGTGCTCTCGGCCAGGAGCTTGCGCGGTGGCGCAGCTCCTCTCGGCCATCAGCTTGTCGCCGTCTCGGCTCTCCCGAGCCACGATGCTCCCACTCATGCGGCACACGTCGCGCCAGTCGGCGCGCACGTCTCGACCAGTGGCTTGGAGCTTCGTCTCGGTCATTCCGCCTAGGGTTTGGGCTCTCGGTGCCTCGGTGTCTCGGCAAGTTCTCGGTCGAACCGCCGCACCGTGCCAGCCTCCGTGTCGATCTCGACGCGGGTTTGTCTGGGGCGTGCGGTCTCGGCCGGTGGCGCGCACGAGCCCTCACTCGTCTGTGCGTCGTCCCGTGATCGTAGCTCCCCTGCTCCCACTGTCTCGACATCCCTATTTCAATCGCGCGTGGCGCGATCAGCCTCGGCGCGAACGCCGACGGATCGCACGTCTCGTACGATCGAAAAATTCAAGTTCCTTGATTCGATAGTTCTTGAGTTCATCATGCATAAAAATTAAACAAAACACCAAGAACATGCTTCGCAATCAATTAACGCATGCATACATGAATTTCGCAAAATTTAAATCCAAATAATCAGAGCCAAAGACTGGCTCTGATACCAATTGAAGGGGTTGGCAGCGGAAGCGTGCGTTCTAACGGATCACATAATACGAATCTATTTAGCAGATTATTTAGACAAAATCTATTCGCGTAATTATCACATGTATCATGCTCATCACTTGAATTACATACATGCTTTAGAACAAATAAATCCTAAAACATGCTTGCTACGGAGTTAGCCAATATACCTCGTTGATTCTCCAAAGAATCGTCGATTGCTTGCGCCTTCTCCACGATGATCTTCAATACTTGACCACAGATCTTCTGACTGGTGTCCCGAACTGTATTCCGACATCAGGGTGGGTTGATCTTATCGAAACACTAGGACTCGAATAAAGAAGACAGAAATTCTAACGGAGGATGAGCTGAAGATCTCACGGAGGAGAAAATCTTCAAGAAAATCGTTCCTCACTCAAAATATGAGGGTGGACGAAAATTTCATAATGAAATTCAATATCAATTTCTGTCTCATTTATTCTCCTATTTATATTAGTTCATAATACAAGCTTATATTGGAATATTACGAGCAACCACTACAGACGTAATATTGAACTCCCCATCCAAATCCGAAATTACAAGTAATCCGGGTTTCCACTTTATTTATTATTTATTTCCCGCGCTTAAGATAGAAATGTCCATTAATTAATTAAAGTCTGCTATGGACTTAATTAATTAACATCTTATTAATTCCAAGAGTGGACTTAGCAAGAAACACTTATTTATTATTCATAGAGTAATAAAACTCCAACTGGCCAGTTTCCGAATAATAAAACCTTGTTCAAGCTCCTCTTGAGGACATTATCAAACGAGACTCACCTCGCGCACAATTCATCATAATAGCAATCCTAGCACCGCTAGATAATGATCACCACTACCCAATATACCTGGATCGTTGGGTGACGAAAAACCCGCACCTTTGGTAAGTCAAAGTAGTAGATACTCAATATCGTATGCTCAAAGCTAACGTACATTGATTAAGAAATAGATATTTATCAAGACCTCGTCTTTCAGTAGATAGCATAAAGACACGTCTTGCTGTTAGATCCATTCAGTGCTATACCACACCAACGTCATCTTATTTCAATAAGGCTTAGAAATAATCGGACTGACATTGCAACCTTTCACGATAGGTAGCCAAAACCTATCTAGGTTGTGAAATTCTTCTTTTTCTTTTGCAAAGCATTGCATAGAACCGACTGTAGTTACCTTAAAGTGGACGACGCCCACAACCAGTCTACTAAGCAAAAGACTTAGGCTTTATTTACTTCTTATGCATTTAAATGTTTATAAAACATCTTATAAACGCAAAAGTAAACACAATGTAAGAATATACTGATTCTATTCGTGCAAACTGCTCGAATAATACTGAATCGGGTTAAAAGTGGATTGTAGAGTTTTTCCGTATACAAGCAAAATTCCTATTCGTGCGAATGTGCTCGAAACATGCTTTTCAGTATACTAAACCCTAACAGGTTTGTGGAACGAAGGAAGAACACGGCTCAAATGGTTAAGTCTTAATGCCTTTAGTCATTACTACTTGTGCAATTTTCATCTCAATATTAAAAATCAGCCTCTCATAATTTTTCTTTTGTAAAAATAGTAGAAAGTGTTCTACTTTTGGCTTATAACTCACATATAGAGAGGCTTCACAGTTGATATAGAAATTGAGCGTTTCTATCATACTTGCGTCATTCAAATTGATCAAGCTTTTGCAATCAAGTTTTACATGTGAGCATACTGAATCCTTTTTCTAACTCTCCCAAGAAGTAATCAAGTCTTACATTTATCCAATTTCTTGCATATTGCCTATTTTATTACTATCTGGAATTTGTTTTCGAAAAGTTTTTAGCATGTATGATTCTACTGTAACTAACCCGTCCCCCCTCCCCACTGCATATGAACTCGTCCTCGAGTGGCTGGATGTAGTGGAAAGAAGGGTTAGGCACAGGCAACGACATAACAACAATCAAGGGAAACTTCTCACACTTAGACTGGACACTGGGCTAAGTGTGAGATAGTGCCAGCAATCAAAACATGCTAATAACCACATAGAAATAAAACAGATATAGGCAAAACAGAAAACAACTTCCATAAACTTCTCACACTTAGTCCAGACACAGGACTAAGTGTGAGATTGGAGTACACAATTTACACAAAGAAACAAGGTTAAGGGTGATAGTACTGCCTTCTAGATAGCTGAATCAGGGGAATGTTGCGCTCCTTCCTTATTGCCTCCATTACACAGGCCTTCCTTATTGCATCTACGGCTTCGTGCTTATCGGAGCTCCTCCTCCTTGGTATTTTTATTCTTTTTCTCCTTTGGGGAGGGGAAGCAAAAGACCTACTGGCAGCTTTAGTAAGCCCCATACCTTAATTGGTATGGTGGCCCATATTAGGGGGAGGAAAGATACTTTCTTCCCCTTTCCTCTTGCTCCCTTTCTCTGCTCTCACCTGGTTGCTCTCCACAGTCTTGCTTGCTTCAAGGACTGCTCCGATCTCTTGATTTTCTCCTCATCCACTTGCTGTCTTGAACCCTCAGCTTCAAGAAGCAGTTGGTTCATTGCCTGGTGGCGCGTTCTTCTTGGGATGGAGTCTTCTTCTGTGGTCGATGAAAGGTTAAATTCTGCCTCCTTTCGTCGTAAAGGGAGATCACTGGGACGAGGCAGCCTCTCTGTTGGTGGTGGCGGAGCAGGGTCCTTAGACCGAGAAATCCTTGGGCGAGCCTTTAAGGCGGTGTGAATCTCCACGGGAAAACTTTTGAGTACGGAGTCCACACGCTTTATGTCAGTCGGGTCCACATATTGGAGTGGGCCGATGAATCTAGGAGGCGATAATGGGGTTCTGGTGGTTGGTGGACTCGGTGGTGAAAAGGATCTCTGATTATTACTGTCGAGACCGGCGCCTGAAGAAAACGAGGAAGTATTGGAGGTCTCGAGTTGATTGCCCTGCATTTCTTTCTGAATGAAGATAGCACAAAGGTTCTGAAGATATTTGATGGAAAGTGAGATCCGGAAAACCCTCTTTTATACTCAAAGCTTCCCCGATACGCTTCCTTCCTCTCTCCAGAACGTCCTTTCATTTCAACAGTCGGCGCCGCCTGACACCTCTCTACTTACTGCACATGTCTCGTCATCACCTGCTCTTATCAACTCAATCATTGTTCCACTAATTAAATTCAAATTGCACTGATCACGTGAATCATTAAATCTCGATGACAACTCACATTATTCCACTTGATCAGCTTCCGTCTTTACTTCCGATTATTTTTTTAACTAAGAAAAAGAATTAACACACGAAAAACTATTTACACTAGCTACGAAGGACTTGATCGAGTTCTCATAGGACGTCACTTGATCAGTTTAAATAGATTAAGAATTTGTTGCTTGATCAAGCAGACTACCCATGAGTACTCGATCATTCCTTTAACTGTTTACTGCCGAGGGTCAGGCATGAGTAGTGGAATGTCTTCCACTACAAATGTCTCCATTCCCTCTCTGTACGGCTTCACCCTATGACCATTCACCATAAATGAAGGCGAGTCTGGATCGCTTCCTTGGAGTTCGATTGCTCCATTCGTTCGGATGGCGACAATGGTATACGGGCCTATCCATCTTGACCTAAGCTTTCCTGGCATCAATTTCAGTCTGGATTGGAACAGCAGTACCTTCTGGCCCACCTTGAGTTCTTTTTTGCGAAGGTTCTTATCATGCCACATTTTCGTTTTTTCTTTGTACCACATGACAGAGTCATAGGCGTCCAGACGAAGTTCTTCCAGCTCCTGTAACTGCATCCTCCTTTCTGCGGCTCCAGACTCGGTATTCATATTCATTTCCTTGATTGCCCAGTAAGCTTGGTGCTCAACTCCCACTAGCAGATGGCACTTCTTCCCAAATACCAGCCGGTATGGGGACATTCCAATAGGCGTTTTGAACGCTGTCCTGTAGACCCAAAGTGCGTCCTCCAGTCGTCGGCTCCAGTCTTTCCTCGTGGGATTGACTGTCTTTTCTAGAATCGCCTTGATTTCTCTATTAGAGATTTCAGCTTGGCCATTGGATTGTGGATGGTAAGGTGTGGATAAGCGATGGTGGACTCCATATTTTCGCATCAAAGCTTCGATAGTTCTGTTGACGAAATGAGTCCCTTGGTCAGAGATAATGGCCCGTGGTACTCCGTATCGGGTAAATATGTTAGATTTCAAGAACATCGCCACTTCTCTGGACTCACACGTCCTAGTTGCCTTTGCCTCGATCCATTTGGACACAGTCCACTGCCACCAGTATGTAGAGATTACCTTCAGATGCGGGAAAGGGTCCCATGAAGTCCATTCCCCATACATCGAATATTTCACAGACAATGATGGGGATCTGAGGCATTTCGTCTCTAGTGGATATTCCTCCAGTAAGTTGACATCGAGGGCACTTCGTGCAGAATTCATAAGCATCTCTATGGATGGACGGCCATTAAAACCCACTATCAAGTATTTTTCTTGCTGTTTTCTTTGGCCCAAAATGACCCCCGCAAGCTAGTGTGTGGCAGTGGATCATCACGTCTTCCTGCTCCCATTCTGGTATACAGCGTCGGATTACTTGATCAGCCCCCATTTTCCACAGGTAAGGATCACCCCAATAGTAGTATCAGGAATCGCTTTTAAGTTTTAACTTATGTGCCCTTGAAATTTCGTCACTTCTAGGTAACTCCCCCATTACCAAGTAATTAGCCATGTCTGCGAACCATGGCTCCTTCTTCGTGTTCTGTCCCTTGCTTCCTTGATCGGGTATTGACTTGATCAGGCAGAGATGTTCTTCAGGGAAAGCATCTGGAATGGCTTCACCATTGTCTTCTTGCAGAATTCGACTCAAGTGATCTGCCACCTTGTTCTCACATCCTTTCTTATCCACTGCTTCCCAATCAAACTCCTGTAGAAGGAGTACCCACCTGATCAACCGCGGCTTTGACTCTTTCTTTGTAAAGAGGTATTTGATGGCCGCATGATCTGTATAGACAATCACCTTGGACCCAATCAGATAAGGCCTGAACTTCTCAAACGCGAAGACTACTGATAACATTTCCTTTTCGATCACATCATAGTTCTTTTGTGCTTGATTCAGAGTTTTGGAGGCGTAAAAGATGACGTAACTTTTCCCTTCGATTTTCTGACCTAATACCGCTCCCACAGCATAATCACTAGCATCGCACATCACCTCGAAGGGGTGATTCCAGTTGGGAGCACGTATTATTGGAGAGCTTATCAATCGGTCCTTCAGAAATTGGAAAGCGGCCTTGCAGGCATCTGAGAATTCAAATTCCACATCGTTCTGGAGAAGTCTTGTTAGAGGCTGGGCTATCCTTGCGAAATCTTTGATGAACCTCCTGTAGAACCCAGCGTGCCCTAAAAAGGCTCTGATCTCCTTCTGGTTTGTAGGGTAAGGGAGTTTTGCAATAACTGCTACCTTTGCTGGGTCGACCTCTATTCCCTTGTTGGATACTACATGGCCTAGGACTATTCCTTCAGTTACCATAAAATGGCATTTCTCGAAATTCAGAACTAAATCCTTCTGGCGGCACCTTTCCCATACCATGTTTAGGCTATGCAGCCCTTGATCAAAATCATCCCCATAGACAGTGAAATCGTCCATGAAGATCTCAATACAATCTTCCAATAGGTCCGAGAAAATGCTCATCATACATCTTTGGAAAGTGCCCGGAGCATTGCAGAGGCCAAAGGGCATCCTCCTGTAAGCGTAAGTGCCAAAGGGGCAGGTGAACGTCGTCTTTTCTTGATCATCTGGGTTTACAGCAATCTGGAAATAGCCACTATAACCATCCAGGAAACTGAAGTACTGTTTCCCTGCCAACTTCTCCAGCATTTGATCAATGAACGACAAAGGAAAGTGATCTTTCTTTGTGGCTTTGTTCAGCATCCTATAGTCTATGCACATTCTCCACCCAGTAGCTGGCCTTGTCGGGATTAATTCGTTTTTCTTGTTTTTCACCACTTGAATCCCTCCTTTCTTAGGCACCATGTGCACTGGGCTGACCCAGTTACTATCGGGAATGGAATAGATAATTCCGATTGAAACTAACTTGACAATTTCTTTCAGCACTTCTTCCCTCATGTTGGGGTTGAGTTTCCGTTGTTGATCGCGGTGTGGCTTGGCTCCTTCCTCCAACCGGATGTGATGCATACACAAATCCGGGCTAATGCCCACCAAGTCTATCAGCTTCCAGCTGATAACCCTCTGATTCCTTCGTAATACTTCCAGTAACTTGTCTTCCTGCCCTTGGGTCAATTGATTGTTTATAATGATGGGCATAGTTTCGCCTTGTCCCAGGAAGGCGTACTTTACATGTGCTGGAAGAGGTTTCAACTCTTTTGCGGGCTTTGGCTCCTCGGTGGGCAGAGGGGTTCTCTGCAGCTTCATCACTCAGTGGATTTCCTTGATCAAGCTGCTTTGCAATGCTAGATAATTGAGCTGTCTTACTCGACCCAGTTGGCTTTGGACGTTCACAAAATTCTGTTATTGCTTCTGCGACGGCTTGGTCGTTCATTTCTCTGACCTTATTTGTTTCAAACCACTCTTCTACTTCCTTTTTGACCTCTTAATCTACAGCTGAGTCCGTGAACTGCCTTTTTAAAAATTCTTCTTCCTAAAATTCTTGCACCAAGGGCTCAGTTACATCCACAGAATACACGTTTTCTCCGTCGGCTGGCCTCTTCATGGCCTCATTGATATTGAACGTATACTGCTCTCCTTTGAAGTCCAGACTGATCATTCCATTGCAGACGCCTATGATAGTGCTGGCCGTAGACAAGAACGGTCGTCCCAGAAGGACTCCACTCGACTCTTGATTACGAAAAAATCAACTGGGTATTGAAAGTTATTCACCTTTACAATAACATCTTCCAGAATTCCTTCGGGGTGAATACATGATCTGTCGGCCAACTGTATCATTATATCCGTGTCGACTAGCTTGGCCTCTTCCAGCTTCCGGTAGATGGAGTATGGCAGAACATTGATAGATGCCCCCAAGTCGCACATGGCGTGCTCTACCTGAATGTCTCCGATTGAAATGGGAAGCGTGAACATTCCAGGATCAGTTTTCTTGGAGGGGAGATCGTTTTTCTTAGGGCTGGCAATTTTTTATACGACACGATAACACGACACGAACCGGCATGAAAATAATGGGTTTGGGTCAGAGCTTATTGGGTTCGTGTCCTTATCGGGTCGACCCGTTAAGGACACGAAAATTTCGTGTCGTGTTCGTGTCGGGTTCGTGTTATCCGTTAACAATATGTGTTCGTGTCGTGTTCGTGTTATCCGTTAATAAATAATATTTTAATATTATTAATTCTTATTATTTTCATTTTTAATAGGTTTAACCGTTATCAGGTCGTGTTGTTATCGAGTCGTTATCGTGTCATCTCGTGTACGTGTTGTTATCGTGTCGTGTTGACCCGAATTGGTTCGTGTCGTTAATGGGTTCGTGTCGTGTTCGTGTCGTGTTCGTGTCGTATTCGTGTTTGAGGGTTTCGTGTCGTGTTCGTGTTCGTGTTTGAGGTTTTCTTAACGGGTCGTGTTCGTGTTTGTTGTTATCGTGTTCGTGTCATTATCGTGTCGACACGATAACGACCCGACACGCACGATTTGCCACCCCTAGTTTTTCTGGATTACGGCAGAGACGTTCTCATCTGTAATTAGTCTCCCTTTCTCATTGACCTTCCCTGCTAGGTAATCTTTAATGAACTTACTGATCGGGGGCATTTTTAACGCCGTTAAGAGTGGTACCTTCACATCCATGTCCTTGAACATGCTTGCCACGTCAATTGTGGCATCCCTTTTCCTTGTCACCATTCCGCGGTACGGATAGGGCTTAACCCTTTCAGTTTCTTCCTTCTGAGTTTCTTCTGAGGCTTCTCCTCCAACCCTTTCCTTGCCTTTTTCTTCCACTTGACCACCTCTGCTGGATTCTCCCTCTTCCTAACGGATTGGTTCAGAAACAGTTAGTGGAGATATCGCAGGATGGTTGGGGCCTTGGTAGACCCTTCCTGACCGCAGGGATACTTCACTAATATTCTCATGACCAGGTGGTTGCATAGTAGCTTCATTCCCCTTCAACTCGCCCAGCGATACTGCAACTTGATAGAGTTGTTTCGTCAGCATCTCCAACGCCGCCCGCTGCTCTTTTTGAGCCTCCTGTTTTTCCCGCACTGCATCATTTGGATGGTGTGGTATCAACATTTCTATGTGGCTTTCGTTGGGGTGTCTGTTGTATCTTTGATTCGGTGGTCCTCCACTATAGTTGGGCTGCAGGTGGTCAGATTGTCCGTAGTATTCTTGCTGATACCGCGGCTGGTTGTACTGTTGATTTCCCCGTAGGTGTAGGGGAATGTACGTGACCATCTGGTTGTTCGGTTGCCTTCCCTGGTTGGTAAACTGAGGGCCTGGCTGTTTGTATCCCCAATTTCCCTCCGGTTGTTTGCTTGACCAGTTGGGCTGTCTTCCACTGGCCCTATTTCCTTGAGGTACGTTATGTATCCTGTTTCTTTCAAAGTTTGGTCTGTCCTGGATCCGTGTGGGCCAGTTGGATTGCCCTTCAGAGGGTTGTACTTGCTGGGTTAATAACTGAAGTGGTTGGTTTTGATCAGTCCATCGAAGATTGCGGTGGTCCCTCCATGGAGCTTCTCTCTGTTTCCCCTGGATCCAGTTGCCATTTGCGTTCCAGTGGCCTACGGCATTTACTTGAGCCTGCGGTTCTTCCTCTGGGGGAAACTCGCAATAGTAGTAGTGATGTTCTTCTGGTGGAAATGATTACGGTACATACTGTGTCTCCTTCAGTGCAGGTGGTGGCGGTGGTCTCATTTTTCTACTACTTCCAGCAGTTTCTTCTCCATCCGCCCGAATCGAGCCTCCAGCTTTTCATCGTTGCGCGCCTCTGCTGCGTGCACTGCTCCTCTCCTGTACTGCCCTCGAGAGGTTTCATACGACTGCTTAGCCTCAATCAGCCTCTCCAAAATATTCTTAGCTTGGCTAAAAAGGGTTTTTGAGAAATCCCCTTGTGCTGCGAGGTTGAGGTCGTTTTTGCTATCCACCGTGAGTCCGCCATAGAAAATCGAGTAGATTTCCTTCTCTCCCAATTTGTGGTTAGGGCATGCTTGAAGCAGCCCTTGGAACCTATCCCAGTACTGGCCGAGGGGATCGCCGTACTCCTGTCCGGCTTCTGTAATTTCCCTTTTTAGGGCACTTGTTTTTGATGTTGGAAAGAAACGATCGAGGAATATCATGCGAAACTCAGCCCACGTTCTGATGAATCCTTCCGGCAGCCTTGACAGCCAGACACCCGCGTCCCCCTTCAAGATGAAAGGAATAGCTTTGAGTCTGTAATCTTCGGATGTGGATCCAGCCGGCACGGGCTGAATGTCGCAATATCGGCAGAATTCGTCTAGAAAAGCATACGGACATTCCTTCGAAAGGCTATAGAAGTGGGACAAGACGGCCAGTACTCCTGATTTGATGGCAATGGTCCGCATCCCAGGAGTAGCGGTGATGGCATGCGTGGGCTCTCTTTCATCATGAGCGTGTAGAGAACCGATTCCAGAGTCGTCAGCGACAAGGGCCATTTCTGCTTCCGTTCGTTCTGGTGGTGGTGGTTGTGTTTTCTGCTCGGTGGCTGCTGCTGCTTCTAATGCGGCTCTGCGACGAGTGATGACAACGTCGGCTTCCTGGACTCTCCACTGAGTGTTAGTTCTTCTGTATATCAAGGGATGATTCCAGTAATCGCTTTGGTGGTACCTTCTCATCAACAGCCAAAACAAAAAATAAGAAACAAAATTATATACACCTACGCACTACGCACAAACATAAAGTAACACCATGCTTCCCCGGCAACGGCGCCATTTTGGAGAGGGCTAGGAAAGAGATCGAAAACACGAATAGAATGCGGATCAAGTTATATGGAGTGATAACCGAGCCGATTGGATCAGTTAGCAAATGTAGTTGCCACTTAATCAATGCACTCTAGCTCTCGCCCTTTCCGCCTTGCCAATGTAATTTATAACTCCCAATTTTGCACAACTTTAACAGTAAAGCGGCAAGTTCGGGGTCGATCCCACAGGGAAGTTGGTGTGTCGAGTGTGTGAGTAGTGAATATGGGGGGAGGGGTTGGCTGCTTCCACGCTTTAATTTGGGAGTTTTAACTACTATTTTAATCTAGACAGAATTTAAACTAGCTAGCTTGATCAACGGAATTCTAACTACTGGGTCAAGTGATTTGCAGGAAACAACAGAAAAGTAAATGCGCGGATTTAAAGCAAAAATAACTTGATTAAACTAAAAACTGATTATAGCGTGAAATTAAACTAAGCTAACACTTGGAGTCTAAGAAAGCGGTAAACTGAGAAGAATCTCAGCGGGAAACTTAAGTCACGCTAACAGAAATGAGTATTCTGCAGCGCTCCCTTTGGTCGCCCTTCTAACTAAGCTATCTAACTAAGCTAGAGAATTAAACTAAACTAAGATAGAGAGCTGGACTACGCTAGATAACTATGCTAAACTAAACTAGGCGGAAAGTAAAGTGTCTCTTCTTTCTTGTGGTGGCACACCCTCTATTTATAAGCTCGATTCGGCCTCCAGCTGGATAACGATCTTGTCAGGGAATATTCACTTATTCTGAGAATGAGCTACTCATTGACTGCTACGTGCTGTTCTTCTAGATTGTCGACGCTTTTTGGTAACAAATTCGTGACACAGCTTCGTCCTTGCGTCTCATATTCCAGTACGTGTCCCCTTCTAGAACGTCGTCCTTGATAACAGAATGGTGCGCTGTATCCAGCTCATTTCCTCACGTGCTCTTCTTCCAGAAGCCCGTGGTCCCTTCCTAACTGCTTGATCGCTCCCCTTGATCAACTCCCCCGATTCTGAGCCTTTTATCGCCTTTGTACTTGCTTGATCAGGTCGGCCTTGAAGCATTGGTCAAGTGGTAATTCTGCACATTTAACATTTGTTTTGCGTGATAAACCGATCAAGTAGCACGTATTTCACCCATAAACCGATGCATGAAATAGGCCCTATCATTCAGCAAAAATCTATAAGCGATTAACATGAATCAAACGAATTAATATACACACTAATATATCATTCAGCAGACCTGGTTACTGGGGGACGGAAAGAGTACTAATTAATATACACACTAATATATCGAAATATAAAACAATTAATAATATTAAAATATATAATACTCTCTACATCCCATAAAAATAATGACATTTTCCATTTTGGGATACCCCATAAAAATATCTCATCTCTTTTTGGTAACTTCCTTCTCTCAAATAAGGTGGACCTCATTCTCTACTAACAATACTATAATTATTTTTTTTCTCTCTTTCTCTTTCTTACTTTACCAATTATGCATTAATTTCTCTGTCGTCCTAAATTTTCTTACTATAATTATTTTAAGGGACGGAGGGAGTATTGTACTCCCTCATCCCATTACAAGCGACACTTTTCTTTTTGACATATATTTTGGGAAATTCATAATAAATAGCTAAAGTGGAAAAAATGTAATATAAAAGAGAGAATAATCTAGATGAGACACTCTTCTACGTTATTCTCTTTTTCACTTTATCTATTTATCAGACGGAGTATTTGTATTGTAAACTACTCCTAAACCCTAATTTTAATTGGTACTCCTATGAAAGTACGTAAAAAAAAATAAATTAGGCTGCCATATAGATTAAATTAAAATTAACTTCATACACACTCCACCCATGAGAAAATTTTCAGCAATTACCATATTCACCTACACCTACATACAAAGAAAAGTTATTTCGTCTTCAACATTAATGCACCCCGTCATTAAATTTGGGCATTCGTACAGAATCAACCTAACTTTATAATCACTACGTGAATTTTAACCAACTCTTAAGTTGACTATATGACTCAAACAAGTTAATTAATATCTCCGATAGCTATTAGTAATTCATAATTATCACCTATGAACTGACACTTTATTCTTCTCCCACCAAACAATAGCCTAGCTAATTCTATTTACGCTTTTTTTCTTTCTAACTAATTTAGTTTAGTATAATTAGATTATATTCTGTAAGCGAGTTTTGTTGGATGTCCAAATTTATTATTTAATTAATTTAATTTGTTTAGTTGAATTAGATAATTTTAATTGGTTGGCATACACTAATATCCTCCGTCCCAAAAAAATAAGGATATTTGGGTCGTTACAGGAATTAATACATAGTTGATAAAGTAAGAGATAAGGAGAATGAGAGTTAAAATAGGGTTAGTGGATAGTGAGACCCACATTATTATTAGTGTTTAATGGTGTGTCCTAGTAGTATATGTTGTAAATAAATTAATGTATACAGATAAAGAGTTTGGTAGAACTTTCCATAAATGGAAATGAGATATTTTTATGGGACGACGAAAATGGAAAAGTGTTTTTATTTTTATGGAATGTAGAAAGTAATATAATATATTTTAATTGCTCCATTCCCTTCTCTCTAAAGAAAATTTAATTAAAAAAATTCAAGTAATAAATTAATTACTGTATATAGTATTAAATGAATTACTGAATTCTGTGTATGTTAACGTATTTATATAATTGTGGCATCTTTAAATGCACTTTAGTTTAAATTATTTTATTTTTATAGTATTTCTAATGTATATAAAATTTAAGTTGTGTGATTTTTTATTTAATAAAGAATAAATATCTATATATAAATATATTAATAAGTAAAGCTAACTATACTAGTTTTAATTTTATATTCAAAGTATCGTGTGGTGGGTAATTTAGATAAACTATATATGTACAAATGCAAAAGTATAAAATGTAAGTGAATAGAGTATTTTTTTAAAGTTTGAGTTTAGTATAAATAGTTGTAGTAAAATTATTTCTTGATATGATATTTAATTAAAATGAGTTTAAGTTTGATGCAAATGGTTGGCGATAAAAATAAGAAAAAAAAAACAAAGAAGTTGTATTGAATAAGATTAGTTCAATTAGATGGCCCAATTTAGTAAAATGCGTTCAATTAATTATATCTTAAATTTTATTGAAAAAGTAACTAAATAAATTTGATTTTAAAATGAATTAATTGATTTAATTTTAGGTACTTTTCGTGTATGCCCAAAAATGTCATCTATGACCAAAATGTGAAAATGTATATTTAGGAAGTATTTTAAATGAAAATCAACATCATGTACTAAAAATGTAATTTTTATATACTGAAAATGCTACTCCCTTCGTCCCTCCGTAGTTGAGGCGTTTTTTTTCAGCACGGGATTTAAGAAAAAATTGTGTTAAATGAGTTAAGTAAATGAATAATAAAGTAGAAAAGAATAATAAAGTAGAAAAGGAAAAAGGTAGAGAGATGAAGAGAGAATAAAGTAAGAGAGAGTAAAGTAAGAGAGAAGAAAAGTTTTGCATTTTGCCAAAAAAGGGACACAGCTATAGAGGGACGCAGGGAGTATAAAAGAAGTATGGACTATTAGTGTTTGATACGCTCGGATTTAGCACTATTTTAAGGCCTTTATTTGGTCCATTTTTAATGTCAAAATCACATTTCATGTCCATATTTTGCATATTTTATCTATTTAGGTATTTTGACGTGTTTTGTGAGAAATGTGCATATTTGAGCCTAAAAAGACAGCAAAAAGTCAAAGTTAGAAATCTGGAGCTTTCGAGATGCCCAACGGTCCGCTGCAACTCATACAACGACCGCTGAGCCAATAGCGGTCCGCTCCGGAGAAAGTTGTGCTGAAACGAAGAACACGCCCAGCGATACTTGGGAAGTGCGCAGCGACCGCTCGAGAGTTTCCGAAGCTACGAAATTATTCACATCGACCGCTGCAACATAGTGTAGCGACCACTATCTAAGAGGTAGAGGCTACGAATCAACATGCAGCGACCGCTGGTCAAGGTGCAGCTGCCCGCTGGGACAATGAGGCACACGAAATCGGCCTACTTTCTCCCCAAAATTTACCAAATTTAGCTACTTTTTGCCTTATTTGATGGAGCTTGAATTTTCCTCTATATATATCCCCTCAAACATCTTCATTATGATCCTATTTTTGTCGTATAGTTCTAGAGCATAAATTTGAGAGAGTTCTTCATTGTGCAAGAGGTTGAAAAAGGAATGAAGAGAAGATCAAGGCTACAGGATTAAACCTTTGGGTTTTATTGCTTTAGTTTTTATGTTCACTGTGTTTTCCCTTCATTCTATGTTTTTAGATTATTAAATTATGTGTAACTAAATTCATAGGACTCTAGGGATGTGTTAGTAACGACTTTGGTTATACAATTCCGTTTTCTATTTAATATCCGTTTTGTTTTTACTTCGTTTATTCCCTAAGTTGTTCCATAATACTTCACGTTTGAGTGACAGATTCGGTGATGATTTAATATAACATGCTACATAAATCGTGAGAGGAGGTTGGTGAGTTAGATCCACTTAGTAGACACTACAATTACCTTTACTTAAAATGACACTATTAATTGAGGGTGACGACTTTTAGGAGTTACGAATCTAGGATTGACAACCCTAGTGTTGTAATCTACGCTTGTACCGCATGGGCAAAACTTATGTGACTCGTTCTATCGAAGTATAAATTGTGCTAGGGTATTGTAGTTGGAATTTGTATAACCTTAACTGTGAGCGCACATCCCTGGAATTCTCTTATCTCTCATATTTTAGCTCTTTAATTATTTGCAATTAGTTTTTTATTTGCTTTCAAGTTGTTTTTAGTTTTCAAAATCTCCAAAACTTTCGGTTTTCCTAATAGTGAACGAATATTAGTAGAAGGTAGCCAATCTGTGATTGGTTTCCCTGTGTTCGATATCCGGTATTGACCTTTAGCTATACTATATATACTCTGTATACTTGCAGGTTTATTTAGTGCTACTTAAAAGTGCATCAAGTTTTTGGCGCTGTTGCCGGGGATTACATTAACTTTGTGATTGATATCTTCAAATGGACGAATTTGCTAATTTGGATTTTAATTGCTTTCTGTTTTTAATTTTTAGGTTATTTTTTGTTTTTTGTCTTTTTCAGGTAGTGTATGCGAACACATTCTGGGAAGAACATCTTAGAGCCGCTCGATCTCGAACTTGAAAGGACACGTATGAGAATAAGAAGTGATCGAAACACAATAGAGGACGAGACTAGAGTTGAGTTGGAAAGGCTGCAGGGCTTAGTAAAGTAGTTGATGGATGAAAAGATTACCCGAGAGGCCCAAGAAAAGAAAATCAGGGATATAGTTCTTGTTATGCATATGTTTAATCACGGGAACATGATTACTTTTTCCGAAGCCCCTCGTGTGGATGCTAATAATTTTAAACTGCGAATACCCCTTATACAAAGGGTTGAGCAGCATTCTTTTGCAGGTAAGGTGATAAGGCTCGTTTCATGCATTGGTTTTTGGTGATATTACATGCCTTTTTAGGAAATAATGCGCAAATTTGAGAGTAAGTGTGCAGATATTGGCTGGGTCAAGTAGATGCTGCAAATTGACCGAGCAGATGCAAAATGAGCAGAAAGGGAGTAAAAAGTGTTAAAAATCCGCTAGGTCAAAGAGAATTATCAGGAGAGCAGGTGCGTGAAAAATCTGGCGGACCTAGGAACGCACACAAATTACCCGGGGGCGGGGAAAATGGAGCAGAAAAAGTGAAGAAAGGAGCAGATTTAAAAGATCCTATTTTAAGGGTACAAATGTCAAATCATAAAGAGCATACCCTAGGGATTCGAGCTTGAAGCCTCCCTATATAAAGGGACCAACATGAATGAAGAAGGGAGCGCTTAACGCTACCATTCTCGTAGTTTAGGTAGGAAACTCTCATAGGTGCTTAACGCCACTGCTCTCTTAGCTTAGTTTAGTTTAGTTGCTGATTTCTTAGCTTAGTTTAGATAGTTCATTGCTTTCTTAGCTTAGTTCAATGGTTTCGACGGTGGAATTGACGACTCCGACGTTGGATCATTGCTTTCTTTACCGCTTTTGAGACGATATAGTTAGATCTCGAGTTTCATCGGAGGAATTGACGACTCCGCCTTTGGATCTCGACCTATTTCTAGTTTTATGAAGCTTCGGTGTTTATTTTCATGTTAATGATGCTATTTACTCATGTTTCTTGGATGCTTTTCGCAATTGGTGGCTTAGATGTTTAGATCCATGATGTTTACATGATTTCCAGTAGTTTAGAGGTTAAGATCTAGTTGTTCATGTACTTGATTTCTGAGATTTGTTAGTTTGGGTGATGTATGCAAGGTTAATCTGTGTTTATTCCGCTTTCTGCTTGACCCAGGAGAGTAGATCTGGTAGTTCTAGCTTAAATTTCGTGTTTACATTTCGTTTTCGAAGCATGCTCTATTTTATTTCGTCAATGGTGTTGAAGCTCTGTTCCATGTCTTGTTTTTACTTGGTTGTTTGGAGAAGATGAAGTAAGAGGTTGTTAGAAATCAGATCTGCTTTTTACTTTTGCTTTTGCTTTTTTGCTTTTCACAGTTTCTGTCAGTCCTAGCTAGTTTAGGAAAAATGGTACTCACTTGCTTTTTGCATCTTTGTCTGCCTACTTTGGGAAAGTTTCAGTATGTTCCTTCAATCATAGGTGTTCTAGTTCGAGTTAAGTTCCCATGAGTTTGGTTGTCATGCAAGTGTTTCACATCCGCTAGGTCAGGTAGATAGTTCCAGTTTAATTCTGCCAGGTCAAGTAGATTAGAGTCTTAACCCACTTAATGAATGCGTGGCAGCAGCCGACCCCTTTTCCGATTGTGTCGTAGAAACAATCTCCAGTAGGTCCCTAGTCTCTGTAGTTCGACCCCGCTCTTGCCGCTTATACTTTGTAATATTTGTTGCATTAGTGGGAAAATTATAAATCTTGTTGAAAGGAGGAACACGTGCACACGACACACGTGCAAAAATCCTCTCTTCATAGGGCTACAGAAGATGCAAACCGCCACCTCTCGAAGTTCGTGGAGATTGCGAACACTCTGAAATTAAATGGTGTCGATGACGATGTGATTAGGGTAAGACTCTTTCCCTACAGAGCAAGTCTCCACGTGGAAGGGTATAGTGGCAGCGTTCCTCGATAGGTACTATCCGCCGCACACCATTCTGAAGTTGAAGAATGAGATCTTCCAGTTCATTCAAGTGCCCAACCATGGTTTCAACGTGGACCACCTGGTAGGCATACTTTATAATGGTTTTAACGAACAAATCTGTGCTATGTTGGATTCAGGGGCCAACGGAGGATTTCCGTGGAAGAGTGGACCGTAAGCCATGGCGGTGATAGAAGAGTTCGCCACAAATAGCCGAGGATGGTCGAAAGAGAGGTACCACTCACGGAGAGTAGCAGCCATAGAAGAAACCGATTATAACTCTTCAGCTAAAGAATTGGCCGAGCTTAAAGTGCAAGTTGATCAAATGGACACGTCAAGGAGAGAGGATCCGGTTCCACCGACCTCTATCATAGCGGTCACCAAACTCGACACTTTTCCCGCTCCCACCGAGGATGTCAACTACGTACAACAAGGAGGTGGTCCCAATAGGCTTTATAACAACAACAATTATCGCCCTGGCCAGGGGGGGCGGTAATTTCAATAATTATAATGGGAACCGTCCTCATCTTAACCTTTTCTATTCTAATAATAATTTCTTGCAACCCCCTGCAGGGTTTAATGTAAGCAAAGGTGGGGTAGTTGAGCCCGTGAAGAAGGAGGAAAGACCAACGACACCAAGATTGGAGTCGTTGAAGCAAGGTTGAACAACCTCAAGGCCGGAATTAACACCATTGCCGCCGCCGTCACCAACATCAAGAATCAAATGGAGTAAGTCCAACAAAAGATAGAGGAGGACATGGCAAAGGCAGCAACATGAGTGGCCGACATCAACAAAAAGTGGATTGCAAAGCAGAAAACGGGCAAAGTCAGCAACTCTGGGATGAATTCTGGGGTCTGCCCGTGCCCAGCAGACCGCTGCACGCTCTGCAGTGGGCCGCTACTGAAGAGTCAGTAGCACCCGCGAAAGATGGACTCGTGTGGCACAATGGGATCATACTCCCTTTCCAGCCAAAGAGGAAGTTTAAGCTTGAAGAGCAGGTCAAACATTTTTTAAACATGTTTTGTAAAGTCTATACTAATATCCTTCTTATTGAATCGTTGCAGGAAATTCCTAGGTATGCAAAGCTGTCGTGTTAAAGAAGAAGAAGCCTACAAAAGCCGACCTTAAGTTGCCTCATCACTGCAGAGACATCATTCAACGGGAGAAGGCCGTAAAGCAAAGAGATCCTGGTCAATTCATCATTAGGTGCTCAATTGGGCAAGGAAAGGTAGACAATGCTCTCTGCAATCTAGGAGCCAGCATAAACATCGTGCCATTGAAGTACTATGAAAAGCTCAACATCGAACCATTCAAAACATCGGATGTAATCATAAGGTTGGACGATAACTCTACAATCAATGCGGTGGGCATGATCGAGGATGTGTTGGTAAAGGTAGATGATATTATTTTCCCTGCCGACTTTATTGTTCTTGATATGAAAATAGATAAGAATGTACCTCTAATCTTAGGCAGAGATTTTCTAGCCACAAGCAAAGCTCGTATTGATGTAGGTAAGGAGAGATCACGATTATGACAATGTTAGCAAGTCCACCTACAAGATAGAGAGAGCAATGCTTAAGTATGAGGCGCAACGAGCTAAGATGAAGTATGAATGCAGGGTGGTCATGATGACCGACACAACCAAGCTTCGTGAACCACTAGAAAGGGAAGATCTTTCTAACCCTTCTATTTTTGTTGTTAATGTTTTGCCTCAAGCTCCTAAAAAGGGCAAGCCTAATCCTCATAAGGTTCCGTCGCAGAAAAAATCAAAAAGGAAGAAAAGGGGAACTCAACCTCAAGTCGACCACGAAATCTACGTGATTAAGATCGCGAAAGGGAAATACAAATGGTGGAAAAAGTTGGGCACTAAATTGGTCCAATTCGCGGTTTTCAGCACAAGGGTCGTCGATTCGCCCTCTTAGTTGGGTCATTTCAAGTTGAGCCAACGACTTAAAACAAAGGCGCTTGTTGGGAGGCAATCCAATTTGTTTTTCTCTATTTTGTTTATTTACGTTTTTCTGTAATTTTCGTGCTTTTCACATTAAAAAAAATTTAACTTGCAGCGGCCGCTGCACAATCCACAGCGGTCGCTACTCTTTTACTCGTGTGCAGGTATGGGCCGGGCCTAGTGCAGGCCGCAGCGGCTCGGAGATATGCACCGTTTTTCAGAAGACGTGCAGCGGTCGCTGCGCGAAGGTCAGTGACGCAAAAACCTCTTTAAAAGGTATGTTATTCATTCCATTCTTCATATTTTCTCTCCAATTCTCTCTTGCACACGAACCCAACTACAAAACATCACCAAATTCACACTCATTCATCCATTGCAACTCAATTCATCCATTGCAACTCATCCATTGCAACTCAATTCTCAAGCTTTCATCAAGCACTTTCACTCCAAAACAAGGTATGAATCCTAACTTTGATTTCTGAGTTTAGTTTCAATTCTTTCATGGATTTTGCTCTTTCTTGATGAATTGTTCGGTTGAAAAACATGTTTTAGTAAGGGGGATGAGTGTGATGATGTTTCTACTTGTTTTTCATGGCTAAATTTTTGCTTAGGGTAGTGAATTGTTGGTTTTTGTTGGTGAATTCCCTCTTGTTCTTCATTGTTTTTAAATTGCAATCATGTTCGTAGCATTGTGAGGCTATTATTACTTCCATGAATTGGGGGATTAATTCACGTTGGGGGATGGATTGTTGTTATTCTTTTGTGTTGGTATTGTTTTACATGTTCACATGCTACACTTTAGAACACCTATTGATACAAGCTTGCACTTTATTGGTGATTTTTTATTTATGTTTGGTTAAGTGCAAGTTTGGGGGAAACCCTTGTTTGTCTACTTGTTTGGTGCTCTTTTAAGAGCTTAATTTTTGTTTTGTAGGGAAATGACAACAAGAGTAAAGCCCGAAAATGCAAAGAGCTATGGGATTAGCCTTCCGATGGATGACCACAAGGCAATGTGGAAGAAGGTTTCGGCCAGAGTTACGATGCCTTCTCGGTACCCACACGAGTTTCTCCTCACTACCTTAGGGATTCTCGAAGACTTTTGGGCATTGTGCAACGCGGGGACGGGAATGGTTTGAGCCACGTTTTCCAAGGAAGGTGGCCGTCCTATAGGAGACTCACCCTTGAGTTTCTTAGCACCCTAAAGGTGCACAAAAACCGTCGTTCCCGCATCCCTGAGACGATAGATTTCTATCTCAGCAACCGCAACCACACCTTCTCCATGGAGGATCTATGCGAGGTGTTTCATTGTTACAACCTCAACCCCGACGAAGAAGTGGAGTACGACTACTCCGATGTTTGGGGTGCCATGACTATAGAGGGAGAAAACTTCATCCCGGATTATGCCAAGTCTTTCTCCATCCGCAACCCCGTCCTAAGGTACCTCCACCGGGCTATGACTCAATTGATGTTTGCTCGGACCGACGGTGGAAGCATCTCCCAAACCGAGTTGGATGTGATGTGGAGCATCTTCAACAAGAAGGGGACCAACTTTGGAATCCTCTTCACCATTTTTTGTGGGGTTTGATCACGGTAATTGCCAAACACATTGGCATCCCGACCACGGACTTCACTCCGGACATGGGTGAGATGCACATCACCTATGAAGTGCTCTTTGCGGTTGGACTCTTGAAGACCGACTCGAGTGGGCAAGCTTTCTTTCTTCAAGTAGAGCGGGATCACTTTCCCGTTTCAATCCCGTATTTGAGTAAGGTCGACACGTGGGATAACAAAGCTAATTGGAAGCTCGACACCGCCGCCTACCGAAGAGCCGTTGAGGCTAGCCCCATTCAAGGAGAGTTTAGGAAGAGGAACATGAGGACGGAGAGAATTCACATGCTCAAGGAAGTGAGGCACCGCCGCAACAAGAAGAAGAAGAAGAAGAAGTTGAAGGCCACCGCCGCCACAATAGGAGGAATCGCCGACGAGGGAGGCCGGATCCTACCAAAGAGTTCCAAGCCGGCACTTCCGCCCAACTAGGATAGATGTTCTCCTATATGCAAAATATGTCCAACACTTGGGGCAACCATTGGGTGGAGCAACAACAAGTCAACGCCTTCAATGAACAAGGTTGGGAGGCGCAAGGCGATTGACGGACGGCGGAGCAAGATTTTAGGGAGGCTCAAAGGCTCGCGGATGTGCAACAACGTCAACAAATCGCCGAGCTCTAAAGGATGGCCGCCGAGGCTCGAGTGGAGCGCCAAACCAAGAGTGGCGACATGGCCTATCTTATTGGCGCCTTTGACGACCTCAACGCTCGTTTCCCTCCTCCTCCTCCTCCTCCTCCTCCTCCTCAAGAATGAAGAAGTCAAGCTCATAACTTTAAATGAGCACTTGTATCATAATAGTTTTAGTTTTGAAGACAATTTATTTTTGTGTTTTGACAATTTTTACTTAAGTTTATGTTACCTTTTTGGTTTAATTTTCGTTTTTGTGTTGATAAAATTTTTGCAGGTTTCTGGACTCTCGCCAGCGACCGCTGTAGTGTCCGCAGTGGCCCGCTGGCCACCTTCTGGAATGGTTCTGACTCGTCGCAGCGACCGCTATCCAAATGAAGTTTCCAGCGCGATTTTTTGAATTTTTCGAATTTTTGCCCCATCCAGCAACTACGCAAAATTTTTCAAGGTATATTTTCTTTTTAGAAGTTTACTCACGTCCCTACCGACTCTACAAACTTATTTTACACTTTGTTGTAAATAAGTTTGGGGGGATGGAGTGGTGGACCGTAAGTTTAGGTTTTTGTTTTTAGTTTTTAGTTTAAGTTTTTGTTTTAGAAATCTCAAAGGTGAATCCATGTCATGAACTTGGCGTCTTGATTTGATTAAGTATGGCTTGGCGTCTTAATTTGATTGTTTGGTGAAAAAGTGTATAATTAGTGAATTGTTTGTTCGTTTTGAATCATGCTTATACCTTGTGAGATTTGAGCCTAAATTCTTTCTTGTGTGATTATCTGCATTCATGTATATGTTTCTAGAACTTGCTCATAGTCTGCCTAAGTTTACATAGTGTTTAAGTTGATTTAGGAGGATGTTAGGCCGTCTTTTCTTAGCTACTTTTATTCCTAAATTTTCGACCATCTCTAATTTTTCCCTTTGGAGCCAATTTTGAGCCTTTAAGCCTATTTTTTGGAAGCCAAATAAATGGGGACAATTCTTTAGTTAATATAGTTTTGATATCTTTTGTAAAGGAATTGGAGAGATAAGGGAGAAAGTTATAAAAGTAATGTGCTAAATATAGAAAAGTGCAAGTTGTGAAATAGAAAAATTCAAAATATGTGTTTGATCTAGAAAGGATGCTTATGAGAAAGAGAAAAAAAAAGAAAAAGAAAGAAAGGTTTTGAAAAGAAAAGAAAAAAATCAAAGGTTTGGAAGTGAGTTGAAGGAGAAAAATAAGTGTTAAAAGTGTCTTGGGTTTTAGAAAAGTTGAGTCACTTTAACTCTACTTGGGATATTTTTATTTTGAGTCACTTTTTAGCAAAATATTCATCACCTACCAAAGAGCCTACATTACAACAAAAAATAAAGACCTTTCAGACTTTTGATGCTTAATCACATCTAGTAGAGGAGGGATTAGACGTTGAGCAAGTCTATGGTAAACTTTGCATGATGCATGATTTGAGTGCTTATACATTTTACCTTTATACACTTTGAGAGTGGGAGAAAGAATCACTTCTCATCTTTGG
Organism: Salvia splendens; assembly: GCF_004379255.2. NCBI lineage: Eukaryota > Viridiplantae > Streptophyta > Magnoliopsida > Lamiales > Lamiaceae > Salvia > Salvia splendens. Next base: position 28,872,332 of record NC_056036.1, read on the forward strand.
AAGTTTGCCACATGTGAGTGCATGAATTCAATGTGTTCCACGAGTTAGTAATGAAAGTGCACTAATTTGTGCTTAGTCTATCTTTTCCATTCTTTGAGACAATTATGACGTCTAGTCATTTTGCATTCTGTGCATCTATTTTGTGTCTTTATTATTTTGTTCGAGGACAAACAAAAATGTAAGTTTGGGGGAGTTGATACGCTCGGATTTTACATTGTTTTAATGCCTTTATTTGGTCCGTTTTTAATGTCAAAATCACAATTCATGTCCATATTTTGCATATTTTATCTATTTTGATATTTTGACGTGTTTTTGTGAGAAATGTGCATATTTTAGCCTAAAAAGACAGCAAAAAGTTGAAGTTGGAAATCTGGAGCTTTCGAGACGCCCGGCAATCCGCTGCAACTCATACAGCGAACGCTTGGGCCCAACGACCGCTAAGCCAGTAGCGGTCCGCTCCGAAGAAAATTGTGTTGTAATGAAAAACACACCCAGCGACTGCTGGGGAGTGCGCAGCGACCGCTTGATACGCTCGGATTTTTTGCACTATTTTAAGGCCATTTTTTGGTCTATTTTGAGTGTCAAAGTTGCATTACATGTCCATTATTTGCATATTTTATCCATTTTGGTATTATGACGTGTTTTGTGATAAATGTGCAAAATAGAGCTGAAAAAGGGCATAAAAACGTCAAATCTGGAAGCTGGAACTGAAGCGCAGCCCAGTTGCCCGCTGGACCCATGCCAGCGGTCGTTGCAACGAGTCCAGAGATTTCTGGAGCTGCCCAGCGGGCCGCTGGGCCTGGTCGCGCACGATATCCTGTATTCAAACTCAATGTTACGGTCATCCTAAATTCCGATCAGGGCGTTCTACATGTCATTCTCTTCGCCTTCCAAAGAGCTTCGCGTTGGTACATTTTTTATCTCAATCGGAGTTCTGTGGAGAGAGTTACGGCCGTTCTACCAAAGTCGCGCAAAGTTGTCAAATGCAGTTTAGACGGAAATTTAAAGAATGAAAGAACACATTACTTTGTGAAGCCAAATCTTTTCCTTCTACTATGGGGCACGAAAATTCCATCTTTCCTATTACTTGGAGGACACCTTTTACCATGTTTAAACCTTTTTCAAGCCTATATATACCCCCTCAAACCTCTTCTACAAATAATCTTCTTTTTGCTTTATAATTCTAGAGCATAAATTTGAAAAAGCTCTTCATTGTGCAAGAGGTTGAAGAAGAAATCAAGAGAAGATCAAGGATACAAGGATTCAACCTTTGGGTTTTATTGCTTTAGTTCTTATATTCACTTTGTTTTCCCTTCATTCAATGTTTTTAGATTATTCAATTATGTGTAACTAAATTCATAGGATTCTACGGATGTGTTAGTAAAGACTTTGGTTATACAATTTCGTTTTCTATTTAATATCCATTTTATTTTTACTTCGTTTCTTCCCTAAGTTGTTCCATAATACTTCACGTTTGAGTGACACATTCGGTGATGATATAATATAACTTACTACATAATCGTGAGAGGAGGTTGGCGAGTTAGATCCACTTAGTAGACTACAATTAGCTTCCCTTAAAACGACACTGTTAATTGAGAGTGGAAACTTTTAAAGAGTCTTAAGAGCTTTTAGGAGTTATGAATCTAGGATTGACAACCCTAGTGTTAGTAATCTACGCTTGTGACGCATGGGCAAAACTTATGTGACCTGTTCAATCGAAGTAAAAACTATGCTAGATTACTGTAGTTGGAAATTGTATCACCATAACTGTGAACGCACATCCCTGAAATTATCTTATCTCTCATATTTTACCTCTTTAATTGTTTGCAATCAGTTGTTTATTTGTTTTCAAGTTGTTCTTGTTTTCAAAAATCCAAAATTCTCTCGGTTTTCCAAATAGTGAAAGAAGCTTAGTAGGAGGTAGTCAATCTGTGATTGTTTTCCCTTTGTTCGATATTCGGTACTAACCATTAGCAATATTATATATATTATGTATACTTGCAGGTTTATTTAGTGCTAATAAAAAATGCATCACCGCTCGAAGAGTTTCCGAAACTACGGGATTATTCACAACGACCGCTGCAACATAGTATATTGACCGCTATCCAAGAGGCAGAGGCAGAGGCTACGGATCAACATGCAGCGACCGCTGGCCAAAGTGCAGCAGCCCGCTGGGAAAATGCGGCGCACGAAATTGATCTACACAATCTTATTGATATGAGTGAGGTTTTGGATTAAACAATAGTCACTTGTTGAAATACAAAAGTGGAAGCTACAACTTAGCATTCCAAAGATGTCAAACTAAATCATTTCGATACTAGCACAATAGAGTAACCAAATCTAAGTGTGGGAATAAAAATCCTCATCTTTTCCTTAGGGCACCCACAATGGGGCGCCCGATGGCACGCCCTATGCGTGCCATCGTCCTCGGGCGCGGACGATGCCTCCATTGTGGGTGCTCGGCATAGGGCGCGCCCTATGACCACGTCCTAAGCTTCGGGCGTGGAAGAAGCGCGGATGATGGCCTATCGTCCGTGTCATCGTCCACGGCATCGGGCACCACTGTGGGCTCGGCGGACGATGGGCACGGACGATAGGCCATCGTCCGCGGCATCGGGCACCATTGTGGGCTCGACGGACGATGGGCCCGTACGATGGCAAGCATTTTTTATTTTTTTTTAAATGTTAAAATCTAAAATTTTGTATAAATACCTCATACCCAACATTCATTTGTAACATTTCATTTCACGATTCCACTCTCGAAACTCAAATTTACTACGAAATGGATTCAAGTCCCAATAGTCCGATGTTTAGAGGTGATGCACGTTGTTCGGGTACAGAACCCGACAAATATCGGTCGTGCGACGCCAACACGCAATACGATACCGAATTCAGTACGGAATCGTACGGTTTGTCTGACATGGAGCTGTCTCCAAACCGACTTGTCGCCCCCTCCCGCCGCGCCGCTGACGCCGACGCCACCCCATCCCCCGCCGCCGCTTCCGCCCCCGCCAAAAAGAAGCGGATCCGGCTCCGCGCGACCAAGATGCCACCTCCGACAATGAATGAAGAGTACGCCCCCGGCCGTACGAACTACCAACTGGATGAAACCCTCGTCTTGGCGAAGTGTTGGGTGGATATATCGGAAGACCCGATATTCGCGAACAACCAGAAGGAGCTCGCATACTGGAAGCGCATCGCCGAGCGCTACAATGAGGCGAAGCCGCCGACCGTGTATAAGCGTCAACTGGAGCAGCTCCGCAAGCACTGGGATCAAGTGAAGAAGCAAGTCAACCTGTTCGCGGCGGAGTACGATAAGTGCGCGAGGGAGCAGGGGAGCGGCGAGAGCTTGAGCGACGTGCGTGATAGAGCGTTGTTGTCGTACCAGTCCCTGTACGGCAACTTCAAGCATTCGGCCATCTGGACGCTCTTGAGGGACAAACAGAAGTACCAAGGCGGGATTCTGCACACCGGGGCGCCAAAGAGGACGAAGACCACCGAATCTGGTGGTTACACGAGTAGCGAAAGTGGAACTCATTCGGTGGACCTCAACCGGACGTACACGGAGGAAGAGAGTTCCGGCACACCGATGTCCTCCCAGCGTCCCATAGGCGTCAAGGCTGCGAAGAACAAGGGGAAAGCGACGGCGACATCATCTTCGACCGCCGCCACCCCATCTCCGATCCCGGTCCCGACCCCGACGGTCGCCGCGTATGAGTCGTTGGCAACAGCCTCGATGGCGAAGACCTTGTTGCAGACGCACAAGGCCCTCGCGTATGAGTCGTTGGCAACAGCCCTCGATGGCCTCGATGGCGAAGACCTTTGTCACATCCCCAGTTAACACCAAAGTAGAGATCAGAACAAATAAGCATAGTAGAATGAGCCCAATGTACATGCTCAAAATGGACATGAATCAGATCCTCTTTTCCATCACCTAGGCTGGAAGTAAGCCAAGGAGAGCAGCCCCAAATATTCACCAAATGGTATGAAGAGCACAATCACAAGACTCAAAAAGGGAGCGTATGTAGCCCCAAAATAGGAGGCTTTGTCCCCAAGTCTCAGTCACAAACAGCCAAGAGCTAAGGCTATATAAACAGCCCTCCTTAGTCCTTTCTCCCCACACTTTAGGCACCAAGGATTCGCATAGCATAAGGAGGACAGCAAGGGGAAGGAACAGCGAGTGAGGTCGGGCAATGATCGACATAAGCGGTAGTCATAACCGAGAGGTAATTCCCTCAACACCCTCCCTTGCATCATGTAGAGCAATCACAGTAGGTAACCAAGAACAAGAACTCAAGAGGACTTAGAAATAGCCTCAACAAAGGGGAATAACTCCCCCAACAAGATCACAACCTGAGAAAACAACATAGTCAAAACCCAGCAATGAATCAATGCTGCCATAACTCAAAGTTCGGAATAAATCACGGAATAGTGAAAGGGGAATAAGGGGAAGGAGACTTAGCTTCTTGACCGAAAGGCTGCCCGACGGCAACGAACGGAGCCCCGAAGGCCACCGTGCGGCCTCCGTGGAGAGAGGTGGTGAGTTGCTGGAGCACGGGGGTGAGGCGACGCCTCCTCTCTGCCGCTGATTTCGCCGCAGGCAGAGCCGCGGTTCGGCCGAGGATGGGAGACGGCAACGGGTGTGAGAACGTCAGAGAAACGTCGGAGGAGGCGATGCTGCCGGAGCAGCAGCGCACGAGGCGGAGGCGGAGGCGGTGCGGCACGGGGGCAACTCCCCGCTGGACTTCAGCGACGGGCGAAGCGGTGGTTACCCGACGAAAGGCGGAAGCCGGGGAGGCCACTGTCGAACGGCGAAGCCGGTCGGCGATGTTGATGCAGCGGTGAGTGGAGACGGGCAACGGTGTTTCGCCGAAGAAAGAAGCACTGCTTCGCCTCAAATTAGGGGTCCAATTGAAGGTTTCCAGGCGTGGAGAGAGAGAACAAGGTGTGAGGTTGAGGAAGGAACCGGAGTTGGCGGTGAACGGCGACTTCGCCGAGGAAGCCGTGAGAAAGAAGATGGAGGCGCAACTCCTCACTTTCTGATTTGGAGATTTTTTTAGAAATAGCAAAACAGATTGAGGAAAATTTGGAAGAGATGTGAGGGAGAGGTGCAGCCGGACCCACCCCGGCAACGCGGAGCCCCGTCGACTTCGCCGGGAGGAAGAACGAGTGGAGTGGAAGAAGCGCCGCTGCTTCTCTATTCTGTGGGTTAGGGATTTCAGTTGGAGAAGTGAATTGGGAGAAAAGAATGAAGGTGAAATGGAGAGGGAGACCTATGGGTAGAAGGGGAGTATGTTTTAGGCCCTTAATGGACCATTTATTTTGGGCCTTAGTAACTTAAATGAGTATGGGCTGAAATTTTTGTTTAAAGCATTTGGCCAATTTAATTAATTGTTTGGAGCAAGGAATTAAATTAAAAATAATGGATTACACCATTTTTTTTGGGCAAAGTAAATTACTTTGGACTAAAATTAATTATGGAGATGAGCTTGGAGCTCGACAGTTGACCAATTAATTTTCGTATAATCTATCAGATTTTTGAAGACGAAAAATGTTGAAGCGGGAGATGTAAAGGGCCTACTGGCGTTGCCCCGTGACGCCATGGGCGGCCCTAAGAAAATTTAAGAAAAAGAATTAGAAGGGATTTTCCAAGAATCCATTTTTTTAGCCCAAGTAATAGTGTTAGAGAAAATAGAAGATCTCCTGCTTTAATTAAAGTAAAAATTAAATCCTACGACGCAGTGAAGCTCAAGAAAGAACTTAGAGAGACCCCTAAGACGAGACTAAAGATATAGGTGCTATACAGTAGGATGCATGCATTCTTTTCTCGAGAAAAATATTTCAAGTACTAATTAGCGTGCTACGCTATTATTGCAAAAGGAGATAATTTGCTCGGAGCGGAGTAAAACTAGTGCAAGTACTTTAAGTGAGAGTTGAGCTAGCCAGGTGGGCTTTTTTTAATATCCAGCACTATATTGTGGATATAAAGCAAATATTTGTGAAATTATGAAAAATCCTTTTTATCAAAATGGAGCAGTGAATATTTTCAAGTTGTTGTCATGCCATAAAATATTTTATTTTGATGCCTATCTGTTTGGGGCTAGATGCCTGCGGGTTTTGGCGATGCCAAACCTAGTTTTACGAATTCAATTCCCAATAGGACCGCAAATCCTGTTCGGTATAACATGCTCAAGGGTCGTGAGCCATCCTAGGGGGTTGGCCGGCTAAGGTGTCCGTGCAAGGTGGCCACCTTCACGGTTCACAACTCACAGATTGTTGGGGTTTGGTGCCCCTTGCACAGCGGAAGTCATGCATTCACAAATCAATCATACATATGGATCTATTTGACAGATTATGGGATCAATTTATCACATGTTAAAACAATCAATTGCATGTTAGAAAGCACATAAATTCATGCTTAAGGAAATTAAACCCTAATTCATGAATTTCTACAATTTAGAATTACCGCTCTGATTCTTCAAAGAATCATCGATTGCTTGCGCCTTCTCCACGTGATGTTCTTCGTACTCAACCACGAACCTTCTAATCTGTATCCCGAACTCAGAATCCGACCATTGGGTGGGCAAAGCTTGTCAGAATCAAAAAAGGGCTTGATTAGAAAGGAGACATAACTCTAGTTCTGTGAAGAACTGATTTTTTCGTCCACTCCCAGAGGGGAGCACGAAATTATGAGTAAAATCCCACTTAATCTTCTTTTTAATCTCCTTTTATATAGAGTTATTATGGGCCAGATTAGGGATCCATGGAGGTTGGACTTGGGCAAAACCTGTTGGACTTTTACTAATTAAATTGAGCCCCAATTTAATACAAGTCCAACAGAATATTATTATCAGCCACTATAGTAAAATAATATTGACTGCCCGTTCAATCCCAAATTACGAGTAATCCGGACTTTACCTCTTTAATTTATTATTTCCCGTGTTTAAGATATAAATATCCATTATTTAATTTAAGCCTGCTATTTGACTTTAATTAATTAATATATTTTTCCAAGAGTTGTCTAGTTCAAAATCTTTATTTATTATTCTGGAATAAATTCCAACCGGCCGGGTTTCTGAATAATAAAACCTTTTTCGAACACCTCTTGAGGATATTATCAAACTGGACTCACCCAGCACACAATTCATTGCAATAACAATACTAGCAGCTCTAGACATTAATCACCACTACCCAAGATATCAGGATTCTTGGATTGCGAAAAATTCACACCATTTGATAAATCAAAGTAGTGCATAATCAATATCGTATGCTCAATGTTATATCAACAATGATTAAGAAATAACAATCACCGAGACCTCGTCTTTCAATAAATAGCAAGAAAGACTTATCTCAATTGTTAGATCCTTCAGTGCTATACCACACCAGTGTCGTTTATTTCCTAAGGTAAGGAAACATGCGGACTGACACTGCAACCTTTCACGATAGGTAGCCAAAGCCTATCTAGGTTGTGAAATTTTATTTCTCTTCTACAAAGGACCGACTGCGTCACCTTCTATGAACGTCGTTCACGACCAGTCTACTATGTAGAAGAATTAGACTTATTTGCTTCTTATACATTTAAATGTTTGAGAAACATCTTATAAATGCATAAGCAAACACCAATGCCATAAAATTAATTCTTCTCGCCTTGGGTTAAAAGTGGATTGTAGAGTTTATTGTATACAAGCAATTCTATCCATGCAACATGCTCGAAATATGCTTTTCAGTATACCAATCCTAACACAGATATGGTATGAATTTGAATAACTTAGTCTGCAGACGAACTTTAAGCTCACAAAGAATTTAGTAAGCTCAGGCCTTTTTAAGAAAACCCCCGTGTGTTACTATTGATGGATGACAACTATATAATGTATGTTTTGCTTTTCGGCACGTGTCTACTGAGTACTCCTGTACTCAGTCGTGCATGAATTTCTAAATGTGCAGGTTGAACGTCAAGAGGAAGGAGTATTTATCGGAGTCAATGTTATTAATTAATCAAGTGGATCTTTCGACGATTCGTGTCTTCATACACGAAGTCGTTTAGTAACTGTCACACCTCAACCCCCTCTGACGTATACTCTTTTAATAAATAAATCCCTTAACATAAAAGCAATCAATACACCTGTCTAATTCATAGAACACACATATTATATAATTTTAAAATTCAACATATAACAAGTACATATTTCAAAACATTCTACACAGTAGAGGAACCCTCTCACAACTCTATATACTATACATTTATCTACATGCAAAATGATGAGGAGGAGAAGGTTGCCAATATGCGCCAGCCACCGAACCTGATAACACGTAGAGTTCCTATGACCCACGTCAGTCAAAACTTTACTGCTATCTTATTCCTGAAAATTTAGTTGTTTATATGAGCCACAACACAGTATATATAAATTTCCACTTTTAATCTCACATGATACAAACATCAAGCATATTGTTTTATCAATACATATAATCAGAAACAATATATAACATAATTTAAAAACAAACCATTTCATAATCATATGCATATGCCACTCTATTCAGTTTATTATTCTGTAACAGTCAAGCCTGGTATCTGCTCGGGATTTCCAATATGATTGACCCGTAGGTCCCATTATGATTTGACCCAAAGGTCCCACTGTGATTTGACCCGAAGGTCCCAATATGTTTGACCCAAAGGTCCCAATATGATTGACCCGGAGGTCCCACCATGATTTGACCCGAAGGTCCCAATATGTTTGACCCGAAAGTCCCAATATGATCGACCCGAAGGTCCCAATATATCCACTGTGATTTCAGATCTAGGGCAAAACCGTCACAGATCCTCTTTAATCCAATGATTCACACAATTGGTATTATAAACATATCCTTTGCACCAATAACATATCCATATCATATTCCATTAAATTATCCAATATATCTAAACAAACATGTCCATTTCAGCAATCAAATATTCATATCATATTCGACCATCAAAATCAAATAATTCATAATCATATCAATTTCACACCATATAATCCAATAATTCACTACAATTCAACATATAACAATCAACCACATAACACATGTAAAACTAAGAGTGTGATTTATACACACCTTAAAAGTAATTTAACTAAAATCTCAATTCTGCTTTGCGATCTACGACTCTTATTTCTTCTTCAAATTTTTGCTCTCGTCTTCAACTACTATTCTATTTTTCTTTCTTTTGATCCATATTACCTTTTCTCCCTTTTTTTCTTCTTCCAAACTCACTACCTCTGCGTATATATATATACATATATATATATATAGGGTTGTATTATATATCAAACTAGTTTTAAACACTAAACGCCAAACACATCATTATATAATAATGCGAGTTCATTACAACTTTATTTGTAGTTCATTATAGGGAATTCTAAGATTTAAAAACAATGACATCATCATGCATAATTTAGAAATCTGAAGTTCATTATATGTTTGTTATTAGTTCATTATAATGAACTCCATGTTATCATATAATGATGTTGTTCGGCGTTTAAGGTTTAAGAGTGGTTCGGTATTGATCACAATCCTATATATATATATAGGGATGTATTTATTTCCTTTTTGTATATTTTGTTCTTTGTTCTTTTTAATCTCAGCCCCATGATTTTGTCATCCGACGGTTAGATTAATGCCACGTGTCACTTAATAATGCAGATTTCAGTTGAATAATGCACACCGACTAATAATGCACCATTATAGTGTAATAATGCAGATCATCTGGACCGTTGATGAATGAGATCTAATGGCCCATATTAAGAAGAATAAAGGATCTAAGGGATGAATAGGAGAATAACGCTCCCCTATATATTTATATATATATATATATATATATATATATAAACATGCAAAAGAAGTTATTAAAAAAATATAACTTAAAGCTACTGAAATCAATTATAAATATTAAAATAAAAAGCAGCATGCATACTATATAGTCCATTCTTTGACATTTGTCCAATAAGATTAGTGACACTATTAACTAGTGGCCACGTACATGTTAACACATACACATATATTTTTTTAAACTCAGCTACTACCATTATTTATATCTGATTTAGGATCATTATCAATATATATATATATATATATATATATATATATATATAGAGGTTAGTGATCAAGATATAACTAATGTTAAGTATATAACTAGAGAACAAATCTCAGCCACACATTATCTTAATCCAATGAACAAAATAAGTAAACATTTTTAGTTAATAAAAACGGCATAGGGGTATTTTAGGAAATTTAAGATCTAAGAACCAGAAAGGTTACATGTATCTGTGATCTTCGACGAGAACTACTTCACCTCCGCCAGGTTCATTACTCACCAACGAATTTTCATGATTATTGTATTTATGTTTCTCTTCCCCGTTAATCGCTGCCGCACAATCACCCTGAGCCTTGTTCGCCTCCGCGTCATTCTCCGATATCTTCTTCTCCACCACCTTCTTCAGCTCCGCCGTCACGTCGGCGATGGAAAAGTACTTTTGCATCTGAAGAATCGGAATCCAATTCAACCTCTGGTGGTGAATCGCCGTGAAAGCCGATTCGTACGCAGCCCCGTCCTCCAGCTGCGTCAGGTGGCCGCAGAACGCGTCAATAATCGCGTTCGCTGCAGCTAGCTCGCCGTGGAACCAGGCGATAATGGCATCCTTGGCGAATACCTCTGATGCCGCCGGCAGCTGAACCTATGATTTCACTTTATTGTCTAATAAAATAATTACATTAATTCATTTAGGATTAAGTCTTTTAATCCACATTCTTCCATGTGGAACTGGTAATTACTGGAGGAACGAGTGTTTAGGAAAATGAGATTTCTTTATACATATTGACTCAAAATTCTAATTGATAAAATGATAATACAAAGTTCGAATTTTGGAACGTGAAGAATAGATCCATAAAACACATCACTCTTACAATGATTTTACTTCACTCTTGTTTACAAAACACATCACTCTTAGCATGATTTTACTTCACTGTTGTTTACAAAACACATCATTCTTATTATGATTTTACTTCACTCTTGTTTACAAAACACATCACTCTTATTATGATTTTACTTCACTCTTGATTACAAAACACATTACTCTTATTATAATTTTACATCACTCTTATTTACAAAACACATCACTCTTATTATGATTTTACTTCACTCTTGTTTACAAAACACATCACTCTTATTATGATTTTACTTCACTCTTGTTTACAAAACACATCACTCTTATTATGATTTTACTTCACTCTTGTTTACAAAACACATCACTCTTAGTATGATTTTACTTCACTCTTGTTTACAAAACACATCACTCTTAGCATTATTTTACTTCACTGTTATTTACAAAACACATCACTGTTAGCATTATTTAACTTCACTGTTGTTTACAAAACACATCACTCTTAGCATTATTTTACTTCATTGGTGTTAATAAATAAATTGTATTAGAGATCCCCACAAAAATACAGCTTTAATATAATAATAATTAGTAAAGAAGAAGAATTTGTATTAACCAAGAGGAAAGCTCGGCAAAAACAAGTGGTAAGCATCAAACAACAGCAGCTTTGCCAGAACAACATTGTGCTACTGAAACAGGGAGCGAGCTCTGCTATCCATGGAAACCGCGCTAAATAGGTGCTCCTTCGTATCATTCCATGTGATTAATGCACTAACATTTCGATTTACAAAACACATCACTCTTATTATGATTTTACTTCAATGTTGTTTACAAAACACATCACTCTTATTATGATTTTACTTCACTCTTGTTTACAAAACACATCACTCTTATTATGATTTTACTTCACTGTTGTTTACAAAACACATCACTCTTATTATGATTTTACTTCACTCTTGTTTACAAAACACATCACTCTTATTATGATTTTACTTCACTCTTGCTTACAAAACACATCACTCTTAGCATGATTTTACTTCACTCTTGTTTACAAAACACATCACTCTTGTTATGATTTTACTTCACTCTTGTTTACAAAACACATCACTCTTGTTTACAAAACACATCACTCTTAGCATGATTTTACTTCACTTTTGTTTACAAAATAAAATACATCACTCTTAGCATGATTTTACTTCACTCTTGTTTACAAAATACATCACTCTTGTTATGATTTTACTTCACTCTTGTTTACAAAACACATCACTCTTGTTTACAAAACACATCACTCTTAGCATGATTTTACTTCACTCTTGTTTACAAAACACATCACTCTTATTATGATTTTACTTAACTCTTGTTTACAAAACACATCACTCTTGTTATGATTTTACTTCACTCTTGTTTACAAAACACATCACTCTTGTTTACAAAACACATCACTTTTAGCATGATTTTACTTCACTTTTGTTTACAAAACACATCACTCTTAGCATGATTTTAGTTCACTCTTCTTTACAAACACATCACTCTTAGCATGATTTTACTTCACTCTATTTTACAAAATACATCACTCTTGTTATGATTTAATTCACTCTTGTTTACAAAACACATCACTCTTGTTTACAAAACACATCACTCTTAGCATGATTTTACTTCACTCTTGTTTACAAAACACATCACTCTTAGCATGATATTACTTCACTCTTGTTTACAAAACACATCACTCTTGTTATGATTTTACTTCACTCTTGTTTACAAAACACATCACTCTTGTTTACAAAACACATCACTCTTAGCATGATATTACTTCACTCTTGTTTACAAAACACATCACTCTTGTTATGATTTTACTTCACTCTTGTTTACAAAACACATCACTCTTGTTTACAAAACACATCACTCTTAGCATGATTTTACTTCACTCTTGTTTACAAAACACATCACTCTTGTTTACAAAACACATCACTCTTATTATGATTTTACTTAACTCTTGTTTACAAAACACATCACTCTTGTTATGATTTTACTTCACTCTTGTTTAGAGAACACATCACTCTTGTTTACAAAACACATCACTCTTAGCATGATTTTACTTCACTTTTGTTTACAAAACACATCACTCTTAGCATGATTTTACTTCACTCTTGTTTACAAACACATCACTCTTAGCATGATTTTACTTCACTCTTGTTTACAAAACACATCACTCTTGTTATGATTTTACTTCACTCTTGTTTACAAAACACATCACTCTTAGCATGATTTTACTTCACTCTTGTTTACAAAACACATCACTCTAGTTTACAAAACACATCACTCTTAGCATGATTTTACTTCACTCTTGTTTACAAAACACACCACTCTTAGCATGATTTTACTTCACTGTTGTTTATAAAACACATCACTCTTAGCATTATTTTACTTCACTGTTAATGAGAACTTATATGTTGATTTTAGTTTAGCAAACAATTATAAATTCAGAAATTGATAATCCCATAGCCATGAATAAATGTTTGAATAATTGGGAAGAATGTAATGGTATTGGTAGGTGAGTGAGTAGTTTTGGAAAATCCCCGCCTACTCTTCCTCCTATCTCCATGGAAGCATTCGTTCTCGAACCTCAACTTGGAAAAAAAAAATCAACCAGAAAAGCTTTTTTCCTATCCCCAATTTCCTCCCAAGCAATTTGGAAAACACTCGTTCATTTCTTCATCCATCAATTGTTGGATCCCAGCCCGTGCTCTAAAATGTACAGTCGCGCAGCTAAGACTTTAACCGACAACCATTACGTTGGAAAAATCCACAAACAAACTTCGGAAATTTCTACGCAATCGTTTTGATGGTTATCCTTATGTTCGAGTGCTTTAAAGATTCACACGATTGAAATGAGTGGAATTAGGGGAAATTCCCCTCGAGTTGCATCGCTACTGGTATGGATTTCGGTTCTGATCGCAGCTTCTTCTCTGCACGGAGTGTGGTGCCAGGATGAGGACGCCTAAATGCAGTAACAAAACCTTACATGAAATATTCAAATGGCGATAAATCTCCTTCTCCAGAATCATCTGCAGCATCGACTTCCGAAAATCCAGATACGGATCGTCCGAGAAGAGGAGAAGAGAGAATGCTCGGTTGAAGACGCGGTTTGCAATTGAATTCAATTTTTCGAACTACCCTGATTTTGGAGTTAATTCAATTGGTATGCCATAACTATAATACCCCTGTATTTTTATTATAAAGTAAATTTGTGATTAAAGGAGCTAATATCTCCTTAAATTGGAAAATTAATACTAGCCCTTGATTTTTTTGATCTTGTGGCTATGATTTGTTTTCTAGTTATTTGGTTAAGGGGCATTTGTCATAGATCACTACTCTATATATATATATATATATATATATATATATATATATAGGGTTGTATTATATACCAAACTAGTTTTAAACACTAAACGTCAAACACATCATTATATAATAATGCGGAGTTCATTACAACTTTATTTGTAGTTCATTATAGGGAATTCTAAGATTTCAAAACAATGACATCATCATGCATAATGTAGAAATCTGAAGTTCATTATATGTTTGTTATTAGTTCATTATAATGAACTCCATGTTATCATATAATGATGTTGTTCGGTGTTTAAGGTTTAAGAGTGGTTCGGTATTGATCACAATCCTATATATATATTCCTTGCACTATTGTCACGACCGCACTTCCTAATGATATAAAGCACGGTGGGTCTCGACTAATGGGAGAATTAAGAAGCGGCGAAGAAAGGGGAAACAATCAAGGGGTACTACATGTAAATCAAAAGATGAAACTTTATTACCAAATTATAGTTTGGAATCTCGAAGCAACAAGGTTCGTAGGGAAATAGTCCAACAGATTAAAGAAAAACATAAGAGTTTTAAAAAAACTTGGCATAGCGGAAGCATTTGAGAGTTAGCTACTACTATGTATGAAGACACAATAGCAACCGGAACATTTAATGAATGCGGTCTTTGTCCGAATGCTCAACATCCTCCCTCCTCGTCAACGCTCAACCTGCACATTGGGAAAACACATGCAGGTGCTGAGTACTTGATGCAATCAGTGAACTCATGCCCAAAATACATTTTATCAATAAAGTTATGTCAAGCCATCGTTGAGTGAAACTCGGGTTTTACTTTAAAATGCCGAGAAAACACTAAAATCATTTCCATATATAAAAAGGTGTCTGCGCAGACAAATATCATCGTCATCCTCCGTCATATACCATATCTGAACCATCATGTGAAACGAGAATGTGGCCACATACTCGATCACTGGACCGGCCGACCAACAAGGACGGCTCACGATCCCCTTCAGTGCACTAGCCTAAATAGGGCTTAGACCCTAGTTAGACCCGAATTCGTTAACCATCAAAGTCTAGTAGAACATTATTCTAGTAGACAATCAGATAGGCAATCCAAAACATAAAATACGGCATGACATAATATTTAAACCACCCTTATCTCACCATATACATATCATTGCAAATAAAGGAGTTTAAGTAATAGAGCCTACCTCAAAAGCTTAGTAGTTTCCTTAACAAACTTCTTGATCCGACTTTAACGAGTGTGCGAACCACCTTTTTGAGAAAATTAAAGTACACATCAATCTCAAGAAAGAATACATTTAGAATGCATGCACTCTGATTAAAGTCTTTTATCTCGTTTCATGGTTTTCGTGCATTTTCGATTATTCGGCGGCTGCCCAAGGCGTCGCGTGCGACGCCGGTCAACCGCTTACGCCCATAATTCCTCCGTTAGCTCCTCGTATTTTCCACCACGATGTCGAATTCATTTCGAAAATTATATAAGCGCATAATTAAATTACCGCACATTTTCCCGTCGTAAATTATATTTATTTCATACTTAGGATAAAATTATTCATCCATCAAAATATTTCGGAATTAATTAAATACTTTGCCACTATTAAATTATCGGCCCAAAGATTTATTTAAAAGGCCCAAGACTTAATTATTTCCCCACCTTATATCTCCAATTTAATTAAGAAGGCCCCAAATAAAAAAATAAAAGGGAGGCCCAACTCATGTTTTATTTGCAGCCCAAAAAGGAGTCCAACAAGGATTTACCAACTCCCTTCTCCTCACTATCGGCCATCCCTCTCTCCCTCTTCACCATTTCCAACAAAATCCCCAAATAACACAAAATCCCTAATTCCCGTCGCTCATCTCCAACGCTTCGCCAGCCACCACTCCTTGAATTAGTGACGTTGCTGTCACGATGCAGTCGGCGTAGTCGACGCCGCTGCTGTCTCCCAGCCGTCACCGGGTCAGCCTTCGCGGCCACCGCCGCCGCTGTCTTCTCGGCAGAATTCGCCGCTGCTGTCGCGGGGAGACGCTGCTGCTATCGCCGATTCGTCCAGCCGCTGCCTCCGTCGGACGCCGGAAGAGCTGCTGCTCTCGCCTCCGGGTCAGGCTACAGCAGATGACTCAGCGCAGTTCGCCGTGCTGCACAACGTCGTCGCCGTCATCCGCCGTCACCGCTTGACTGTCGTACTACCCCGAACGTGTTCGGGCAGCCAGCGTTCATCACCGAACCCACCCGAAACGTCCCGTAACCAACCCGAACAGCCCCGCACCACCCCGAAACAACCCACAAGATAAGTTCTCTACTCCAAGTTATGTTCTTTTCTATATTCTCAATTAACAACCGAGGACGAATGTTCGATTGTAGTGTTCGGTTCTTTGTTAAATATTGATTTTTGAGTTGTTTGTGTGGGAGTGAGTTTGGCATATTGGGTATCCTATACCAATGAATGATATGTATGTTTGTGAATGGAGGATGGAAGAGAGGAGTACCTTCTGTAGAATGACTAGTGAATGGGTTGAAAAAAAAATCTGGCAGCTCCTCGACCTCTCTGCCTTGGTCGTGCATATTATGCGAACAAGAATGGGTATTACCGTGACTTGTGGTGGTAGGAACTTGAAAACCAGGAGTTCCTCTATTCTCTTTCTCTCTCGACTCTCTCTCTCTCTCTGGATTTGCTTGGAATTGTGGAAGTGAATAGGGAAGGAGAGGAAATAATTTAACAAGGATCATTCTATTAATTGGGTGACCTTTGATTTGCAGGATTGAATGTAGAAGATGGAGGGTGGAAGGTCACTTGAAAATGGAGAGTCTCCATGGAGTGGAAAAGTTGGCGTAGGGAAAGAGAGAAAAGGGTTTTGGGCTTGCACAAAATTTTCTATGAATAAATTGGGCCCAACATATTATTTGTGGAGTTGGGCTCAAGTTGGGAAAAATATAAGATAATTTGATGGCCCAACACTCTTTTAAATTTAATAAGGACATTGGGACTTTAATTTACTTGGGTCGGCCCAAGTTCTTATATTTATTTTTGTTCGTTTTCTTTCGTTTAGACAAACTTTTATTTGTCCCGTAGTAACTTGGTGTTATTTCAAGTACTATAAAATCCATCTCAACCATCTCATTCAATCATGCCAAGTATAGCAACATCAACGTCATTACTTCAACGAGACTTTCAAACACGTCTCCTAGTAACCTCCATCGTTTAAATAAAAGAGACGTCTCATTTCATACCAAGCACATAAATACTATACTCCATTATAAAGAAAATAACAATAGGAATAGCATGACGACAAAAATTCATTTTGACTAAATCAAGACATATTTTAAATTAGTACTTAAAAAGTACGGGTGTTACAACTACACACTCCCATGCACACACATACGTATTATTACACATGCACTTGTACTTAAATTAGCTATTCAAGGTCACATACCCATGCACACTTTATATATATATATATATATATATATATATAGAGTCCCATTATTCACAAATCCACTCTTAAAGACCGAACCACCGAACCATACCAAATTAGGGTTTTTAAATCTAGTTTTTTATGGATGAGAGACACAAATTTATCAATTATTTTCGCCTTCATCACGAGCCTATTTTAATTCATCCGAAGGTAAATAAGTCATACTAACATGTTACGAAGATTTAACTTCATTCCAGTATGTTTTTACTTCATTCCAGTAGGTTTATTACTTCATTCCAGTACGTAAATGTGGTTTCGCCGTCGCGTGCCGTTCTTTCTCTCTACAATATCTATCACCACCGCCACAACGCTGATATGGTGTAATAAACACATAGAATGATGTAATAAATTATTGGAATGAAGTACGTGTAGAAGCATTTGAAGTCCTACTGGAATGAAGTAAAAACCTTATCCAATGAAGTAATAACGTTTCTGAATGAAGTAATAAACGCACTTGAATAAATTGTATTTTTTAATGTAAATAAAGTAAAAAACTCAGGTCAATGAATTCAAATGAAACATATGTTGAATCATTTCAAAACCTACTGGAAGAAAGTAAAAACATGTTGTACTTTCAAGGTATTACGTACGGAATGAAGTAATAAACCTATATAATGAAGTAAAATGGGCTTGGATTGAAGACTGAAAAATTTACACAGCAGCACATCTCATCAAAAAACTAGATCTAATGGCCCAGATTTGGTCTCTAGTTCGGTCTTTAAAATTGGTTCGACATTGATCACAACTCTATATATATATATTGATAAGTCGTATTCTAGGCCTAGGTTACGGGTCAGTATGATGTGCATAATTGAATTATATCTGCAAAACTAGTTGCTTAAGCGTGCAGGGTAAGCGTTCTAGCCAGTAGGCAGAGATTCAGACACTTCAAGTGGAAAGGGCGTGAGGACGATTACGTACTGACCAGTATACATGCAAAAATGGCTCGAGATGGAGAAGGAGGATAGCTGGGACTGCTCAATCACAATTAAGGGCAAAGAAGTCATTTCACCGCAAGGTCTTACCCTAAAAATCAAGGGTAAGCCTCCCTATAAAGGAAGCCACTTGGAGAGAAAAAGGAGAAAAGAGGGTTCATCATCATCACTTTTAGGAGAGTTCTCTCGGAGTTTAGTCTTTCAGCCCAGTCCAGAATCTCGTTCCTCGCCACTGCCATGGTCACTTGAAGATCTAGATGTTCCCGGAGTTCCAAATCGTCCGTTCCAGCCAGCAAGACCGTAGCTTAGAGATTTCATCACCCGTAGTGGCAAAACACTTTTACTCGCTTTCGTAGTTTAATTTACTTGCTTTCTTTACGTTGGATCTTTGTTGCTTTTGGATATTTTCTACTTTTGAAGTACTTGTTGAAGATCTGAACGTGTTTATGCTATGAAGTTGATTTCCGTTTCGGTTATTGTGTTGATTTATTTTCCTTCCTATTCCGCCTAGTTAGCTTAGATCTAAGGTTCTTTGGTGTTTTAAGTGCTGAATCTTTTCTTTCCTTGTTTCCGTCGCAATTTCCTTAGTTAAACGTGGAACTGTTCGATCGTGAGTGAATCGCTGCATGTGAAGTTTAGTTTGAGTGCGTTTCGTTTCCTGTTGACCAGTACGCGGAGTTGCAGTTTCTGTGTTTTGATTTCAGATTTGGTGTTCTTATTTGTGGATCTGTGTTCGCGAATTGATAAACTGTGTTTCTGTGTTGAATCTGGAATTATTTTCTGATTTTAGTTTGTGTTGTTGGAGAAGATGATGTCCAAGTCTAATGTTAGGGGCCACTTTGCTTTTTAGATGCTTTTTGTTTTTTGTCCTTTACTTTTTAGTTATAACCTGCAGATCTGTCAGCCTAGTCACCATGACTACCACTACCCTCTGAATATTCTGTCTAGCCCAAAATAGAATTTCGTACCTTCCAAATATTTTCTGTTACAAAAATGTCTCCACATTTCCACGTAGACAGCTACACCTCTACACTTCTTTCCCATTCTAGTCAGTAGGAAATTACCTTTAAGTTCTGCCTAGGTAGAGACTCAACCCGAGCGTGGTAGCTAATCAAACCATCCAGAATATCACCACAACAGTTTTAACGCACCATCTCTGTGGGATTCGACCCTTACCACCACTATACTGATCAGTAGGAGTGGGTTGAGGAATTTTTGAAACCAGGGTCTAGGCTTAGTTAGGATCTCTATCCTGACCAGTAGGATATATCCTTGCTTGAACAACACCTAAGCGCCCTGAGCCACCACAACCGTTTCAAATGGCGCCGTTGCCGGGGATGGATGGCGTTACTAGTTACTTTTGTGTGTTATACTTTGGCGTATATATTGTGCATAATCTTCTTTTTCTTTTCTTTTCATTTCAGTTTATGAGAAGCAGTTCGGCTCCTGACCAGGGGAGACCGAAGATACTTCAGCGAGGATCTATACTCGTAACCACTCGTTCTGGCCTGTCGACCACCTTGTCTGACCTAGGCACGAGTAGTGACGAAGAGAAGGGCACCATAGAGGGACCGATACCAGATGAGATACCACGGTTGGATGGCAACCCAAGGGAAATGGCCAACCAGGGATATGAGGACCCGGAGATCGGGACGCTGAACGCGCACACTGAAGGAGAACCCCCGCAAGCCATAGTCGTTACTCCAGGGCAAACCGCATGCGATGTGAAGCCTCATGTGATCGCGATCCTGCCTACGTACTACGGGAAGAGCTACGAATGGCCGTATGAGTTTCTTCATGAGTTTTGCAAAATTTGTAGGGCGCAGAGGAGACCAGCAGGAGCAACTGAGGATGATTATAGGCTGAAGGCTTTGCCATTTGTGCTCAAGGGGGAAGCTAACACCTGGTTCATACGCCTGCCCCCCAACTCTATTGAGACTTGGGCCGATTTCAAGTCAGCATTTCTGGGCGAGTTTTTTCCGTTATCCAAGACAAGCGTGCTGAAGAGGGAAATAACTAATGTGAAGCAAGGGTATGATGAGCCCTTGAGTGATTATTGGGCAAGATACATGGGTCTTTTGGAATCATGTCCCAACCATCGCATGGCGGACATTGAAGTACATCATACTTTCTACGAAGGCATGAACGCGGTAACCAAGGACCTGGCAAATTCATCGTCAGGAGGAAGCTTCACGCAATTGCGGGTTAGCGAAGCAAAGAGAGTCCTAAGAAAGCTGCTGAATGTAAAGAAAGAGTATGACCATTCAAGGGAAGGATACAACCGAGAGCGGGCTGCTGTTGCCTCGGTTACTGATCAGGAAAATACACTGGAGCAGAAAATGGATTTGAAAATGGATGAGCTGAAGAAGTCACTTCTGAGGGCGATCGAGAAGAGCACTCCACCACCTCCCCCAGCTGGGAATTACAAGGGTGCAGAGCAGGGAAATCAAGGACCGAACTATGATCAGCCTAATGATTTCGGGAATATGGAGCAAGTTAATGCTGCGGGGTACTTCAATTCTAGTGGGCATTGGATTCAAGGTAGGCAACGGGATGCACCATGGAGGGATCATCCAAACTTCCGATGGGGTGACGGGAGCCAAAATCAGAACCAAGGTCAGAATCAGTATAACCCTCATCCGAACCAAAACCCTAACCGTGGACCAGCAAACCCAGACTACCAGCCCAACTGGTCAGGAAGAAACCAACATTCCCAAAACCAAAACCCACAAAACCAGAACCTGAACCCTGTCTATGTGCCAACCCACCAGAGAAACTTCCAAAACTTCCAAAATCAGCCAAACCCAGGACCCCAAAACCATCAGAACCAAAATCAATTCCAAGGCCAGCACCAGAATCAATATTCTCAAGATCAGTACAACCCTCCTGCCCAGTATAACCAATACCCGCCTAATCAAAACTCCCAGAACTATCAACACCAAGGGCCAAGTCATTTCCAAAACTCGAACAGGTCAAGGAGATCCGTTGAGGACATGATGGGTGAAATGCTAGCGTCACAACAGAGCATCAAAGGAGAATTGCAATCCCATAATGAGGTCGTGCAGGGGATGCAAAACGCCCAGAAGGAACATAAGGCGAACATGGATATGATGAATAGACAGTTAGCTCAACTGGCCAGTTCGGTGGGTGATTTGAAGGGAAATGCAGGGAAACTCCCATCTACAGTCCAAATGCCCGAAAAGGCAAATGTGAGTAAGGTTACGTTGAGGTCAGGAACCACTTATGACGCGCCTCAACCGAAACAACCTGGTGGAGGATCCAATGGAACGAAGATAGGAGGTGATACCATTTCAGCGAAAAAATTAGGGAGAACTATGCCTCGGATGAAAGATCCATTCTTCTTGGATGATACACCAAGTGTACGAGGTGAACCCGACACCCTACTGACCAGGAAGGAACCTCCTCAAGAGGTAGAGCCCAGAATGGAGGCTCAGACCCAGGAACTACCCAAGAAAAACTCCAAGAAGGTTACTGAGGAACCCGTAGAGGAGAAAAAAGGGGAGAAACCATTCCCATTCCGATTTGTTACAAAGAGGAAGAAAGAGAACCCGGTTGACTACTTGTCGATTTTTGGGAAGTTGGATGTCACCATACCATTCCTCCAAGCCGTGAAGCTACCCCCTCTTGGGAAATTCATAAAGGACTTCATAGCCGGGAGAGCCCAGAAGGATGGCAAGATTATTGTGGAAGGGATAGCGTCAACAATAGTGCAAGAGAAGTTGCCACCCAAGAGAACCGATCCAGGTATGTTCACTCTGCCTATAGCTATAGGAGATGTGAAGGTCAAACATGCAATGTGTGATTTGGGGGCATCCATAAATGTCATGCCATTGTCTATCTATAACCGATTGAAGTGAGTTAGATTGTCGAATACTAGGGTGTTGATCCAACTGGCTGATAGGTCGTGCATAAGTCCTGAAGGAGTTTTAGAAAACGTGTTAGTAAGAGTGCATGATTTTACCTATCCTGCTGATTTTTATGTGATCAAAATGAGTGAGCATGAAGCTAGGGAATCTAGTGGAGTGTTGTTAGGAAGGCCATTTTTGAGAACGGCTAAGACAATAGTGGACATGGCCGAGGGGACAATTTGCATTGATTTTCATGGAGAGAAATTCACTTTTGATATCAATGAAGCCATGAAGAAACCGATTGATTCTGAAAATTTGTGTTATGTTGATGTGATTGACCCCCTTGTCTAAGATTTTCTTGAGACCGAACTAATGCAGGAGAAACTCCAAGCGTTGGATGTTTATGAGCAGACTAACATCGAAGCTGCTGTATGGTGTGATCTGATCAGTAGCCAAGGGTTAACTGATGAGGAAATAGAAGCAGCAATCAAGGAATTCTGTCAGAAATCGTAGTTCATTGGAGCCGCAGGGGTTCAGCTACCAGCCAGTATAGAAGAACCATCGGAGAGAGATTTAGAAAAAGAAGGAGAGATTAAGAAAAACCCTCTACCCGAAGACACACTTTCACCTCAAGTTGAGCTGAAGAAGTTACCACCAAATTTGAAGTATTCCTTCCTCGGAGAGGAGAACTCATATCCAGTGATCATCAGTAGCAGCCTTACGAAGGAACAAGAGGCTAGGCTACTGACCGTGCTGAGCAAGAACAAGAAGGCGATTGGTTGGAGTCTTACAGATTTAGTGGGAATTAGCCCCGATGTCTGCATGCACCACATTAGGTTGGAGGAAGGAGCGAAGGCACATCGAGATGCTTAAAGGAAGGTAAACCCTAACATGCGAGAAGAGATATTGAAGGAGATCTTGAAGTTGTTGTCGCTAGGGATTATCTATTCAGTACCGGATAGTGAGTGGGTCAGCCCGATCCACATGGTCCCAAAGAAGTCGGGCATCCAAGTAGTTCAGAATGAGAGGAATGAACTGATCCCAACGAGGCTAGTCATGGGTTGGCGAATGTGCATCGATTACCGTAAGCTGAACAATGCGACCAGGAAGGACCATTTTCCCCTGCCGTTCATCGACCAAATGTTGGAGAGATTAGCTGGGAAGAAGTTTTTCTGCTTTCTAGATGGGTACAGCGGGTATTTCCAAATTTACGTAGATCCTGAGGACCAGGACAAGACCACTTTCACTTGCCCGTTTGGAACCTATGCATACCGTCGCATGCCTTTCGGCCTGTGCAACGCTCCAGGTACGTTTCAACGATGTATGATGAGCATATTTTCTGCTTTGATTGAGGATTGCATAGAGATATTCATGGACGATTTCACGGTTTACGGAGACTCGTTCGACTCTTGCCTTCACCATTTGGATATAGTTTTGGAAAGATGTCAAGCAAAGAGTTTGGTTTTGAACTTTGAAAAGTGCCATTTTATGGTCACCGAAGGGATAGTTTTAGGACACGTGGTCTCAGAAAGAGGTATCCAAGTGGATCGAGCCAAGGTAGATGTTATATCCAAATTACCATACCCTACTGATCAGAAGGGAATAAAGGGGTTTTCTGGGGCACGCCGGATTTTATCGAAGATTTATCAAGGATTTCTCCAAGATCGCCCAGCCCCTTACTAGATTACTTCAGAATGACGTGGAATTCATCTTTGATGAGCAATGCAAGGCTGCTTTCAACCTTCTCAAGGAAAAGTTGACATCCGCACCTATCATAAGGGCTCCTGACTGGAACCATCCTTTCGAAGTAATGTGCGACGCCAGCGATTTTGCGGTAGGAGCCGTGCTGGGTCAGAAGATCGACGGGAAGAGGTACGTAATTTTTTATGAGTCCAAGACTTTAAATCAAGCCCAGCGGAATTACGATACCACTGAAAAGGAGATGCTGGCAGTGGTGTATTCTTTCGAGAAGTTCAGGCCATATTTGTTGGGATCCAAAGTCATAGTGTATACTGACCATGCGGCGATTAAGTATCTGATTGCCAAGAAGGAATCCAAACCACGCTTGATCCGATGGGTACTCTTGTTACAAGAATTCGACTGGGAGGTAGAAGATAAGCGAGGAGTCGAGAACAAGGTGGCAGACCATTTGAGCAGAATAGTGCAAGATGGAAACGGTGACGAAGTGCACGATAAATTTCCAGAGGAACATTTGTGTAAGGTGATTTTTGCGCCCAGAAGAATTGATTGGGAAGAAGTGTTCAAGCTTACTGGTCAGAATGATACAGCAAAAGGAAAAGAGAAGGTAGGGCAGGAACCATGGTATGCGGACCTGGCCAACTACCTAGTGACTGGAGAACTTCCAGAAGTGCCGAGTGTTACCAAGGCCCAAAGAATGAAGATCAAGTGTGAAGCGAAATACTACTTTTGGGACGACCCCTATTTGTGGAGGGTAGGGTCCGATCAAGTGATAAGGAGGTGCATTCCTGACTTGGAGCAGCGGGAGGTTTTAACCCACTGCCATTCATTAGCATGCGGAGGACATTTCGGGTCCAAGAAGACGGCAAGGAAGATTTTGGATAGCGGCTTTTATTGGCCAACCCTCAACAAAGATGCGTACGAGTTTTGCAGAAGTTGTGAGCGTTGCCAACGGACCGGAGGAATATCTGCCCGGGATGAAATGCCGCAGGTACCCGTAATAGTTTGCGAGCTATTCGACATATGGGGAATGGATTTCATGGGGCCTTTTCCTTCATCCTATGGGAATCTGTATATCCTAGTTGATGTAGACTACGTCTCCAAATGGGTAGAAGCCAAGGCCACAGGCACGTGTGAAGCCAAGGAAGTGGCCAAGTTCTTAAAGAGTCATATCTTCAGCCGATTCGGTGTACCCAGGGCGATCATATCCGATCAAGGTACACACTTCTGTAATCGCACAATTGAAGCCTTGATGAAGAAATACGGTGTGCACCATAGACTATCCAGCCCTTACCATGCGCAAGCAAATGGTCAAGCAGAAATCTCTAACCGCGAGATAAAGAAAATTTTGGAGAAGACGGTGAACACTTCTAGGAAGGATTGGAGTGTAAGGTTAGAGTATGCTCTCTGGGCGTATCGAACAGCCTACAAGACCCCCATAGGCATGTCCCCTTACCGGATTATTTTTGGAAAGATGTGCCATTTACAAGTTGGAATCGAGCATCGAGCATACTGGGCAGTACAGAAAGTGAATATGGATGCTACAGCCTGTGAAGAGGAAAGGAAGCTGCAACTGCAGGAGCTTGAGGAACTTAGATTGGAGTCATTCGACTCCGCCATGTGGTACAAAGAACGAACTAAATTATGGCATGATCGAAATCTGAGAACTAAGGAGCTCCATGTTGGCCAGAAAGTACTACTCTTCCAGTTAAGATTGAAGCTTATGCCAGGGAAACTCAAGTCCAAGTGGACAGGACCTTACATCATAACTGCACTCCGATCTAATGGGGCAGTAGAAATTTCAGGGAGTTTCTCTAACTCTGAACCTTTCATAGTAAATGGGCATAGGTTGAAAATATTCAGGGATAATAGCGAGGTGGATGTGGTGGATGAAATTCCACTACAGCCACTTCCATCGGTTTCATACTGATCAGTAAGATAGGAATTTGGAGTTCCGCGCGACCAGTTTCTCTTTGAAAATAGTTTGCATATACTGGCCAAGTTGAATTCCAAATTGCCTAAGGAAGTTATAAATATTGTAAATACGTAATTAATCTTTGCACGCTAGATAATTCTTAAAAATCCAAAAATATTTTCGGGCCTTAATTTTAATTTGAAGTGCACATTGACCAAGGGATTACTTATCTGGTGCTATTTCAAAATTTTATTTAAGTGCCCATTTGAATTAGTTTCTTTTTTTAGGTAAGTATGGGAGAAGTTATGGAGAGGACGAAAATTTGAATTAAAGCTTGTGCAGCTTTTGCAGGGTGGCAGCAGGAAAAATGGCGCGTGAGCAGAGGGAAAAGACGCGCGGACCAATCAGAGGCCAGAAACCTCAACTGCCCTTCCCGTCTGAAACGTCGCGACCGGCTACCCCTGATAACCAGTTACAACCACCTGGAACTGCATTCTCTCTCCCACATAACCATACCGCTTTACCTTTTCCCCCTCACAAACCCTCATTTTGCAATTACACTCTCTCTCGAAAAATTCCTATTTCATCTCCGCCGACTCCCAACCCTAATTTCCAGATCGTAATTTCCGCTCATGGGTAAGAAGGCATTCGCCAAGAAAACCAAACCCAGCCGCCGAGAAACCCCGGAGGCACGACCACAGCCAACCCCACCAGCACCCGTCGCTCAGCCACCACCTATGATTTCCATGGATGCCATGATGGCATTTCTTCGCCAACAGGACCCAACTCGGGACTGGACGGCGGCATTGACTGGTTTTGGTCAAACGGGGGGCGTCGGAACCACATCCAGCGAAGCTCCGCCTGCACCGGTAAGTCATGCAGCAGATTCAGTACCGGAATCGGCAGAACTCGACGCTATCGCCGCACATTACGACTCCGACTCTGAGGAGCGTAAGAAAAAGTCGAGCCAAGGCAAGACGACTCCGGAGGGGAGCGAAGGTACAAAGAGGATGCCGGAAGCGGAACCGGTATTTCAAGAAGTGAGAAGGCCGGAAATAGATTTGAATGAATCGGCCAGAAAACAAGGCCTCATGACAGACGAAGAATTTGACTCGATTCTGAACAGGGTCAACCGGAGAGAAGAGGACACTGCACCAATGGCTGAGGGTCTAGACCTCGCATTGGGGGCAGTAGGAAACAGGGAGAAAGCCACATCAGGAAACATACCGGAAGGCCGACCTTTCTAGTTGGTAGGAGGGGAAGGAGAAGTATCGAGTAAAGAAAAAGAACCAGTAGACCCCCAAGTGAAAGCCGGGGATGATAGAATACAAGTAAGAGAGGAAGGTACTGCGTCTACGGAAGTCAAGGACACAGGAACAGAGACAGCGAGCCAGAAGTAGAAGCACCTCAGGTTGTAAAGCCGATTCCGGTCAGGCAAAAACTGGAGGTGAAAACAGACCCCAAGGCAGACTCGCCCAAGCCGCAGAGGGTATCGCAACGTTGTTTAGGTAAGTGGGCCTCCAGCAGGGCCAAACCGAACACGGCGGAGGACCCCATAGAGATCGCAAGCGAGGAAGAGCGAGCCACTCCGAAAAAGGCTGAAGATGAACCTGTTCAAGCTACTAATCAGGAAAACACAGGGGTGTCTCCAGTACAGAACGAACCGGGCACGACAACGGAAGGAATGGCTGGGGGACCAAACCTCACATCAGAGTCTGGAAGGTCTGCTGGATCTGAGAAGGACGAGGCCTTACTCCAAGCTGAGGAGGAAGCCTGGTACCAGATAGAAAGAAAAAGGAAAGGAAAAGCTGTTGTGAAGAACAAGCCGAGTACCAAAAAACCGCGTACCGTGAACACATGCATAGTGATCACTGAGGCTGACCCGAGGACCCCATCAAACCGGCAAACACAGAGTGACAGTGAATATGAGATCAATGAAGAATCTGAATCCGATAGCGATACGACCATGGAAGATGACGAGTACAAGGAGCAGCAACTCCCTAACGATCATCGGGAATTATTGCATCCACCTGCAGAACCACTCCGATATAAGCGTTGGACGGTGGAGCTCACAGATGACGTGGTGGAGGGGATGAAATTTTTTGACTCCAAGGAGCTCCAATCCATCTATCGCACCAAGAACGCAAAAGGCAAGAAGGTTAAGAGTGGAAAGGTAATTCATCTCCCCTCTTTAGATGAATTGATGGTTCGGGAGTCGTTTCTCGCCCTTGTGCATGAGTTGGGTTTTGAATGGCTGTTAAGAAATGAGAATTTGAATGTTCCAGTCGATTTGGCCAAAGAATTTTTCGCGACCTTTCGATTCAAGGTCACAACTGATTTGGATGTAGAGTGTATCAGTTTCAGAGTATTTGGAGGTGAGATTAGGATGAATTTGATTGAATGGACTGTTCGGCTAGGAATATGCAGTTTGGAGGAGGCCATAGGGCCCGAGTGGAGAGATAGGGAGCGGGGGATTCCCCGCAGGCATGTGGAATTCGAGCCCCAGGTAGCTT
This sequence comes from Salvia splendens, assembly GCF_004379255.2. Taxonomy (NCBI): domain Eukaryota; kingdom Viridiplantae; phylum Streptophyta; class Magnoliopsida; order Lamiales; family Lamiaceae; genus Salvia; species Salvia splendens. The sequence goes on from NC_056036.1 coordinate 28,901,005, forward strand.
GGGAAGAACTTACTCACCCTGGGGCAGGACAATTTCAGTCCACTATCTCCCGATCTATCCATCTCAACGATCCTAATCTACGCCTGGTTCAACTCTTCTTGGATTACAACCTTTTAGGACAGTCCAATTCGGCAGTCCGGACATCGATGACGGAGCTGTATCTTATGTGGTGTGCCAAGAAAGGCAGGAAGTTGCACTTAGGGTTCTGGACTGCATACACATGTCACCTCATCGCTACCCACCCAACACGGAATATTTCCCTCTGCCATATATTGGGAATCTTTGTGAGAGACAACATCACCGTTTCGGAGAACGAAGACTTAACCCCCTTGACGATGGTGAACGCCCCAGGATTGTTTGATACCCCCTTGTTCGTCTGGACGAATGCGGTGTACATGAGGCAAGGCGTGCCACACTTCTATGCGATGGGAGAGGAAGCTGTACCCACTGCTCGGTTAGCAGCAGCTCATGAAGCACCGGCACACGACCAGAGGCAAGAGGGGATGGAAAAAGCTGTGGAGGAAATAGCGGAGGAAAGCAGACAGATAAGGGCAGAAATGATCGGATTGGCATCAGACCAGGAACAGCGTCAAGCCTGAATGGAGAAAGCAATGGAAGAAGTTAGAGAGGAGAATAAGCAGTTGAAAGCAGAGATGGTCAAGCTAGCGGGAGTAGTGGAACGGATGTTGGAAGGATATGCAGAGCAAAGGACATTGGCTCAGAGGCAAGATGCTATGGAGACGTTAGTGCCTACTTTAGGAGAGGAGAACCATCGATTGATCACGGAGATGGGCCGAATGGCATCCGTGATAGATGAGTTGTTGAAGGAAGTGACCAGCCGGAAGAAGGAACCAGCTACAGGAACAAGGGGCCATGGAGGCCAAGACGATGAGACCCACCCACCAGAGACAATGATAGAAGAGCCCGAGGAAGAGAACGCCGAGGTGCCGGCAGAGGCCGAGAAACCGGCGAAGGAAAAGGAGGATCACACTGGAACGGAAGAGGAACCCCTGGAAAAGCAGCCTACACCACCTGCCCCACGGAGGAGCAGGAGACTTCGCTAGACCACCCCCACCCTGACAAGTTAGTTTTATTTTTAGCTTTCTGTTTGTTGGTGTTTGTTTCTGTGTAGCATGTTTTTGTTTTTTTTTTCTTTTTCTTGTTTCATACGCATGTTGACTCACACTTAGTCCGTTGCACGGCCTAAGTGTGAGGAGTTTTATATATATGTGTGTTTTGTTGGTCTGTTTAGGTTTTCAAACTCTCCCACTTAGCCTATTCCATAGTCTAAGTGTGAGAAGTTTTAGTTTTAATTTGTTGTTTCTGTATGTTTGTCTATGTGTCCATCATACTGGTCATTACCTTTTCCACTTCACAGCCTTATCTGAGGGCAGACACTTGTGAAGTGGGAGGGGGGACGCAATGACCAGTATGATGAGTATGTGTATATGTGTATATGTGTAGTTTTTGTGTTCGTGCTTGTGTTAGTGTCCTGTTAAGTTTAGTTTTTTTTAATTTGTGTGTTGATTGGGCTTAAAACTCAACCGTCTTGAGCTGACGGTGAAGGGAACTGAGGGAAACAAGACATGCTGGAAAACCGAAACCACCCTCCCTAGTACCTCCTAGTCATGATAGATGATGTGAGTATGAGAGAAAAGCCCATACTTAGAGCCAAACGCGAAAGCCCTTTTCAAATGTGAGTTATAAGCTTAAAGTGGAACCACTTTCCACAAATATTGAAAAGAAAGAGAGGCTGCCACAATTTGTCTAGGATGAAGTGACCACGGGTAGCAAAAACTGAAGGCAGTAGGAAACCCCCCTCAGTTAAAAAAAAAAAAAAAAACCACCTTTAGAACCTCTTTTCCCAACTTTTTTACCCAGATAAATACCCCTAGCCACTGGGGCTGTGTGTGTGCAAGGCATGAGGCGAATGAAGTTTACTGGCCAGAAAGATGTGAAAGAGAGCAGACTCCAGCTGGGCAAGAAAGTTCGGAAGAAAATCGACCAGGGAGTTATCCCGGGTCCACAAAAAGAAAAAAAGGGGGAGAGAAGAAGGTATAAGGATGGCGAAGCCACAAAGGAAAAAGAAAAAAAAATAAAAGAGAGAAGAATATATAAAAAAAAGAGAAGGAATAAGGGTGGCGAAGCCACAAGATGATACTAACCAGTTGGAAACCCAAGCCAGAAGCGCCAGCTAAGAAGCAACTGATCAGAAGCCTAATGCACACAGATCCCCCCCACATCAATAAAATAGAAATTTTGAAGACTTAGAGCCTTAGGAACATCTACCCCAAAACACTGCAACCCAATAGCCCCATTACAAGCCTTTAAGCCCTTCAGTAGCTGCACGTGAGATCCAAGTCCGAAGCAAGTGTGGTTGAGCATATTGAGAGAATGCGGTCCTAACTTTCCTGGTGAGGTATGAGAGACCGAGTGAATCTAGTGTTTGGCTGAGAGTTTGGGCGATCTTGACAAGCGGATATACTGACCAGGAAGGAATGGGGGGTGGCAGAAGTTCAAGGCTGTCTAAGGCAGGATTGCACCAGATCCCGAGGTAAGGGATGGTTGAAAATATAGCCCAATCTTTGTGTTTTAGTTTTATTTGTGTTTTTGTGTTTGTGTGTTTGTGTGTTTTTTCTGTGTTTGACCAAGTGTTTTTCTTTGCGTCGTTGTAGTATAGAGTCTAGTTTAGGTAGAGTCAGTCAGGGGAATAACCAGGCTAGAATCAACTTATTCCTTTTTGTTTGTTCTTCACGCTTGAGAACAAGCATGTGGTAAGTGTGAGCAGTTTGATAAGTCGTATTCTAGGCCTAGGTTACGGGTCAGTATGATGTGCATAATTGAATTATATCTGCAAAACTAGTTGCTTAAGCGTGCAGGGTAAGCGTTCTAGCCAGTAGGCAGAGATTCAGACACTTCAAGTGTAAAGGGCGTCAGGACGATTACGTACTGACCAGTATACATGCAAAAATGGCTCGAGATGGAGAAGGAGGATAGCTGGGACTGCTCAATCACAATTAAGGGCAAAGAAGTCATTTCACCGCAAGGTCTTACCCTAAAAATCAAGGGTAAGCCTCCCTATAAAAGGAAGCCACTTGGAGAGAAAAAGGAGAAAAGAGGGTTCATCATCATCACTTTTAGGAGAGTTCTCTCGGAGTTTAGTCTTTCAGCCCAGTCCAGAATCTCGTTCCTCGCCACTGCCATGGTCACTTGAAGATCTAGATGTTCCCGGAGTTCCTAATCGTCCGTTCCAGCCAGTAAGACCGTAGCTTAGAGATTTCATCACCCGTAGTGGCAAAACACTTTTACTCGCTTTCGTAGTTTAATTTACTTGCTTTCTTTACGTTGGATCTTTGTTGCTTTTGGATATTTTCTACTTTTGAAGTACTTGTTGAAGATCTGAACGTGTTTATGCTATGAAGTTGATTTCCGTTTCGGTTATTGTGTTGATTTATTTTCCTTCCTATTCCGCCTAGTTAGCTTAGATCTAAGGTTCTTTGGTGTTTTAAGTGCTGAATCTTTTCTTTCCTTGTTTCCGTCGCAATTTCCTTAGTTAAACGTGGAACTGTTCGATCGTGAGTGAATCGCTGCATGTGAAGTTTAGTTTGAGTGCGTTTCGTTTCCTGTTGACCAGTACGCGGAGTTGCAGTTTCTGTGTTTTGATTTCAGATTTGGTGTTCTTATTTGTGGATCTGTGTTCGCGAATTGATAAACTGTGTTTCTGTGTTGAATCTGGAATTATTTTCTGATTTTAGTTTGTGTTGTTGGAGAAGATGATGTCCAAGTCTAATGTTAGGGGCCACTTTGCTTTTTAGATGCTTTTTGTTTTTTATCCTTTACTTTTTAGTTATAACCTGCAGATCTGTCAGCCTAGTCACCATGACTACCACTACCCTCTGAATATTCTGTCTAGCCCAAAATAGAATTCCGTACCTTCCAAATATTTTCTGTTACAAAAATGTCTCCACATTTCCACGTAGACAGCTACACCTCTACACTTCTTTCCCATTCTAGTCAGTAGGAAATTACCTTTAAGTTCTGCCTAGGTAGAGACTCAACCCGAGCGTGGTAGCTAATCAAACCATCCAGAATATCACCACAACAGTTTTAACGCACCATCTCTGTGGGATTCGACCCTTACCACCACTATACTGATCAGTAGGAGTGGATTGAGGAATTTTTGAAACCAGGGTCTAGGCTTAGTTAGGATCTCTATCCTGACCAGTAGGATATATCCTTGCTTGAACGACACCTAAGCGCCCTGAGCCACCAAAACCGTTTCAAATGGCGCCATTGCCGGGGATGGATGGCGTTACTAGTTACTTTTGTGTGTGATACTTTGGCGTATATATTGTGCATAATCTTCTCTTTCTTTTCTTTTCATTTCAGTTTATGAGAAGCAGTTCGGCTCCTGACCAGGGGAGACCGAAGATACTTCAGCTATGATCTATACTCGTAACCACTCATTCTGGCCTGTCGACCACCTTGTCTGACCTAGGCACGAGTAGTGACGAAGAGAAGGGCACCATAGAGGGACCGATACCAGAAGAGATGTCACGTTAAAGTATCATTTTATCAGCTTATATGCAATTTCTTCAGCTAAACTATCATTTTTATAAGCTAACTGTCATTTTATCCGCTTAGATTATCATTTTATTAGGTAAAAGTATCATTTTATTAAACAAAAATGTCATTTTATACACCAAAAATACCTATCATTCTATCGGCTGAAAGTATCATTCTACCCGGCAAAACTATCATTCTATCGGCTGAAAGTATCATTTTATCATTTTATCATTTTATTAGTCAGTCAAAAGTATCATTTTATCAACTCAGAGTATCATTCTATCTGGCAAAACTATCATTCTATGCAATAAACCTAACATATATCATTTTATCATTTTATCAGTCAGTCAAAAGTATCATTTTATCAACTCAGAGTATCATTCTATCCGGCAAAACTATCATTCTATTCAATAAACCTAACATATATCATTTTATCATTTTATCAGTCGGTCAAAAGTATCATTTTATCAACTAAGAGTATCATTCTATCCGGCAAAACTATCATTCTATGCAATAAACCTAACATATATCATTTTATCATTTTATCAGTCAGTCGAAAGTATCATTTTATCAACTCATAGTATCATTCTATCTGGCAAAACAATCATTCTATGCAATAAACCTAACATATATCATTTTATCATTTTATCAGTCAGTCAAAAGTATCATTTTATCAACTCAGAGTATCATTCTATCCGGCAAAACTATCATTCTATGCAATAAACCTAACATATATCATTTTATCAGTCAGTCAAAAGTATCATTTTATCAACTCAGAGTATCATTCTATCCGGCAAAACTATCATTCTATGCAATAAACCTAAAATATATCATTTTATCATTTTACGTGATATTTGGCGAAATTTAGAAATTAAATGAGGGAAATGACATATTTACCCCGCGCTTTTTTTTTATGCCCTTAAACAAATTTTCAGATTTTTGTTAAAAATAATAGCCTAAGGGCATTTTCGGAATTGAGGGGTATGTTGAAGAACATCCTACCATAAAACGAGCTCAGCTTCATCCGCTCTGTTGGATGAAGAAAAGGAAAGAAAAGACGAGCAATCCTTGTGACCGTCAATAATTCTACATTATCGATCTCAGGAGTGAAGGTCCCATTATCGATACTAGGAGCTGAGATTGATCGTGTATCTCCACAAGCAATTCGAAGCTGCCTTAAACGCAAAGCCTGAGGTGAAAAGCTGGACTCCTCTATTTCTTGATAAAAATGAAAGGAACTAATGATTATGTATGTCCATATATTATGAATTGGTGCAGGTGGATAGATATTCGCGGGGTGTTCACATGGTGTGCACCAGAAAACGAGTTCCGCGATTGCCGTGGATCTGATGGCATTGTTGGAACCACTGTTTGAATTGCTTCCACGCGCACTTTGCCCACCGGAGTTGCCATTTTTATTTTTATTTTTGTTATCAAGATGTTGTGGATGAATTTCAGTGGCAATAGCCTTATATATATAAGGTTGGATTGGTTTTTTTTATGTAATTAAATCATATCGAGGTTTTATGTTTTTCAATTTTAAATTTGTTTTTTTACTTTAAATTATTTAGATGGCTAAGCTTTTTAAGAAAGGATACATTTTTATAAGATGCCATTCTAGTTTTTGGACAATTAGATGGAAATTTGGATTGATCATCCATCAGTCCATAGAAGAAGAGGAAATGATGGAAATTAGCATGATTTTATTTCATTGTTATTAACAAAACACATCACTATTAGCATGATTTTACTTTACTGTTGTTAACAAAACACACCACTATTAGCATGATTTTACTTCACTGTTGTTAATAAAACACATCACTATTAGTATGATTTTACTTCACTGTTATTTACAAAACACATCACTCTTGGCATGATTTTACTTTACTGTTGTTTACAAAACACATCACTCTTAACATGATTTTACTTCACTGTTGTTTACAAAACACATCACTCTTATTATGATTTTACTTCACTCTTGTTTACAAAACACATCACTGTTATTATGATTTTACTTCACTGTTGTTTACAAAACACATCACTCTTAGTATGATTTTACTTCACTCTTGTTTACAAAACACATCACTCTTAGTATGATTTTACTTCACTCTTGTTTACAAAACACATCACTCTTAGCATGATTTTACTTCACTTTTGTTTACGAAACACATCACTCTTAGCATGATTTTACTTCACTCTTGTTTACAAAACACATCACTCTTATTATGATTTTACTTCACTCTTGTTTACGAAACGCATCACTCTTATTATGATTTTACTTCACTCTGTTTACAAAACACATCACTCTTATTATGATTTTACTTTATTCTTGTTTACAAAACACATCACTCTTAGCAAGATTTTACTTCACTCTTTACAAAACACATCACTCTTGTTTACAAAACACATCACTCTTATTATGATTTTACTTCACTCTTGTTTACAAAACACATCACTCGTAGCATGATTTTACTTGTTTACAAAACGCATCACTCTTAGCATGATTTTACTTCACTCTTATTTACAAAACACATCACTCTTAGCATTATTTTACTTCAATGTTATTTACAAAACACATCACTCTTAATAAAAATTACACTTTAAATATGCTAAATAAAAAATGAGATAAAATTTCACGATTCATCTCTTAGAAGAAGCAATTACCAAACCAAATTCAAATTCCCCAATGCCTTCTACTGTTATTTCTATATCAAAATCACAATCAGAATCACTTCAAAACAATTGTTGAATTCTGTTCTACGCAGTTGAATGGATGTTGACGATGAGTGGGAGCTCCTCTCCGACGAGGACTACCTCGAGATCAGCGACGAGGCTGTGTAGCCGATTTACTCGGTTGTCCACATGAACTACTTCATCTCCCAACCGTCTCCTCAATTTGTCGAAACTACTACCAATCAACTTCTTCACGCTCCTGATCATGATCAGCCGATTCGGAGTAAGATCGAATCCTTCAGCGCCGATCAGGACCCGATCTCACAGGATTTCTTCAACAAATTGAAGGAGGCTGAATCAGTCCACATGAAAGTGGAATCGCCCAAATATGAAGCGAGGGAAGATCCTCGCAAACTCAATTCAGAAATGGCATCGAGGATGACGGCGCCAAAGCGGAGTTTGAGCGGTCTCTGCTCGCAGCGACTTTCTGCATCGACAATCATGTAAAAATAACTAAGCCATAAGATTAATTCGAGTATTAAGATGTGTGGCTGAGATTTGTTCTCTAGTTATGTACTTAATGGGCACTTGCCCTAGATCACTACTCTCTCTCTCTCTATATATATATATATATATATAACATATAATTATGTAAATAGCATAATAAATATGCAATAATAAATGACTATATATCAATATGCAAATTGATGCATGTTTCGGGTTAGGGATGTCACAATTCTTCCCCTCTTTAAGAATTTTGTCCACAAAATTCATTTCTTTAAAATTTGACATGCTCAATGAAATTTCTAACCCGTAAACAGATGTGGATAGTTCTTTCTCATCTTTTCCTCTGTTTCCCAAGTCGCTTCTTCGACTCTGTGATTTTGCCAAATAACTTTTACCTTTGGAATCTCTTTTCTTCGCAATTGTTTAACCCGTCGGTCTACAATATTAATTGGTTCATCTATGTAACTCAAATTCTCAGAAATCTGTATATCAGGATCTCTCAGTACATGTGACGGATCAGACCGATAACGTCGAAGCATGCTGAAGTGAAAAACATTATGAATCTGCTCTAACTCTGGAGGTAATGCTAACTTGTACGATAACGGTCCAACTATTTCGATAATATCATATGGCCCAATATAACGAGGACTCAGCTTACCTTTACGTCTAAATCGCATTACTTCTTTCCAAGGTGAAACTCGCAAGAAAACTTTATCTCCAACCTTGTATTCCATTTCTTTCCGATGCTGATCATAATAACTCTTCTGTCTATCTTGTGTCGCCTTCAATCTGTTTTTTAATGATGTCAATCTTGGAAACAGTTTCTTGAACAATCTCTGGCCCTTCTAGAATCTCCAAGCCTTCTTCATCCCAATAGACCGAACTTCTACATTTTCTGCCATATAATGCTTCATATGGTGCCTTTCCAATACTATTGTGATATTGGTTGTTGTAAGCAAACTCCATCAGCGGAATATACTTATCCCATGAACCCTGAAAATCAACAACACAAGCACGCAGCATTTCTTCTTATGTCAGAATAGTTCTTTCTGTCTGACCATCTGTCTGGGGATGAAAAGCATTACTAAAATATAGTCGGGTTCCCATGGTTGTCTGAAAACTTTCCCAAAATCGGGATGTGAATCGCGGATCTCTGTCTGATACAATGGATATCGGAATACCATGCAAGCGTACTACTTCCCTCATGTACATTTCAGCCAACTGGTCTAACAAACAACCCCATCGTATAGGCAAGAAATGTGCTGATTTAGTTAATCTGTCTACAATAATCCAACTAGCATCATTCCCTTTCTGTGTCCTCGGTAACCCCGTTACAAAACCCATCGTGATACGCACCCATTTCCAAACTGGAATAGATAAAGGTTTCAATAAACCGGCAGGTGCTTGATGTTATGCTTTTACTTGTTGACACGTCAAACACTTTGAAACAAATTCTGCCACTTCTTTCTTCATCTTTGGCCACCAATAATGTTGCCTCATAGTATGATACATCTTTGTTGTTCCTGGGTGCATTGCATAAGGAACATTATGTGCCTCATCTAGAATCTCTCTCCGAAGATTATCAACTTCTGGTACTCACAATCTAGTGCCAAACATCAATGTATCATCTTGTAGAATGAACGATGTGTCTTTACCTCTTCGTACCTCATTAATAAACTCTACAAACTTTTCATCTTTCATTTGAGCATCTTGAATTCGTTGTCTCAACACTGGTCAGATTTCAAGAGTCGCTATTAACCCTTCACTCGTATCTAGTTGTAATCTTACATTCAAACTTCGAAGAGCAATCAACTCTGATAATGGGGTCATCTGCATGCGTGCTACCATACTGCTTGACTTCCGACTTAACGCGTCTGCAACAACGTTTGCCTTCCCCGGATGGTATTCAATGGTACAATCATAATCTTTAAGCAACTCCATCCACCGTCTTTGTCTCATATTCAACTCCTTCTGACTCATTAAATATTTTAAACTCTTGTGATTTGTCAAGATTCGAAAAGTTTCTCCATATAAATGATGACGCCAAATCTTCAAAGCAAAAACAACAGCTGCCAATTCCAGATCATGAATAGGATATGAAACTTCATGCACTCTTAATTGCCGTGACGCATAAGCAACAACCTTTCCATTTTACATCAAAACACAACCAAGTCCCTGCCGAGAAGCATCACTGTACACAACGAATCCTCCTATACCTGTCAGAATAGTCAATATGGGTGTTGTAGTCAATCGATGCTACAACTCATCAAAACTCTTATGACATTCTTCACTCCATATGAAAGGGGCCTTCTTCCGTAACAATTTTGTCATTGATCCCACAATAATCGAGAATCCTTCCACAAAACGTCTATAGTATCCAGCCATACACAGGAAGCTTCGAACCTTTGTAACTGTAGTTGGCACTTTCCAGTTGACAATTGCTTCAATTTTTTGTAGATCCACTTCTATTCCTCGACCTGACACCACGTGTCCCAAAAATACCACATGATCTAACCAAAACTCACATTTACTCAACTTTGCATAAAGTTGTTTATCTCGTAGAACTTGTAATACTGACTGCAAGTGATTAACATGATCCTTTGTACTTCGCGAGTAGACCAATATGTCGTCTATAAAAACAATCACAAGCTGATCCAGAAATGGTTGAAATACTTTATTCATCAGTGCCATAAAAGCTGCAGGTGCATTCGTAAGTCCGAAAGGCATTACCAAAAACTCATAATGGCCGTATCGAGTTCGAAAGGCTGTTTTCGGAATATCATCTTTAGCAATCTTCAACTGATGGTACCCTGATCCGATATCTATTTTTGAAAACACTTGTGCACCCTGAAATTGATCAAACAAATCTTCTATTCTCGGCAATGGATATTTATTCTTCACCGTGACTTGATTTAGTTTCTGATAGTCTATACAAAGTCAGAATGTACCGTCTTTCTTTTTTACAAACAACACTGGCGCTCCCCAAGGTGAAACACTGGGCCGTATAAATCCCTTATCTAACAACTCTTGTAACTGTTTCTTCAACTCCTGTAACTCCAATGGCGATATTCGATAAGGAGGAATTGAAATAGGTGCAGTACCTGGTAACAACTCAATAGTAAACTCTGTTTCCCGATCAGGTGGTAATCCAGGTAAATCTTCAGGAAAAACGTCAGGAAATTCTTTAACAACAGAAATGTCTTTAACTTGATCATTAACTGTAGCACAATCTACAACATGGGCAAGATATGCTTCACATCCACTTTGAATCAGTTGAAAAGTCGTTGTAGCAGATATAAGACAGGAGGGAACAATCTGCCGTTTGCCGTAGAATATCACTCGATCTCGTCCTGGTGACTCTATTACCACTTCTTAGCATAACAATCTATCTTAGCTCGGTGACGTGACAACCAATCCATACCCAAGATAATATCAAACTCATATATGAACAAGGGAATCAAATCTGCCAACAGTTCTACTAAATTGATTCTCACCGCACAATCTCGATATACTGAAATAACTTCACCCAAGGGTGTGTGTACACCTAGTCTATGATCTAGAGGTTCAGGTTCTTTATGCATATGTGATATGATGACATGTGATATAAATGAATGAGTAGATCATGGACCTATCAATGTATATATCATAGCATCAACTAAATAAAGTGTACCAGTAATGACCTCTGGTGCTCTAGATGTCTCCTCCTGTGGCATAGCAAACACACGAGCATGTCCCCTGGGTGTAGATCTATGTGCCTCTGACTATCCTCACCCTCGACCCATAGGTGCACTCATAGTCTGTCCTCTTCCACGACCTCGATTAATACTTGCACTCGATGCTGCGGGTCGCACATTCTGTACTGTTGGTTCCGTCACTGCTCTTCCGCTTGATATCATGTTAGACCGAAGTGGGCATTCCCTATAATAGTGCCCGTGCTGTCCGCAGTGAAAACAACCTCCTGTAATTGTTCGGCATTCCACTGTATGTGGTCGTCCACAGTGCACGCATAAAGGTTGTGCACGTGCTGTCATAGCAGATCCTCGTTCCCACTTATAACTGAAAGGTTGTGCACGTCCGCCTCTTTGACCCAATGGACCTCCTCTACTGAAACTCGATGCCGAAGAAAAAGAACTAGGCCTTTTTGAAATGCTCGAGCCTGATTCACCCCTATACTCCGGTGGTCCTCTCTTTTGTCTTTGAATATACACATGTCTTTCTTTCACTAGTCTCTCTGCTCGTATAGCCACTGCATGTAGATCTGAAGGTGTGATTATGCTTCTTATCTCATATATCAATCCTTCTTCAAAACGTCTGCACTTATCTTGTTCTGTAGGTAGCAATGTCGATGCATAACGAGAAAGCTGAGTAAACTTCACTTCATAATCTGCAACTGACATAGATCCTTGTTTAAGGGACAATAACTCTCTTTGCTTCTCATCACGATACACTGGTGGCATATACTTATCACTGAACTCTCTCAAGAAGTCATCCCAACTAAGTACTGGAGGATGTATCATAGCTCGTGGGACAGTCTCCCACCAATAGTAAGCATCGCCCTGAAGAAGAGACACTGCGTAATCAAAACGTTCTTCTGCAATACAAGCCATCTGATTAAACACAAGCTCTGTCCTCTTCAACCATATCTCAGCCTCGGCAGGATCAGTAGTCCCAACAAAGTCAACGGCTCCCATCTTTCGTAGTTCTTTAAAATTTCCACCCCTTGGTCTCATATCTAGCCCCTGTACTTCTTGTTCAACCTGTCTATGTATTGGCTGGCTACCCCCAGATGATGTAACAGTTGTATGAGATGCTTCTGCAGTTAATGAATTATGCGGGGCGGCTGACCCTTCTCTCCTTGATGACATATGTTCAGGAATATCCATGTTCCTGATAATTCAAATGCAAATGCAATTTATAACCAATACGTATCATATGCAATGCATGGATGCAATGTCCCAGCGGGATCCTTATCCCTGCTCTGATACCACCTAAACTTTCACACCTCAACCCCTCTGACGTATACTCTTTTAATAAATAAATCCCTTAACATAAAAGCAATCAATACACGTGTCTAATTCATAGAACACACATATTATATAATTTTAAAATTCAACATATAACAAGTACATATTTCAAAACATTCTACACAGTAGTGGAACCCTCTCATTACTCTATATACTATACATTTATCTACATGCAAAATGATGAGGAGGAGAAGGTTGCCAATATGCGTCAGCCGCCGAACCTGATAACACGTGGAGTTCCTATGACTCACGTCAGTCAAAACTTTACTGCTATCTTATTCCTGAAAAATTTAGTGGTTTATATGAGCCACAACTCAATGTATATAAATTTTCACCTTTTATCTCACATGATACAAACATCAAGCATATTCGTTTATCAATACATATAATTAGAAACAATATATAACATAATTTAAAAACAAACCATTTCATATTCATATGCATATGTCACTCTATTCAGTTTATTATTCTGTAACAGTCAAGCCTGGTATCTGCCCGGGATTTCTAATATGATTGACCCGTAGGTCCCATTATGATTTGACCCGAAGGTCCCAATATGTTTGACCCGAAGGTCCCAATATGATTGACCCGGAGGTCCCACTTTGATTTGACCCGAAGGTCCCAATATGTTTGACCCGAAGGTCCCAATATGATCGACCCTAAGGTCTCAATATATCCATTGTGATTTCAGATCCAGGGCAAAACTGTCATAGACCTCTTTAATCCAATGATTCACATAAGTGGTATCATAAACATATCCTTTGTACCAATAACATGTCCATATTATATTCCATCAAATTATCCAGTATATCTAAACAAACATGTCCATTTCAGCAATCAAATATTCATATCATATTCGACCATCAAAATCAAATAATTCATAATCATATCAATTTCACACCATATAATCCAATAATTCACTCCAATTCAACATATAACAATCAACCACATAACTGAAGGGGTTGGCAGCGGAAGCGTGCATGTTCTAACGGATCACATAATTTGATCTATTTAGCAGATTATCTAGACAAAATCTATTCGTGTAATTATCACATGTATCATGCTCATAACTTGAAATAAAACATGCTTTAGCATATAAAATCCATAAAACATGCTTACTACGGAATTAGCCAATTTACCTCGTTGATTCAATCAAGAATTGATGATGGCTTGCTCCGTCTCCTCGTGAAGCTCTTCAGTACTCGACCTCGGATCTTCTGACTGGTGTCCCGGACTGTATACTGATATTTGTGTGGGCAAATCTCACCAGAATACTAGGACTCGAATAATGAAGACAGAACTCAGCTTACGGAAGAAGTAATTTTTGAACTCTCTCTCTTTAGAGAGGGGGCGAAAATTGGGAGCAATAATAATTGTTATTTCTGTCTCATTTATTCTCCTATTTATATTAAGTCACATATTGGGCCCAGTCAGGGATCTAAGGAAGAATTTGGACATGGCCTCACCAATTAGCTTTTTACTAATTAAATTGAACTCACAATTTAATATAAGCTTATATTGGACTATTACAAGCCGCCACTACCTAATTATTATTGCACTGCCTTTCCAAATCTGAAATTACAAGTATTCCGGGTTTCCTTTTATTTGTTTAATTCATTTCATGCGCTTAAGATAGAAACATTCATTAATTAATTAATGTTTGCTATGGACTTAATTGATTAACATATTTTATTCTCCAAGAGTGGACTTAGTAAGAAACTCTTATTTATTATTCATAGAGTAATTAAACTCCAACTAGCTAGGTTCCGAATAATAAAACCTTGTTTCGAGCTCCTCTTGTGGATGTTATCAAACGAGACTCTCCTCGCGCACGATTCAACATAATAGCAATCCTAGCACCGCTAGATAATGATCACCACTACCTAATATACCTGGATCGTTGGGTGACGAAAAACCCGCACCTTTGGTAAGTCAAAGTAGTAGATACTCAATATCGTATGCTCAATGCTAACGTACATTGATTAAGAAATTAATTATCAAGACCTCGTCTTTCAGTAGATAGCATAAAGACTCGTCTTGCTGTTAGATCCATTCAGTGCTATACCACACCAACGTCATCATATTTCAATAAGGCTTAGAAATAATCGGACTGACATTGCAACCTTTCACAACAGGTAGTCTAGGTCTATCTGGGTTGTGAAATTCTTATTTTTCTTTGTTCAGAACTGACCGCGTACCTTAAATTGAGCGCATCCCACAACCGGTCTACTAGAATGAAGACTTAGACTTATGTTATGTTCGCTTATACATTTAAATATGCAATAAACATCCATTAAATGTAAAACATAACAACATTATGACAAAAAATATCTGTTGCATTTATTAGAAAATAATTATTAGAGTTTTACAGTATTCAATCACTCGAAAGGTGATTTCTAGTATACAAACCCTAAACAATCTCCCACTTAAACTCAAAACAGCTTTCGAGTATACAAAACAGTGTGCACACGTCAAATTTCTCCCACTTATACTGAAAGCGAGTTGAGGTCTTGAATGAGTTAAACTCCCATCCCTTCAACGTGGCCCTCGAACGGTTTTACCGCCAATGCCTTTGTAAAAGGATCTGCCAGGTTGTTCTCTGATGCAATCTTGACCACTTGTATGTCTCCTCTGTGCACTATATCCCTTATGATATGATACTTCCGCTCTATGTGTTTTCTCGCTTTGTGAGCTCTCGGTTCCTTCGAATTTGCCACAGCACCAGAATTGTCACAATAAACCGTGATACTCTTGGGCAGATTCGTAACCACACCTAAATCCATAAGGATGTTCTTGAACCATACTGCCTCTTTTGCAGCCTCCGAAGCGGCCACATACTCGGCTTCCATGGTCGAGTCCGCGATGCATTTCTGCTTCACACTCTTCCAAATTACGGCTCCACCTCCTAAGGTGAACACATATCCTGAAGTAGATTTTCTCGAGTCCTGAACAGCTTGAAAGTCCGAGTCAGTATATCCCAAAGGACAGAGCTCGACTGCATTGTAAACTAGAGCATAGTCCTTAGTCCGTTTAAGGTACTTGAGTATGTTCTTTACGGTAGTCCAATGTCCTTGGCCCGGATTCGACTGATATCTTGCCACCATGCCAACAGCAAAGCAAATATCAGGCCTCGTATAAAGCATAGCATACATGAGACTTCCATCTGCCGAAGCATATGGAATCCTTCTCATTGTTTGTATCTCATACGGCGTTTTGGGGCACATCTCTTGAGATAGATGGATGGCATGTCTAAAAGGTAAGAAACTTTTCTTGGCGTGCTGCATGCTAAAGCGACTAAGTACTGTTTCGATGTAAGGTTCTTGAGATAAGCACAATATCTTCTTTTCTCGATTCCTAAGAACCTTGATCCCGAGGATGTGTCCCGCGTCTCTCATATCCTTCATCTCGAACTAGTTTGACAACCATGATCGTACTGATGACAACATCTTTTTATTATTTCCAATTAGAAGAATGTCATCTACATATAAAACTAAGAACACTACATTCCCCTTTTCAACCTTCTTATACACACAGCTTTCACTTGGGCATTTTTCGAATCCAAACTTGCGAACAGTTTGATCGAAACACTGGTTCCATGATCTAGATGCTTGCTTAAGGCCATAAATGACCTTCTTAAGCTTCCAAACCATGTGTTCCTTGCCCTTTATGGCATAACCTTTGGGTTGTTCCATGTAGATGGTCTCCTCAAGACCGCCGTTTAGAAACGCAGTCTTAACGTCCATCTGCCATACATCTCAATCCATATAAGCTGCTATAGACAATAGCAACCGGATCGATTTGAGCATGACCACTGGGGAGAAAGTCTCATCGTAATCGACACCTTCCTTTTGGGTATACCCCTTAGCCACTAGTCTTTCCTTGAAGACTTTAACTCGTCCATCGGGTCCACATTTACGTTTATATATCCACTTGCTCCCAATGACAGTACAGCCTTCGGGTAGGACGGACAAATCGTAGACGTCTTTTTCTATCATAGATTGTAGTTCCAAATCCATTGTTTCACCCATTCGCAATGATCGACATCTGCCTGCGTGTCCGCAAAGTTCCAGGGATCTAATACATTGCTCTCTGAGGAGTGATCCATAGATTCCCCCAAACTAATGTATCTTTCGGGCTCATGTGAGACCCTCCCACTACGGCGCGGTACTACAATTCTTGGAATAGAAGTTGAAGTTTCTGGAATTATTTGTACACTTGGTACTCGTTCTTGGTTAATGGAATTTGTGACAGAAGTTAGCTCATCAAGAGCCACTTCACTGCTGGGTTTATGATTCATTACATAGTCTTCCTCTAAGAATGTGGCGTGAGTGCTCACAATAATTTTCTTATCTCGGAGACTAAAGAATTCATAAGCTTTCATTCCTATGGGGTACCCTATAAACAAACATACCTCCGTCCTTGATCCTAACTTAGTTGGATCTTTTTCCAATACATGAGCCGGGCAACCCCAAATCTTGAGATATGTTAGATTGGGTTTGCGCCCAGTCCACAACTCATAAGGAGTAGTAGGTACGGATTTTGACGGTAAATTGTCTAAAATATGGCTTGCAGAAAGCAATGCATGTCCCCAAAACGAAGTAGGTAGCCGTGCATAACTCATCATCGATCGGACCACGTTTAATAAGGTCTTGTTCCTTCTATCAGCCACGCCGTTCTGCTGGGGCCTGCCCGGCGCAGTCAATTGGGATTGGATACCCGACTCCGATAAGTAGTCCAAAAACTCGGCACTGAGGTATTCGCCTCCATGATCAGATCACAGGCATTTGATAGTCTTACCATGATACTTCTCCACTTGAGCCTTAAAGTCCTTGAGCTTATCGAAAGACTCTGATTTGTGGGTCATCAAATAGACGGATCCAATTTTCGAGAAGTCATCAATGAATGTGATGAAGTATCGAAAATCACCTCTTGCTTCAGTAGACATTGGTCCACATACATCGGAATGAACAAGCTCAAGTACTTCCTTGGCCCTATTGCCCTTAGCCTGAAAAGGCCTCTTGGTCATCTTGCCTTCTAAGCATGACTCACACTTATGAAAAGGTTCCTCCTCTAGACCTTTAATAAGGTCTTGTTTAAAAAGAGAATGGATCCTCCTTTCATTGGCATGACCAAGTCTAAGGTGCCATAAGTACGTTTCGTTCATTGAACTTGAAGGTTCCTTTCGTTTATTTGAAATTTTTGATGTTGTATTGAGTTCTGATTTACGATTATTAAACTGTGTAGATGTGATTGTGTACAGATTGTTTTCCATGATACCACGACAGATATAAGAACCATCTTTCTTAATAACGCAATTGTCATTAAAAGAAATCAAATATCCATCAAAAACTAATTTAGAAACTGAAATTAAATTTCTTCTAAAAGAAGGTATCAACCAAACATTCTTCAAAATAAAAAATCTATCACTACTAAAACGCAAATAAATGTCTCCCACTGCTACGGCCGCCACTTTTGTAGCGTCGCCCAGCTAGACCTCGATCTCACGATCACGTAGCCGTCTTGTCACCTGCATTAAGTCAAGATCAAAACAAATATGATCAGTGGCTCCTTTGTCAATAACCCAAGTGCAAGTAGACTTCGAAGCCAATCATGACTCGACTACTAAAGCTTGGTGCATACCTGTAGCCTTGCCCTTTTTAGGACAATCTGGCTTCCAATGCCCCTTCTAGCCGCACTTGAAACACTTCCCCGTGGGCTTCTTGTTTGTCTTCTTCTTCTTCTTTCCTTAGCTATCTTGGCCGGTCCTGAGTTCGGTGCCTGCCTTTTTCATGCGCTAGGCTTGAAGCCAGAGGAACGAGGTGCCGAAGTCATCATGGCCGCCTTAGCTTGGATCATAAGATCCTCTGGCGACTGAAGTTCAGTCAATAGCTCTGCCAAGGTGTAGTTCCTCTTGTTCATCTCGAAGTTGAGATTGAACTGTTGGAACCTAGGGGGAAGACTTTGAAGGATAATAGTCACCTGGAACTCGGGATCGATCATCCCTCCCAAGACCTCAATTTGGTTGAGGTGGCCCATCATCTCGAGGACGTGGTCCCTCACAGACGAGCCTTCCTTCATTGTCTTCGATATGATACTCCGAAAGGCTTGAGACTTAGCCGTTCAATTCTGAGTACCAAAAAGATTCTTGAGATTCTGCATGATCTCGGCGGCTGTATCCATGCCTGAATGCTGATGCTTGAGTACTGAAGACATAGAAGCCAACATGTAGCACTTAGCCATCTCATTCGCCTTATGCCACCGTCTGTGTGCATCTCTGACTCCTGCCGCAGCATTAGCCGCCGGCACTGGAGGTCGCGGGGTTGTGAGTACAAAGATGTACTCATCTGCTGTGAGAACGATGTCCAGATTTTGTTTCCATTCTATGTAATTTTGGCCCTCGAGTTTGTTTTCTTTAAGAATTGTAGAAAGAGGATTGAACGACATATTGACGATTTGATTTGCACTACAAAACAGAGTATTTACCATTTGTCATAAACTTATGTAAGAAGTTTGATTAGATTAACCATAAAACTTTTCAAAATCTTGCAACTGTAATATTATAATTTTGTATCCTCCAGAGGAGGTCAATACGCATTAAAATTTTACAATTTTACTGGTCACAATCATCGACGAATAGTCCAGAGACCACAGGGTGGCATGGCCTCCTAATGTTTCCTAAGCAAGAGCACCGAATTTAGCATTACAGAATCTCATTCCTACAACACATTCCCATAACAATGCTCATGTGCTGCGAACAAGATCAAGCTATCCCATAAATCCTGTGTGAACTTCTGAATCTCGCAGTTTCTTAGGATTATTGTCCCCACAGAGCAGGTGACGATAATATTGGAAACTACATTCTAGTTCATACTATTTATATTTGAGAAGTCCGCCTTATGAACTTGCTATTTTCTTAGGATTATTGTCCCCACAAAGCAGGTGGCGATAATATTAGAAAAAAAAACTTCATAAATTGCAGACCAATTGATGGAGACCATATACAAACGTTGAGTTCGTAACTATAGCTTAGATATTTCGGGTTATGGTTTTTCTTTAATTATCCTTAGCCTTTAGACAGATAAAAGCTTAATTAAATTCTGTTGGTATTTAATTTGCTGGATAATTAAATTCTTATTCATAGTTGGCGTCTTCCATTAAGAAAATAATGTTCTAGTATTTAATTCTTATTCATGTCTACTATAAGATATATCTAAAATAATTAAATTATTTAATTCTTAATAAGACATGAAAAATTAAATTCAAATTATTTCCATATTCAAGATTAGGAAGAGATATTTTATTATTTAATGTATGGATACATATCTATCCTTATTAGGATCTCAGATATTTAAATATTAGGAAACTATTAAATTATTTTTAACCATATCATCTAGGAATCAAAATTATATTATTTATTTCCATAGATATAGAAAATAATAAAATTATTCCTAAAATCTAGATTATTATTAGGAAACTATTAAATTATTCTCATCCATATCATCTAGGAATAAAATAATATTATTTATTTCCATAGATATAGATAATAATAAAAATATTCCTAAAATCTAGGTAAATCTTCCAAAAAGATTTTATTTCCATTAAATAATAAAATTTTAATGATATCATTTAATAAAATAATTAAATAATCATTAAAATAATCTTTCATCGTTATCTCATCGTACGAGGTTCGCAAGAACGATGAACGATGAAAATTCGACGAATTCTTTGTCAGAATCCGACGCACACGGCGTCTCAGCCACCGGCGCGGAGGTGGCACGCCAGCGTCTCGGCCAGCGGCTTGTCGGGGTTTGCCAGCGTCTCGGCCAGGAGCGCGCGCGGAGGCGCGGCTCCTCTCAGCCAGCGGCGAGCACCCGTCACGGCGTCTCGGCTCGTCGGGTGCCGACGCTTCTCGGCCAGGCGTACACGCGGTGGCGTGCGCCTCTCGTCCAGCGTCTTGACGCCCGTCTCGGACATCCGAGCCGTCGGGTGGCGCGAGCTCTCGGCCAGCGGCGTGCACGGTGGCGCGCCTGCTCTCGGCCAGCTCCAACCTTCTCTTAGGGTTGCAGCTCTCGGTGCCTGGTGGTTCGGTGGTTCTCGGATGAACCACCACACCACGCTAGCCGCCGTGTCGTTCTCGACGCGGGTGCGTTTGGGGCTTGCGGTCTCGGCCGGCGGCGCGCGCGAGCCCTCGCTCGTCTGCACGTCGCTTCGTGATTGTGACTCCACGGCTCCCACTGTCTTGGCATCCCTACCTCGATTGCACGTATTGTATGATCGAGTAATTCAAGTTCTTTGATTCGATAGTTCTTGAGTTCTTCATGCATAATGAATTAAACAAAACACAAGAACATGCTTCGAAATCAAATAATACATGCATACATGAATTTCGCAAAATTTAAATCCAAATAATCAGAGCCAAAGACTGGCTCTGATACCAATTGAAGGTGTTAGCAGCGGAAGCGTGCATGTTCTAACGGATCACATAATTTGATCTATTTAGCAGATTATCTAGACAAAATCTATTCGCGTAATTATCATATGTAACATGCTCATAACTTGAATTAAAACATTCTTTAGCATATAAAATCCCTAAAACATGCTTACTACGGAATTAGTCAATTTACCTCGTTGATTCAATCAAGAATTGATGATGGCTTGTGTCCCAGATATTTGTGTGGGCAAATCTCACCAGAATACTAGGACTCGAATAATGAAGACAGAACTCAGCTCACGGAAGAAGTAATTTTCGAACTCTCTCTCTTTAGAGGGGCGGGGGGGGGGGGGGGGCGAAAATTGGGAGCAATAATAATTGTTATTTCTGTCTCCTTTATTCTCCTATTTATATTAAGTCACATATTAGGCCCAGTTAGGGATCTAAGGAAGAATTTGGACATGGCCTCACCCAATTAGCTTTTTACTAATTAAATTGAACCCACAATTTAATATAAGCTTATATTGGAATATTACAAGCAGACACTACAGAAGTAATATTGCACTGCATTTCCAAATCCGAAATTACAAGTATTCCGGGTTTCCTTCTATTTGTTTAATTCATTTCCCGTGCTTAAGATAGAAACATCCATTAATTAATTAATGTTTGTTATGGACTTAATTAATTAACATATTTTATTCTCCAAGAGTGGACTTAGCAAGAAACTCTTATTTATTATTCATAGAGTAATTAAACTCCAACTAGTTAGGTTCTGAATAATAAACCCTTGTTTCGAGCTCCTCTTGTGGATGTTATCAAACGAGACTCTACTCGCGCACGATTCAACATAATAGCAATCTTAGCACCGCTAGATAATGATCACCACTACCCAATATACCTGGATCGTTGGGTGACGAAAAACCCGCACCTTTGGTAAGTCAAAGTAGTAGATACTCAATATCGTATGCTCAATGCTAACGTACATTGATTAAGAAATTAATTATCACGACCTCGTCTTCCAGTAGATAGTATAAAGACTCGTCTTGCTGTTAGATCCATTCAGTGTTATACCACACCAACGTCATCATATTTCAATAAGGCTTAGAAATAATCGGACTGACATTGCAACCTTTCACGATAGGTATTCTAGGTCTATCTGGGTTGTGAAATTCTTGTTTTTCTTTGTTCAGAACTGACCGCGTATCTTAAATTGAGCGCATCCCACAACCGGTCTACTAGAACAAAGACTTAGACTTATGTTATGTTCGCTTATACATTTAAATATGCAATAAACATACATTAAATGTAAAACAACATTATGACAAAAATAATCTGTTGCATTTATTGGAAAATAATTATTAGAGTTTTACAGTATTCAATCACTCGAAAGGTGATTTCTAGTATACAAACCCTAACAATAACACACTTAAAATTAAAAGTGTGATTTATACACACCTTTAAAGTAATTTAACTAAAATCCCAATTTTGCTTTGCGATCTACGACTCTTATTTCTTCTTCAAATTTTTGCTCTCGTCTCCAACTACTATTCTATTTTTCTTTCTGTTATTTCATTTTTCCTTTTCTCCCTTTTTCTTCTTCTTCCAAACTCACTACCTCTGCGTATATATATATATATATATATATATATATATATATATATATATATGTATGTATATATATATATATATATATAGAGGTGTGATCAAATACAAACTCTCATTTATCATGCAAACTACAAACTCTAATCACACACCATCATTGTAACTAATCTACGGCTGTTAGGAGGTTACAAATTTGATGTCACCGGGCAGTACAATTTATGTCAGCGGGGCCTGTATATGGAAATATTTTTTGCCGGCAGTTACATACATCCTCATTTCACTCCAATTCTGCTTTGATTTTGTTGTTGATCCTCCTGTTATTTTTGTTGTTGACATTGCTGAAGGTGTGTTGCTGACATTATTAATTTGATGTTGACATTTGGTGTTAACATTATTGGAAATGTACATTTTTAGAGTTGGTGTTGTCATTGTTGCCAAACGAATGATTTTAGAGTTGTTGTTTACATTGTTGTTGACATCGTTGATGGTGTGTTGATCACATTCTGCTTTGATTTTGTTGTTGCTCCTCCTGTTATTTTTGTTGTTGACATTGCTGAAGGTGTGTTGCTGACATTATTAGTTTGTTGTTGACATTTGGTGTTAACATTATTGGAAATGTATGATTTTCCATTGTTGATGAAAATTGGGGTTTTCAACGGAAACCTCACCTCCGGCTGACGCTCCAGCCGCTTGACCCGCTCGCCTCGCAGAACTCATGTCAACGCGATCCTTGAAGAACGGCGATTGCGTGGGGTACAAATTCGAAACGGTGGAATGGAGGAAATTGGAGAGGTGAGACGTGTTTAATGGGTGGAGCGTTGAACATGCTTAATTGATGGAATGGAAGAGAGAGGGGAAGACGTGATAAATGAGAGGTGCAATGAATAGCCGACATTATTGGGATTGCTTAATCTAAACGGATTTTGTGATTTCAGCTTATAATTTTTGTCCCAAAAGTAACCCTTGGTGACCGATTTTATAAGCTGTGTTGACATGTGTAGAGACCATAAATTACAACCGTTGATTAAATATACTTAATGGATGAGATTATAGTTTGTATCTTAGGGAGTTTGTATATTATCATGACCCTATATATATATATATATATATATATATATATATATATATAAATATGCAAAGACAGTTATTAAAAAAAATTAACTTAAAGCTACCGATATCAATTATAAATATTAAAATAAAAAGCAGCATGCATACTATATAGTCCACTCTTTGACATTTGTCCAATAAGATTAGTGACACTATTAACTAGTGGCCACGTACATGCTAACACATACACATATATTTTTTTAAACTCTGCTACTACCATTATTTATATCTGATTTAGGATCACTATCAATATATATATATATATATATATATATATATATTCCCTGCACTACACACTCCCATGCACACATATACGTAATATTACACATGCACTTGTACTTAAATTAGCTATTCAAGGTCGCATACCCATTCACACTTATATATAGGAAAATGATCAATACAAAACTTGATCTTAATACAAAATCCAGACCAAATCCTGACCATGAGATTTGACAATCCAATGGTCAATAATTAAACAAAAACATGGAGGGTCATTGTAAAGCAGTTTTAGGTCATATTATAAACTTTGGGTTTGAGGTCATGTTAAGATCATTTCATGTCATCCTTACTAAAATGACGTAAAAATAAGCTTACAATGACCTAAAAATGACTTTTGTATGCTTGGTTCTGCATTTTTGTATTAACAATGGTTTTGCATGGATCAAAACCCCTTTTATATATATATATATATATATATATATATATATATATATATATATATATATATATATATATAAAAGTGATCAAGATATAACTAATCTTAAGTGTATAACTAGAGAACAAATCTCAGCCACACATCTTAATAGAACAAATATTATTTATTTTAATAATACAAAATAGGCCAAGAGTATTTTTGGAAATTACATTATGAAATTTAAATCAAATTATGTAGCCAAGTGCGACAAGGCCAAGGCCGCCAGCTCCTCCGCCGACCTCCTCGGCGCCGCCTCCGAGTACGGCAAGCTCGACTCCACCCAGCTCTTTTTCTGTGGTGATCGTGGATCCGATTGATTGATAATTTGATGATTTGACTTGATCCGAATTTTGTTCTGTTTTGGTCGGATTCAATCCTTAATTGCGAATCTCCGATTGTTAGTTTTAGCTGTTTCGTTGATTTTAGCTGGTTTTTCACTTTATGATATGTTTTTTGCTTGATTGTGTGTGATTACGTTTATTATTGTGATGGAAGAGTTGCTGTAGGCTAGGTTGAGATTCGATTTTTTGGGGGAAATAATCGTGGAAGTACTTGTTGGTTGCATTACTTCCTGATTTGGGGAAATGAGAGTTTCTGTGTGCTATGTTGATGGATCTTCTGGATTCAACTAGCTAGCATCAAATCAAAATCTATTAGCATCGCCACCGGAACGTGATGAGAAATGAACAATCTTGTTCTTGAATAGCTATGCTAACTTTTCCAGCTCCTTGGCTAGAATTTGGTAAAAGCAAGATTTTACCACATCACTATTAGTATAATTTTACTTCACTCTTGTTTACAAAACACATCACTCTTAGCATGATATTACTTCACTCTTGTTTACAAAACACATCACTCTTAGCATGATTTTACTTCACTCTTGTTTACAAAACACATCACTCTTTTTATGATTGCACTTCACTCTTGTTTACAAAACACATCACTCTTATTAGTATTTTACTTCACTATTGTATACAAAACACATCACTCTTAGCATGATTTTACTTCACTCTTGTTTACAAAACACATCACTCTTACTATGATTTTACTTCACTCTTGTTTACAAAACACATCACTCTTATTATGATTTTACTTCACTGTTTTTTACAAAACACATCACTCTTAGCATGATTATACTTCACTCTTGTTTACAAAACACATCACTCTTATTATGATTTTACTTCACTCTTGATTACAAAACACATCACTCTTATTATGATTTTACTTCACTGTTTTTTACAAAACACATCACTCTTATCATGATTTTATTTCACTCTTGTTTACAAAACACATCACTTTTAGTATGATTTTACTTCACTCTTGTTTACAAAACACATCACTCTTAACATGATTTTACTTCACTCTTGTTTACAAAACACGTCACTCTTAGCATGATTTTACTTCACTCTTGTTTACAAAACACATCACTCTTATTATGATTTTACTTCAATATTGTTTACAAAACACATCATTCTTAGCATGATTTTACTTCACTCTTGTTTACAAAATACATCACTCTTAGCATGATTTTACTTCACTCTTGTTTACAAAACACATCACTATTAGCATGTGTTATTTACAAAACACATCCCAAATTAAATAACTACTGACCCGTAACACCCCACCCCTATTACACGTATACTCCCATTCCAAAACCCACTTTTCCACTCCAAAATATTTTTTAATAAAAGAAAACAAATTCAAAGGGAAACACAGCTTTCACTCCCGAAACTCCCGTCGGCTGCTCTATCTCTCCCTACTATGTTTTCCAAAAAATTTGCAGTTACTAATAAATTAAGCTCCCAATTCACTTCTCTTTCTCTCGATTTTTCGCACCAGAAAATGAAAACTCCAAATTAAAGGGTAAACCCCAAAACACATCACACTTTATGTTATGGTCAACAAAGCATCGACTGCCAGAAATCCAGATACAGATCGTCTGATTCCTTCGCCCAACAGCGTGCTCCCCTCCACCTCCTCCGGGGAGTTTTAATTTTCCAGAACAGAGAAGAGGAGAAGAGAGAATAAGAAATCGCGGTTGTTTTTCAATTGAAATCAATTTGGCGACCTAACCTGATTTTGTTATCAAGCATTAACAAAATTACCATAATACCCCTCCTTGTTATTATGGAGTAAATTTGTGATTGAAGGAACTAATTTCTCCTTAAATTAGAAAATTGCATGTATTAATACTAGCCCTTGATTTTCTTGATCTTGTGGCTATGATTTGTTCTCTAGTTATAGGTGTAAGGGGCTCTTGCCCTAGATCACTACTATATATATATATATATATATAGGGGTGCATTATAATGATAACCCCAATTTCCGTAATAACCCTATAACCAAATCTGGACCACACATTTTTAAAATCACACGGTTCATATTCAAACTTAGATTTACTTCATAAAAAAAAGCGCGTGGGTAAATATGTCATTTCACTCATGATAAAACTTACGTATCCAAATTTCGCTCATTTAATTTCTGAATTTCGCTCATTTTATCATTTTATCAGTCAGTCAAAAGTATCATTTTATCAACTCAGAGTATCATTCTAGCCGGGAAAACTATCATTCTATGCAATAAACCTAACATATATCATTTTATCAGTCAGTCAAAAGTATCATTTTATCAACTCAGAGTATCATTCTATCCGGTAAAACTATTATTTTATCAGTTTTATGTCATTTTGTCACGTTAAAGTATCATTTTATCAGCTTATATGCAATTTCTTCAGCTAAACTATCATTTTTATAAGGTTACTGTCATTTTATCCGCTTAGATTATCATTTTATCAGGTAAAAGTATCATTTTATTAAACAAAAATGTCATTATATACACCAAAAATACCTATCATTATATCGGCTGAAAGTATCATTCTACCCGACAAAACTATCATTCTATCGGCTGAAAGTATCATTCTATCCGGAAAAACTATAATTTTATTAGTTTTATGTCATTTTGTCACGTTAAAGTATCATTTTATCAGCTTATATACAATTTCTTCAGCTACACTATCATTTTTATAAGGTTACTGTCATTTTATCCGCTTAGATTATCATTTTATCAGGTAAAAGTATCATTTTATTAAACAAAAATGTCATTTTATACACCAAAAATACCTATCATTCTATCGGCTGAAAGTATCATTCTACCCGGCAAAACTACTATTCTATCGGCTGAAAGTATCATTCTATCCGGCAAAACTATCATTTTAGGCAGTAAACCTAACATTTATAAGCTAAAAGTATCATTTTATCAACTCAGAGTATCATTCTATCCGGAAAAACTATCATTTTTATAAGGTTTCTGTAATTTTATCCGCTTAGATTATCATTTTATCAGGTAAAAGTATCATTTTATTAAACAAAAATATCATTTTATACACCAAAAATACTTATCATTCTATCGGCTAAAAGTATCATTCTACCCGGCAAAACTATTATTCTATCGGTTGAAAGTATCATTCTATCCGGCAAAACTATCATTTTATGCAGTAAACCTAACATTTATAAGCTAAAAGTATCATTTTATCAACTCAGAGTATCATTCTATCCGGCAAAACTATCATTCTATGCAATAAACCTATCATTTTATCAGTCGGTCAAAAGTATCATTTTATCAATTCAGAGTATCATTCTATCCGGCAAAACTATCATTCTATGCAATAAACCTATCATTTTATCATTTTATTAGTCGGTCAAAAGTATCATTTTATCAACTCAGAGTATCATTCTATCCGACAAAACTATCATTCTATGCAATAAACCTATCATTTTATCATTTTATCCGTCAGTCAAAAGTATCATTTTATCAACTCAGAGTATCATTCTATCCGACAAAACTATCATTCTATGCAATAAACCTATCATTTTATCATTTTATCAGTCAGTTAAAAGTATCATTTTATCAACTCAGAGTATCATTCTTTCCTGCAAAACTATCATTCTATGTAATAAACCTATCATTTTATCATTTTACGTGATATTTGGTGAAATTCAGAAATTAAATGAGGGAAATGACAGTTTTACCCCCGTGCTTTTTTTTATGAAGTAAATCTAAGTTTGAATCTCAAAACTATCATTTTATGCAATAAACCTATCATTTTATAATTTTACGTGATATTTGGCAAAATTCAGAAATTAAATGAGAGAAATGACAGTTTTACCCCCTCGTTTTTTTTTATGAAGTAAATCTAAGTTTGAATCTCAACCGCATGATTAGAAATATGTGTGGTCCAGATTTGGTTATAGGGTTATTACGATATTTAGGGGTTATCATGTGATCACGACTCTCTCTCTCTATATATTATATATATATATATATATGGGTGCATTATAATGATAACCCCAATTTCCGTAATAACCCTATAACTACATCTGGACCACACATTTTTAAAATCACGTGGTCTAGATTCAAACTTAGCTTTCCTTCATAAAAAAGGCGCAGAGGGTAAATATGTCATTTCGCTCATTTAATTTCTGAATTTCTCTCATGATAAAATTTACGTATTCAAATTTCGCTCATTTAAATACGTAAAATCTTATTTCCCATGATATACAGATGTATGAGGTTCAGTTACACGTATGTATGTATGTATATGGCGTCTGAGTCTTTTATATTGATGTGGATTGGTTGTGAACTAGATTCAACATGGATAGAGTAAATTGAATTGTGTTTTGACAGTCTGCATAATCGTGTGGATGCATAATAAATTCTTGTCAGTTATCATTTTATCATTTTATCAGTCAAAAGTATCATTTTATCAACTCAGAGTATCATTTGATCCGGCAAAACTATCATTCTATGCAATAAACCTAACATATATCATTTTATCAGTCAAAAGTATCATTTTATCAACTCAGAGTATCATTCTATCCGGCAAAACTATCATTCTATGCAATAAACCTAACATATATCATTTTATCATTTTATCAGTCAAAAGTATCATTTTATCAACTCAGAGTATCATTCTATCCGGCAAAACTATCATTCTATGCAATAAACCTAACATATATTATTTTATCATTTTATCAGTCAAAAGTATCATTTTATCAACTCAGAGTATCATTCTATCCGGCAAAACTATCATTCTATGCAATAAACCTAACATATATCATTTTATCATTTTACGTAATATATTTGGCGAAATTCAAAAATTAAATGAGAGAAATGACATCTTTACCCCCGCGCTTTTTTTTATGAAGTAAATCTAAGTTTGAATCTCAACCACAAGATTAGAAAATATGTGTGGTTCAGATTTGGTTATAGGGTTATTACGATATTTAGAGGTTATCATATGATCACAACTCTCTCTCTCTCTATATATATATATATAACATATAATTATGTAAATAACATAATAAATATGCAATAATAAATGACTATATATCAATATGCAAATTGATGCATGTTTCGGGTTAGGGATGTCACAGTAAGGACTTATTCCGCTGTACTTTTGTTAAGTGAGAATTTCAAAGTCTCACCACCGAACTCTGATTTAGTTGATGGGATGATTATTCTATTTCTGAGACCATGTAATTGAATATTTGGCTTCTATTTTATGGTATCAATTGATTTAGCCTTTTCGGCAAGTTCCTTGAGTTCTACCCCTTACGGAAATAGATTAGATTGAAAAGGCATAAAAATAGAAATATAAATAATTAAAATAAAATTAGTATTTAATATATTTAATTAAAAAATTTGAGTTTGACGTAGATAGTTAGATGATCTAACCTCAAAATATTTTCTAGTCATCTAATCCATTAGGCATGTAACTTTACATATATAACCCCCATATCTCACCAAGCTTTTTAATTAAACACACAACATTTGTGGAACTCTCCAAGTCCAGTGCAAGTGCAGTAACACTTTTCCGGCGACGAAAGAATGGCGAACATGGAGGTGATCCGTCGTGCTTCCGGTCCAGCCACCGTGTTCGCGATCGGCACCGCCACGCCACCAAATTGCGTTGAGCAGAGCACGTTTCCTGATTACCACTTCCGCGTCACAAACAGTGAGCATAAGGTCGACCTCAAAAACAAATTCAAGCGTATATGTAAGATCTCATACTATTTCCTAGTATTCTATAATACTTCATCCGTCCCATTAATTGGCACCATTTTTCTTTTTCGTCTGCCCCCCAATAAATATTTGACACCCTTACATTTTACTACTTCTAGTATTGGACTCCACGTTCCACCAACTCATTCCACTCACATTTTATTATAAAACTAGTTTTAACCCACTTGCGATGCACGACGAAATATTTTTTTATCATACGATTTTAAATTGTTAATTGATTAACACAAGATCATGTTTTGATTCCGAAAACAACTTGGTAGTATTGCAAGTTTTAAAATTAGACGATTGCTTTTCAAACCTCAAAACGGTTTTAAAATTGTATTTTGAAGTATAAAAGCGCCGACGCAGAATTGTATTGTCACAAAATTGTGTGTAATCTTTTTTGTATCCTGTATCCATTTAAATTAGTACTATATTTTATCATAGTCGAGCTTCATTACATTGCAATATAGTGACCCTAATACGCTAAAAAACCAAACCTTGAAACCTAAATCCTAAACCCTTAACGTTAAAATATAATCATCATGACCAACAAATGAGCCAAATATAAATAAAATCCTCCCTCTGTCCCAGTTCAATTTTCCTTTGTTAATCACTTTAAAACAAACTTTCATAATAGAAAAAAATAAAAAGAATATCATAACTTCATGTTAAACATTATGAAGAGTATTGGAAAATATGGAGGGAGTGAAAAACGTGATGAAAAAAAATATGTGAGTGGATAAATTACCAAATGTCATATATTTATAGTCCAAAAAATAGAAGATAACTCCTCAAAACTTTTTCACTTTCTTCACCTATTATTAAAAATTTTAAACCTTTTAATTTCCCAAAAATATAAAACTAAGCATTACATAAATGTTATCAAATTTTGAAAAATGAATGACAATAATTTCCGCCATTGTATTTGTATGAAATGAGTAACGAATAAATGTATAATAAATTTTCGAAAATGAAATGGAAGGCCATTGAAGCAATAATCTCATAATTTACTTTACAACCTTTCGGTTAATCCGCATACTCATACAACAAAAGGTCATTATTCCTTATATTTATAAATACCAATCAATGGCAATATTAAATCTCCGTAAATATCATTATGGATTCTATATAATTGTATAAAATACTTCAACACCAATGTAGAGACTTTAATATCATGGGGATATTGAAACCTCAACAAAATTCAGTAAAAACCAAAACTTTTCATTTTGTCCACTAATGATTAGAATGAAATAAAACCTTTTAATTTCCTCAATATTAAAACCCCGCAAATTGGAAATTATAAATTTTATATCAATACGTTATTAACTACGGTTAAATTTTATTGGATTGTATTTTATATTTTATTATTAATCAAAGTAATGAAATATGAAAAGACCCTGAAAATGAGAGAGAAAATTAACTGATTGAATTAAATAATTTTGTATTATATTATTAATTTTCTCACAAACTCCATGCTTCATGTTGCGCAAGCAATAGACGTGGAAAGCAATGCATCATTATTAGCAGGTTTTCAAATTCCATGCTTCAATTTAATTGTTTTATGACATTCAAGTTTTTTTCAATAGCCAATGAAATTCTAATATGCCTAAGAAATATTGAATATAAGAAAAATTATAACTTCATAATGTTGCTCTTGAAAGCAAGCATGAAAGCAGTAATGTAATTCTTGAAAGCAAGAATGAAAGCAAGAGAGGTAAACCAGTATGTCAATATCTTGAATTGTTTATAATTTCATGCATATTGAGTAATCGGTGATCCGATAATTCTACGAGTTAAGTAAGGTAAAACTGAATAGCCGAAAATCTCCAACTAAACTATGTCTTACCATATGATAATATCTATTTTTTCAAACCAACAGGTTGTGGATTCATATCTTGGTACAGAATTGTTACTTTTCAAGCTTTCTCAAGGCAAAAGTATACCTGCAAAAATAAGTGAAGATTTTATAAAATAGTTGCCCACATATTTTTTAATTGTTTGCAATAATATAATGAATAGAATAAAATACAGTAATAAAAAGGAAAGATAAGAAACTAAAATAAGATAAGCATCAAAAGTAAAATAACATAATTAAAAACACAAATTAGATTAAATAGCTGGCAGAGCAAGATAATACTCCACATGATTTGACGGACATAAGCATCTTTACTGAAATAGTATTTTTTATTAAAAGAATTGGTATTTATAGAAGATTTGATAGTAACTTAATGGTATAGTATTATTTATTGTAAATTAAATTAATAATAATTATCCTCTATATCTTGTGACCTTTCAAATTATTCAAGTGGAAGTGAAGAGACAAAACACATTTTTTTAAATTAAATTTGGCCGTTTGTAGCGGCACACTACGCACCTTTGTGAGAAAGTTTTTATTCTTAAATGTCTAGATTGTAGTATTTAAATTATATATTTAAGCTTAAATGATAATTCCATAAATACTCCCAAAACTCCCCCTTTATATATGTATAGATAGATAGATTAATATATAAAACTAAGACTCATATTCCACTAATTTTTTCCACTTACTTTCACTATATTTCTTAAAACCCATGCCAAGTCAAACGGTGTCAATTAATGGGGGACGAAGGGAGTAAATCAACTTTGATTCAAGCTTCTCGTGATTGATTTCTGTTACTAATTTATTTCAAATTCAGGCGAGAACACGACGATCAAGAAATGGTACATGCATCTAACATAAGACCACCTGAAACAGAGCCCTAACATCGCCGCCTACGCTGCGCCGTCACTCAACGCGAGGCAGGACATGGTGGCGGTGGAGGTGCCGAAGTTGGGCCAACAAGCTGCAGAGAAAGCCATAGCGGAATGGGCCCAGCCCAAATCCAACCTCACTTGCCTCAACTTCTGCACTAGCACTATCTCCGTCGACATGCCCGGCGCCGACTATGTCCTCTCTAACCTCCGCGGCCTCCCTCCGTCATTCGTACCATACTGTGCCAGCACGGCTGCTACGGCGGCACCTCCGCACTCCGCCTCGCCAAGGACATGGCCGAGAACAACGCTGCCGCCCGCGTTCTCATAGCCTGCTGCGAGGTCACGGCCATGCTCTTCCGTGGCCCCCACGAGGCCCATGTCGGGGACCTCGTGGGCCTGGTGCTTTTTGGGGACGTTGCCGCGGCATTGATCGTCGGCTCCGATCCGGTGGTCGGGGCCGGAGAGCGGCCTCTCTTTCAGATCGTTTCCGGGGCTCAAACGACTGTCCCCGGAAGCGAAGGGAGGATAGCATGCGTGAAGCCGGGCTGCTTGTGGATCTGATGAGGGATATCCCGGGCCTTGTCTCGGGTAGTATTGAGGAGATTTTGAAGGAGGCTTTTGGGTCGTTTGGGATCTCGGATTGGAATGAAATATTTTGGATTGGTGGGCCTGCGATATTTAATAGGATGGAAATGGGCTTGGGATTAAGGCCCGATAAAATGCTGTGTTCGCGCCACGTGTTGAGTGAGTACGGGAATGTGTCTAGTCCTTCCGTGTTATTTGTATTGGATGCAATGAGGAAGTTCTCGGTGGAGGAGGGGAGAAGCACCACCGGTGAGGGGCTCGATTAGGTGGTGATGTTTGGGTTCGGGCCGGGCCTCATGGTGGAATCCCTTGTGCTACGGAGTATGCCGATTGGTTGATTATGACTGTATGATTCCAAAATGCTAAGGGCGTTGAAAGAGCAGGTTTCGGTCAGGTGTCGTTAAAGCGAAGGTATATCCTACTGATCAGTATGAAATCCCTGGCTAAGCCTGAACCTGGTATCAATAAATCCTCAACCCTCTTCTACTGGGTAGTATACTGAAGGTAGGGGTCGAATCCCACAGAGATGGTGACGATTTGGAGTGATTGTGGTGATATTCTGGAAGGGTTTGGTTAGCTACCACGCTTTGGGTTGAGACTTTATCTAGGCTGGAAGTTAAGATGTTACTCTACTGATTAGGAGGTGTCAGAGACGATTGATAAGCAGCTGTGTACGTGAGAGTATGGGACATTGTGTCTCTAAAAATATGTGTAAGGTACGGGATTACTATAAAAATCTAAACGGAATATCAGAGGAAAAGAGGTAGTTAGGTGACTAGACTGACAGATCTGTAGGGTAGCAACTGAAAAGATAGAAAAAGTAAAGGACAAAAGAAAAAAGTAACTAAAAAGTAAAAGTGGTCCCAAACTTGGATGTGGATGTTATCTTCTTCAACATGAATAAACTCAGATCAACAATCTCAGATTTCATGAACGAGAAACACAGATTAACAAACTTCACAGCTCAGATACAAAATTAAAAACTCCAAATCAAAAGATTAATCTAGAGAAACTGAAATCATGCTTACTGGGTGACATGTAAGGTTGCAGAAACTACGTAAACTAAGCTTTCACATTTAACCATTTCAGATCTAAAATCTAACAGCTATCTAGACTTGCAAACTCAGGCAAATTAACTACAGAAATGAAAACATGCGATTCGACACTGGAAATTACCGTAACTACTGGATTTAAGCTACCTAGGCAGAATGAAACAGATTCAACAGACAACGATGCTCAAAGACAACTTCATTGCATAAAAGGTGTTTGGATCTAAACGAAATTCTACAAAAGCAAACGGAAATTGAAAGTGCAACAGGTCCAACGTAAGGAAACACATAAAGATTAACTAAGAAAGCAATTAAAGATTGTTTGCCACTCAGGGCGATGAAACTGCTAACTCTACGGAGCACGCTGGCTGGAACGAGATAATGTGGAACTTCGGCGAACTGATGAGCTTTAGGTGACCATGGCTGTCGGCGAGGAATGAGAATATGAAGTATAATGCTAAAGGTTTGATCTACCGAAGAGAGATTGCTAACTAAGCGTAGGAGTTCATGAACTAATTGATGATGATTCTCTCTCCGAGTGGCTTCCTTTTATAGGGAGGCCTGCCCTTGATTTTTAGGGTAGACTTCAAACATGAAGTGACTCTTTTGCCCCCTTGCTTGCGGCTAATCTTCCCAGCTATCCTTCTTCTCCATCTCGAGCCTTTTTAGCATGCATACTGGTCAGGATAGCAACATCCTGATGCCCTTTTTTTGGGGGGGGGGGTTTCCTACTGCCTTCAGTGTTGCTACACGCGGTCACTTTACCCTAGGCACCTTGTGACAGCCACTCTTTTCTTTTCTGAATTAGTGGAAAGTGGTTCCACTTTAGGCTTTTAACTCACATTTTAAGAGGGCTTTTGTGTTTGGGCTCTAAGTGTGGGCTTTTCTCTCATACTCGCATCATCTATACTGACTAGGAGATACTAAGGGGGGGCGGTTTCCATTTTCCAGCATGTCCTATCTCCCTCAATTCCCCTCACCGTCAGTTCGAGACGGTTGAGTTTTAAGCCCAATCAAATAAAAAACTAGACCTAGACACCACACAAACACTTAAACACAGATAACACATATGTACACATGTCATACTGGCCATTGCATCCCCCCTCCCACTTCACACGTGTCTGCCCTCAGATAAGGCTGTGAAGTGGAAAACAAGGTAATGGCCAGTATGGCTGACACACAGACATACCAAAACAAAACAAGACATACTTATACTAAAAACTTCTCACACTTAGCCTATTTATAGTCTAAGTGTGAGAGTTTAAAATCTAAACAGAAACAATCAAACCTAAACATAATAGGCTAAGTGTAAGTTGACATGCATACGAAAAAGAAAACAGAAAACACAAACACATGCGCCAAAAATAGCAAACCCTTTACTTCTCACACTTAGACTATTGCGTAGGCTAAGTGTTATGAAAGGGGTTTGCTCACGTACTACACAGATTATACTACCTAAAAAAAAGCAAAACACAATTAAAGTACGAAAAACTAAAAACTGAAAATAAAAAGAAAACTAACTGGTCAGGTGGGGTGGTGGTCACTTGTTCCTCCTGCTCCTTAGTGGGGCAGGTTGTGGTGCAGGTGGTTCTTCCGGTTGTTCCTCCTCATTCTCGGACTGCTTGTTCCCAGATTCTGCCGACTCTTCGGCATCTCCTTCCTCTTAATCCGGTTCTTTCATCTCGGGTACTACCTCCTCTGATACTCGTGGTTCATTAGTTCGGCCTCCGTGGCCACTCGGTCCAGATTCACGGACCAACTTCCCGGTTCCCAACTCGTTCAAGATTCTTTCTATCACAGTTGCCAAACGGCTTAACTCCGCTCTTGCTTTTCGATTCTCTTCCGCCAACTCTTCCACTGCTTTTTCCAACCTCTCATGCCTCTGCTCATGCGCTGGTGTTCCCTGGGCTGCTGAATTGACACAGTAATGACTATGCCAGTGTTCATTGTACGTGGCTTCTTATTGTTGGGCTTCTTCTTCATAGGGGCCTTCCCCTTCCGTTTTCTTTCTTCCTGATATCTAGCTTCCTCTCCGTCATCCTCGTCTTTCTGTTCTTCGGGTTCCTTCTCAGCTTGTGTTGAAAATTGATCCTGGGCAGTAGGACTGGTCTCCTTGTGGCCTACTGACCTGGATGCGAGGTCTAGACCCTCAGCCATCCCGTCAGCCTCTTCACCTTGGCCACTCAGTGTTGGAGAGACCTCTAAGTCAATAGTAGGCAAAAACTCCTCCCCAGGTTTTATGGGAGTAGACCTTTCCTCATCACTCAAGATCTCCACCGGATCTGCCTCCGTATTCGGCTTCGCCTTACTAGCTGCCCACTTTCCTAAGTATCGTTGAGATACCCTTTGCGGCTTTGGCTGTTCTGCCTTAGGGTCGCCCTTCAACACCAACTTCCTCTTGACTGCCTTCGGTTTAGTCACCGGAGGTGATACTGGTTTTGGTATCTCCGCTCTTGCTTCTGTTTCTTCTGCTTCCACATGCACATCACTCTTCCCCGCCTCTGTCTGGGGGTTCACTGGCTCTGGCTCTTTCTCTCCTGACCTGCCTTATTCACCTTCTCCTACTGCCCTAGATGTGAGGTTTAGATCCTCAACCATCGTGGCAGTATCATCTTCCCTCTGGTTTACTCCTTCCAAAATCGCCTGAAATTCGTCATCCGTCATTAGGCCTTGTTTCTTGGCCGTCTCATTTAAATCTATCTCTTCCCTCGCCGTTCCTTGAGAAACGGTCCCCGCCGCCGGCGTTTTCTCTGGTTCATCGTCTCCTTGTAGGCTCCCATGTTCCCTGCTTTTCCTCGCTTAACGTTCATCTGAGTCGGAATTGTAATGGGCGGAAATGGGGTCAACCTCCATCGAATCACTTTGTTGTGGAGTTTGGGAGGGTTCCGAAGATTCTGGCGGTACGGTTACCGATGGAGATTTTCTTTCTGGTTGAATTTCGGCGGAAATCGGAATGGAAACAGTTGGTTGTACTGTGGATTGCACATTCGGTTCAGATGGGGCTCCTCTGGTCGCGTCCCCTGCTCCCCCTATTTGACTGAAACCGGCCAACGCCGCTGTCCAGTCCCGATTAGGGTCTTGTAGTCGCAGAAACTCCGCCAAGGCGTCTAAAGAAATCATCGTCGGCGCCTGAGGAACTGGCGTCGGAGATGGCGGGTTCGGAGGTCGTGCTTCCACGGGCGGTTGCGCTTCTGGGGTTTCTGCCCTACGGTGAGCAGTAGATTTCTCGCCCTTTACTTTCTTCGCCCAGGCTTTCTTTCCCATGGTTTAGATCTGTGATTTCTTGGGTGAATGTGGGTGGTGGTTTTTTTCGTGGAGTGATGGTGGAAAAATTCAGAGAGAAATGGAAATATTGAGGGTTTGTGAAATGAAAAAATGGGAGAGACGGTTCAGTTATGGGGTGGAAAAAGGATAGTTGGGGTTTGTAACCAGTGATAGGCGGTTCTAGGTTGGCTTTGGTTAGTGTGAGGGACGGTTTAGCTAGCGGTCTCTTGATTGGATGTCGCCCGTCCTTTCACTGCGCCACGCGCCCCTTTTCAGTCGCTGCCCGCCTGCAAAGCTGCAGCAAGCCCCAAATTCAAATTCTGCCCTATAAAGATTTCCCCCTATATTTTCCTAGAGTAGAAACAAAATAAAAAGGACACTTAAATAAATTGGGGAGTTTCACCAAAATGGTATTCTGATGGTCAGTACGTACTCCCAATTAACATTTGAGGTCCTAAAACTATTTTTGGGTTTTTTTAAAATTAACTAGCATGCAAAGGTTCAAATTGATTAACTACCACATATGTACCATATTTACATCTTCCTTAGGAAAATTGGAATTCTACTTTGCCAGCATATGTACATTACGCTAAAAGGAGCTAGCCTAGTGGAATTCCAATCCCCATCCTACCGGTCAGTATGAAACCTGAGTATGAGGTTGCAGTGGGATCTCATCCACTACAGCCACATCACTATTGGCCCTAAATACCTTCAGCATATGCCCATTCACAATAAAGGGTTCAGAGTTAGGAAGACTCCCTGAAATCTCCACTGCTCCATTAGAACGGAGTGCGGTGATGACATAAGGCCCTGTCCATTTCGACTTGAGTTTTCCAGGCATGAGCTTCAACCTCGACTGGAAGAGTAGTACTTTCTGCCCAACATGAAGATCTTTGGTCCTCAGATTCCTGTCGTGCCACAATTTGGTTCGCTCTTTGTACCACATGGCTGAATCAAACGACTCCAATCTGAGTTCCTCTAACTCCTGCAGCTGTAGCTTCCTTTCCTCTTCACAGGCTGTAGCATCCATATTCACTTGTTGTACTGCCCAGTATGCTCGGTGCTCAATTCCCACTGGTAAGTGGCACATTTTTCCAAAAATGATTCGGTACGGGGACATTCCTATGGGGGTTTTGTAGGCTGTGCGATATGCCCGTAGAGCATCCTCTAACCTCATACTCCAGTCCTTCCTGGAAGGATTTACGGTCTTCTCCAAAATCTTCTTTATCTCTCGGTTAGAGATCTTTGCTTGCCCGTTCGCTTGCGGGTGGTAAGGGTTTGATAGTCTGTGATGCACTCCGTACTTCTTCATCAAGGCTTCGATGGTGCGGTTACAGAAGTGGGTGCCTTGATCGGATATTATGGCCCTTGGTACTCCGAATCGTCTGAAAATGTTACTTTTGAGGAACTTGGCTACCTCTCTTGCTTCACCCGTGCTCGTGGCCTTGGCCTCTACTCATTTGGAGACGTAGTCAACTGCAACTAAGATATATAAGTTCCCATACGACGAGGGAAAAGGCCCCATGAAATCCATCCCCCATATGTCGAACAACTCACAAATAATGATCGGGACTTGCGGCATTTCGTCTCGCGCGGATATTCCACCGGTCAGTTGACAACGCTCACAACTTCTACAAAACTGGTAGACATCTTTGTTGAGGGTTGGCCAATAAAATCCGCAATCCAGAATCTTTCTCGCCGTCTTCTTGGGACCGAAATGTCTTCCACATGCCAGAGAGTGGCAATGCGTCAATCCTGCTCCCAGTCAGGAACGCATCTTCTTATCACTTGATCGGCTCCTACCCTCCAAAGATACGGGTCATCCCAAAAGTAGTATTTCGACTCACTCTTGATCTTCATTCTTTGAGCTTTGGTGACGTTTGGCACTTCTGGAAGCTCCCCTGAAACGAGGTAGTTGGCTAGGTCCGCATACCATGGCTCCTCCCCTACTTTTTCCTTTCCTCTTTCTGTCACATCCTGGCCTGTAAGCTTCATCACTTCTTCCCAGTCAATTTTTCTGGCTGCGAAAATAACTTCACACAAGTGTTCTTCTGGGAATCGATCTCTCACCTCCTCACTATTTTCATCCTGCACTATCCTGCTCAAATGATCCGCAACGTTATTCTCAACCCCTTTCTTGTCTTCCACCTCCCAATCGAACTCTTGTAACAAGAGTACCCATCGGATTAAGCGGGGTTTGGATTCTTTCTTGGTAACCAGGTACTTAATGGCTGCATGGTCAGTATAAACGATGACCCTTGACCCCAACAAGTACTGCCAAAACTTCTCAAATGAATAAACCACGGCTAGCATCTCCTTCTCCGTGGTATCATAATTCCTTTGAGCTTGATTCAATGTCTTAGATGCATAAAAGATCACATACCTTTTTCCCTCGATCTTCTGACCCAGAACCGCTCCTACTGCATAATCGTTGGCATCACACATCACTTCGAACGGATGATCCTAGTCAGGAGCCCGGATAATCGGTGTGAATATCAGCTTTTCCTTGAGCAAGTTGAAAGCGTCCTTGCATTGATCATCAAAATTGAAATCTACTTCGTTTTGGAGGAGTCTGGTGAGGGGTTGGGCAATTTTGGCGAAGTCTTTAATGAATCGGCGGTAAAATCCCGCGTGCCCCAAAAAACCCCTTATTTCATTCTGGTCAGTAGGAAAAGGTAATTTGGAAATGATGTCCACTTTGGCTTGATTCACCTGGATACCTCTTTCTGACACCACATGCCCTAGGACGATACCCTCTGTGACCATGAAATGACATTTCTCAAAATTTAAAACTAGGCTCTTCGCTCGACACCTCTCCAAGACTACATCCAAATGACGAAGGCATGAGTCGAAAGAATCTCCGTAGACTGTGAAGTCATCCATGAATATTTCTATACACTCCTCAATTAGATCAGAAAATATGCTCATCATGCATGGCTGAAATATTCCCAAAGCATTGCAAAGTCCGAACGGCATGCGTCTGTACGCATAGGTTCCAAACGGGCAGGTGAAGGTAGTTTTATCCTGGTCTTCAGGATTCACGTAAATCTGAAAGTACCCATTGTACCCATCCAAAAAACAAAAGTATTTCTTCCCAGCCAGTCGCTCCAATATCTGATCGATAAACGGTAGGGGGAAGTGGTATTTTCTGGTCGCGGCGTTCAGCTTGCGGTAGTCTATGCACATCCGCCAACCAGTGACTAGCCTTGTCGGTATCAGCTCATTCCTCTCATTTTGAACCACTTGAATCCCGGACTTCTTGGGGACCATGTGCACATGGCTGACCCACTCGCTATCGGGCACCGAATAGATAATCCCTAATGACAACAACTTCAAGATTTCCTTCAATATTTCTTCCCGCATGTTGGGATTCACCTTTCTCTGCGAATCTCGATGTGCCTTTGCTCCTTCCTCCAGCCTAATGTGGTGCATGCAGACGTCGGGGCTTATTCCCACTAAATCTGTAAGACTCCATCCAATTGCTCTCTTGTTCTTGCTCAGCACAGTCAGTAGCCTAACCTCTTGTTCCTTTGTAAGGCTGCTGCTGATGATCACTCGATATGAGTTCTCCTTTCCGAGGAAGGCATACTTTAGATTCGATGGCAGTTTCTTCAGCTCAACTTGGGGTGGAAGTGTGTCTTTGGGTAGAGGGTTTCTTTCAGTTTCACCTTCTTTTTCTAATTCTCCCCCTAAGGATTCCTCTATACTGGCCGGTAGCTAAGCTCTTGCAGCTCCTATAAACTCTGATTTCTGGCAAAATTCCTTGATCTCTCCTTCTATTTCTTCATCAGTCAACCCTTGGCTACTAATCAGATTACACCATGCAGCAGCTTCTACGTCAGCCTGCTCATACACATCTAAAGCTTGGAGTTTCTCCTGCAATAATTCGGTCTCAAGAAAATCTTGGACTAGGGGGTCAATCACATCAACATAGCATAAATTTTCAGAGTCGATAGGCTTCTTCATGGCCTCATTGATATCAAAAGTAAATTTCTCCCCATGGAAATCAATGCAAATTGTCCCCTCAGCCATGTCTACTATTGTTTTGGTTGTTCTAAAAAATGGTCTCCCCAACAAGATACCACTAGATTCCCTAGCCTTAGACTCACTCATTTTGATCACATAAAAGTCAGCGGGATAGGTAAAATCATGCATTCTAACCAACACATTCTCTAAAACACCCTCAGGACTTATGCATGATGATACGGTACAACCTTCCGCAAGGCTAAAGGAGACGAGACCAGAGCAACTGAAGGAAGAACTGGACTTCGACACATCGGAGAGGGTCGACAAGGAACCGGATAGGACGATCGCGAGGGATCGTCCGCGACGACAGAGACGACCGCCGGAGCATCTGGTGAACTTCTCCACCGGCCGAAAGTGAAGATGAGTAGTTAGGATTATTTTTGAGCTTAGTTAGTAACTTTATTTTTCGTGCTTTATTTTAATAGACATTTATTTAATTATTGGATATTTCTAGTTGAGCTGGCTTTAAGCTCCTTTCCGGGTTTTCTTCGTTGATTCTTTCCCGGATCGTAGGTCGAATCAACCCTAGGGTCCTTAGTTATAAATAGGCGTGTATTTTATTTCACCGTCAAGGAATAAAATAATTTTACGCTATCTTTTGTTCTCGTTCAACTCTATTCTTCTCGCGATTGATCGTCAGGCAAAGGTTCCCGCGACTTCTAGAAGGAATTACTCGTGTTAGGAGAGTTTCTCCTTAACAAGTGGTGCTTTCATTGCATACTCAGAGATCGATGTCGATTCCGGAGGGAGGGCTTCCTGTTTCGGGCCCTGTTTCGTCGACACCATATATCGCCCGCTTGGAGCCGTTGGCGGCGGCGTCTGCGCCGTTGAATGCTCAGGCCCTGGCCTTTGAACATATTCTGGCTTGGATCACGAGGGTCGAGGCACGCCTGGATGCGGAGGTCCGTCAGCCCGTGAACGCACCGCCACGGTCGCGACCTGAACCTTAACCGCCATATGATGGGCCGTCGGGGTGGAGGAGAGGATCACCAAACCAGGGCCATATATCCACAGCGGCGGTCTCCACGACTACGCTGCCGCAACTAGGGTTTACGGGGCCGTCGACAACGCGGGGGCCGCAGAGGTCAGCGCCGTTGGATAGTTAACCCTGGGCACCACCCGGATATGGTGGAGCACTCAGTCGGAACAACCATCCGTCTGCCTGGGATCATCCGACCGTTAGGCAGGAGGGGCGCTACATCGCGCGGCCCTCGGCATGGGATCTTCCATTGGGCGAGAGGGATGCGAGACAGTACTCGGATCCTATGAGGTATGATCACCAAAGCTATGAGAAACCGCGCTATGAGAAGATGAAGCCACTGCGTTTCAACGGGTCCGACGGGGTTAACTAGATTTCGAGGGTGCAGTACTATTTCAACCATATGGGCACGCCGGAGGATCATCGTTTGCATTACGTGGTCATGATGTTTGAGGGTCCGGCATCGGACTGGATATTTAACTACAGGGATAATAACCCGAATGCGAACTGGGCGGATTTCTTGGAGGATGTGCGGCGTCGCTTTGACCCGCAGTGTTTTCAGAATTTTATTGGGTTAATTGCGAAGTTGTGTCAGACGGGGTCTCTAGCAGAGTATAATACCACTTTCGAGACCATGCTGAATCGGGTGAGAGGGGTACCTGAGTACATTCTCCTACCAATCTATATAGAGGGCCTCACACAACCGATTAAGAACCAGGTGCGTCTTCAACACCCGTCATCGGTGGCAGCCGCAATGGCTCTGGCGGTGGAGTGTGACAGCTGCATCAATCGGCCGTCGCCAGCAGGAGGTTTTCAACAATGTACTGGGAATCGTTATGAGAACAGACAGATTGGCCAATCACATCAGTTGGTCCTGCCAGCTCCCCAACAGCAGGTTTAGCGCCCTCCTCAACAGAAGTTCTCCGAGTTTTCAAAACTCCCAGTTATTCGGTTGTCACAGGCAGAGAAATTAGAAAGATCTCGCCTGGGTTTGTGTTGGTGGTGCCCAGAGAAGTGGGTAGCGGGCCATAATTGTCGGGGGCGTTTCTTGGTTTACATGGGCGCGGATGGGGATTCAGAGGAGGAGAGTGAAGTGGAAGAGGTTCCTCGCGACACACAGTTGGTTACTGCAGACATATCTCATATCTATGCATTGGAGGGTCGTCAAAAGGAGGACGCCATTGAGCTGGTCGGGTCGGTGGGATCGATGGAGGTTCGGATTTTGGTGGATACAGGAAGCTCACACGACTTTCTCCATCCTCGAGTGGCTGAGCGCTTGGCCCTCCCGCTCCTGAAAGTTCGCCCGTTCAGAGTATATGTTGGCAACGGCGAATCGCTTCTTTGTTCGTGGGTTAGTAAGCAAACGAGGATTGTCGTCCAGAACCATGTGTTTCTAGTGGACCTGCACATTCTTCCGGTGCATGGGCCGGATATTATTCTTCGGAGAGCGTGGCTGAAATCGCTCCGTCGTGTGACTAACGACTTTGACATAGACACGTTGGAGTTTGTGAGGAATGGAGAACATATCCGCCTGAATTTGGTGCCGCCGGCCGCCCAGACTGTCTCATTGCGGCGTTTCTCAACCTTGCTC
The DNA here is from genome assembly GCF_004379255.2 of Salvia splendens. Lineage (NCBI taxonomy): Eukaryota > Viridiplantae > Streptophyta > Magnoliopsida > Lamiales > Lamiaceae > Salvia > Salvia splendens. The sequence goes on from NC_056036.1 coordinate 28,945,899, forward strand.
ACACTGCAGGGTGTCGGCGATGTGTTTGAAATGGTACACCTGCCTCAGCAGCAGCCGGCCGTGGCGGCAGTGGGGGAGGTGCCCGCATTCCCGAAGGATCTTCCGGAGGAAATTTTGGCCGTGCTGGGGTCGCATAGCGGGGTCTTTGGGTTACCCGCGGGGATGCCTCCAACGCGCATCTTTGATCACAGGATTCATCTACTTCCTCAGACAAAACCGATCAATGTACGGTCCTACAGATATCCGTACTTCCAGAAAACGGAGATCGAACGCCAGGTCAAGGAGATGCTTGATTCGGGGATTATTCGACCAAGTCAGAGTCCTTTCTCATCCCCGGTGTTGCTTATCCGTAAGAAGGATGGGTCGTTCCGATTTTGCATTGATTACAGGGCATTGAACGCAGCAATAGTGGCAGATAACTTCCCGATACCGACAACAGATGAGTTATTCGATGAATTGGGATCGGCGAGGTATTTTTCTAAATTGGATCTGAGATCGGGATATCACCAGATCCGAATGTGCGAAGGAGATGTGTACAAGACGGCGTTCCGGACACACGACGGGCATTTCGAGTTCTTGGTTATGTCGTTTGGCCTGACGAACGCCCCGTCTACGTTCCAAGCCGCAATGAACGCCCTCTTCCGTCAGTTCTTGCGACAATTTGTCATCGTTTTTTTCGACGACATCCTCATTTACAGCCCGACATTACCGGCTCATGTGCGTGTACCATAGTCGAATATTTGGGGCATATCATCACGGATGGCCATCTCAAAGCGGATTCGGTGAAAATTGAGGCGATGAGATCTTGGCCGGTCCCATCGACTGTCAAGCAGCTGCGGGGTTTCTTGGGCCTGACAGGGTACTACAGGCGTTTTGTGGAGCACTATGCGTCCATCGCAGGTCCTCTTACCGAGCTATTGAAAAAGGATGCTTTTGTTTGGTCGCCGGCAGCGGAATCGAGTTTTGAGGCATTAAAAGCGGCAATGTCAACGGCACCTGTCCTGCGCCTCCCCGATTTCTCGAGGACTTTCTACTTAGAAACGGATGCGTCAGATTTCGGCATTGGGGCGGTGTTACTACAGGATGGGCATCCAGTGGCCTTCTTCAGTAAAAAATTGGGACCAAAGCGCCGCATTTCCTCGACATATCATAAGAAGCTCTACGCTATTGTAGAGGCGGTTCAGAAATGGTGCCAATATTTGTTAGGCCGGGAGTTTGTCATTCGGAGTGATCAGAGAAGTTTGAAAGAGTTATTACAGCAGGTAATCCAGACGCCGGATCAACAGTTCTATGCCAGGAAATTAATGGGGTATAAATTCCGAATTGAGTACAAGGCGGGGGTCTCAAATAGGGTGGCGGATGCGCTCTCTAGGAGAGATGTGGAGGACCCGCTGGTGTCACGAGAAGAGAGCGCGGATCAGCCGCGAGCCGGCGACCCCACGGAGGAGGCGAGCCTGCTGATCGCGGTCTCCAGCCCGGTTCCCGAGCTGCTGAATATTCTGCGCGAGGAGGTCCAACAGACGGCGGATATGATTGCGCTGCAAGCGGCCTTGGAGTTAGGAACAGCGGACCCGGGTGTGTCTATGTCAGGGGGGCTAATCTACTTTAAACGGCGTATTTATGTTAGCCAAGATTCTGCAGTGAAGGGTCTGCTGTTGCAGGAGTATCACGCGGCGCCTACCGCGGGGCACCCGGGGGTGGACCGAACATTTAAACGCCTAGCAGCAGTCTTTTATTGGAAAGGGATGCGAAAGGATGTGAAGACCTTTGTGAATGCCTGTTATGATTGCCAAACGACGAAGTACTCTACGCAGAAACCGGCGGGGTTATTGCAGCCCTTACCGATCCCAGCTCGCGTTTGGGAGGACGTGTCGATGGATTTCATCACCGGCTTGCCGCAATCTCGGGGGTACACAGTCATTTTGGTCGCGGTAGACCGCCTCACCAAATACGCGCACTTTGCGCCGTTGCCGAGCACTTATAATGCGTTGAGGGTGGCATCCGTCTTCATAGACACGGTGGTGAAGCATCACGGGTTCCCGAAAACGTTGGTGTCGGATCGTGACCCGGTTTTCTTGAACGCGGTATGGGAGGATATGCTCCGTTTGAGCGGCACAAAGCTCCATTTTTCAACTGCCTATCATCCGCAGTCAGACGGTCAAACGGAGGTGCGTAACCGTGGCCTGGAACAGTACTTGAGGGCTTTTACTGCAGAAAAACCGTCCAAGTGGGTGAATTTCCTCCTGTGGGCGGAGCTGGCCTTGAATTGTTTCTATCACGAAGGCTTGGGGACGTCGCCGTTCACCGCCCTCTATGGCAGGGAGCCGCCGTCGCTGATCGCGGCGGAACCGTCGAGCGCGACCCCCCCTGATGTCGCATCGATGATAAGGCAGCGCGGAGAGCTGATTGTAACGTTGAGGAAGAACTTGGAGCGAGCTCAGCAGAGGATGCGGGCAACTGCGAATAAGCATCGCAGGGACGTAGAGTTTGATGTCGGGGACCGAGTGTTGTTGAAACTACAATTATACCGACAGCACTCCGTGGCACGTCCGTTATCTACTAAGTTGGCGAGACGTTTTTATGGACCGTTTGAGATACTCGAGCGAATCGGCCAGGTAGCGTACCGTTTAAAGCTGCCAGAGGGGAGTCGGGTTCACGACGTCTTGCATGTGAGCTTGTTGAAACCGTTTGTGGAGATTGTGGCTGGCGGCACAGCTGCGTTTCCAACGGCATTCGTGCATGGCAGGCCCGTGGTCCAGCCTAGCCGGATCTTGGATCGGCGAGTGGTGTGACGCGGGGGAAGTACCGTGGAGGAAGTGCTGCTGGAATGGGAGGATGATAGGGGATCCGCACCGACCTGGGAACCGGTTACGATGGTGCAGAGGAGCTTCCCGGGGCTGCTCCTTGAGGACAAGGAGGTCGTTAAGGGGGGGAGAGTTGATACGGTACAACCTTCCGCAAGGCTAAAGGAGACGAGACCAGAGCAACTGATGGAAGAACTGGACTTCGACACATCGGAGAGGGTCGACAAGGAACCGGATAGGACGATCGCGAGGGATCGTCCGCGACGACAGAGACGGCCGCCGGAGCATCTGGTGAACTTCTCCACCGACCGAAAGTGAAGAGGAGTAGTTAGTATTATTTTTTAGCTTAGTTAGTAACTTTATTTTTGGGGTAGAGGTTTGTGTAGCTCCTCTTGCATTTGGGGTAGAGGTTTGTGTAGCTCCTCTTCCGAGACAGCGTCTCTTAGTAATGTTGCTCCATTTGATTCCCCACTGGACTGCTTTGGTTTGGGCCCCTCATAGGAGGTACCGGACCGCAATGTGACCTTGCTTACGTTTGTTTTCTCAGGTACATGGACTGTAGATGGGAGTTTCCCTGAATTTCCTCTTAAATCACCCACCGAACTGGCCAGTTGGGCCAACTGCCTGTTCATCATAACCATGTTCGCTTTATGTTCCTTCTGGGCATTTTGCATCCCATGCACTACTTCGTTGTGGGATTGCAACTCGCCCTTGATACCTTGCTGCGACGCGAGCAATTCTCCCATCATGTCCTCCATGGATCGTCTTGTCCTGTTGTGATATTGTGACTGATTTGGGCCTTGGTGCTGGTTATACTGGGAATTTTGGTTGGGCTGGAAATTTTGGAAGTTTTGTTGGTTATGGTTAGGTGGGTATTGGTTATACTGGCCAGGGGGGTTGTACTGGTCATGGTGATATTGGTTCTGGTTCTGGATTTGGAACTGGTTTTGGTTTTGCTGATGTTGCGGACCCTGGTTAGGCTGATTCTGGTAATTTTGAAAGTTTCTCTGGTGGGGTGGTACATAAACAGGGTTTTGGTTCTGGTTTTGTGGGTGTTGGTTTTGAGGTTGTTGACTATGGGATTGTTGGTTCCTTCCTGACCAGTTGAACTGGTTGCTTGGAATTTCTGGGCTCCCTCGGTATGCGCGTTCAGCGTTCCGATCTCTGGATCATCATCTACGTTGGCAGCCATCTCCCTTGGGTTGCCTTCCAACAGTGGTATCTCTTCTGGTATTAACCCTTCTATAGTGTATTGCTCCTCGTCACTACTCGAACCAAATCAGACAAAGCCGTCGACAGGCAGGATCGAGTGGTTACGAGTATAGATCCTCGCTGAAGTATCTTCGGTCTCCACTGGTCAGGAGCCGAACTGCTTCTCATAAACTGAAATAAAAAGAAAGAGAAAAATTATCCACAATATTTACGCCAAAGTATCACACACAATAACAATAAATAACGCCATTCATCCCCGGCAACGGCGCCATTTGAAAGAAAAGGTTTCGGTCAGGTGTCGTTAAAGCGAAGGTATATCCTACTGATCAGTATGGAATCCCTGGCTAAGCCTGAACCTGGTATCAGTAAATCCTCAACCCTCTTCTACTGGGTAGTATAGTGAATGTAGGGGTCGAATCCCACAGAGATGGTGACGATTTGGAGTGATTGTGGTGATATTCTGGGAGGGTTTGGTTAGCTACCACGCTTTGGGTTGATACTTTATCTAGGCTGGAAGTTAAGATGTTACTCTACTGATTAGGAGGTGTGAGAGACGATTGATAAGCAGCTGTGTACGTGAGAGTAGGGGACATTATGTCTCTGAAAATATGTGTAAGGTAAAAGAGGTAGTTAGGTGACTAGACTGACAGATCTGTAGGGTAGCAGCTGAAAAGGTAGAAAAAGTAAAGGATAAAAGCAAAAAGTGGTCCCAAACTTGGATGTGGATGTTATCTTTTTCAACATGAATAAACTCAAATCAACAATCTCAGATTTCATGAACGAGAAACACAGATTAACAAACTTCACAGCTCAAATCCAAAATTAAAAACTCCAAATCAAAAGATTAATCTAGCGAAACTGAAATCATGCTTACTGGGTGACATGCAAGGTGGCAGAAACTACGTAAACTAAGCTTTCGCATTTAACCATTTCAGATCTAAAATCAAACAGCTATCTAGACTTGCAAACTCAGGCAGATTAACTACAGAAATGAAATCATGCGATTCAACACTGGAAATTACCGTAACTACAGAAATGAAATCATGCAGAATGAAACAGATTCAACAGACAACGATGCTCAAAGACAACTTCATTGCATAAAAGGTGTTTGGATCTAAACGAAATTCTTCAAAAGCAAACGGAAATTGAAAGTGCAACAGGTCCAACGTAAGGAAACACGTAAAGATTAACTAAGAAAGCAATTAAAGATTGTTTGCCACTCCGGGCGATGAAACTGCTAACTCTACGAAACACGCTAGCTGGAACGAGATAATGCGGAACTCTGGCGAACTGATGAGCTTCAGGTGACCATGGCTGTCGGCGAGGAACGAGAATATGAAGTATAATGCTGAAGGATTGATCTACCGAAGAGAGATTGCTAACTAAGCGTAGGAGGCATGCCCTTGATTTTTAGGGTAGACTTCAAACATGAAGTGACTCTTTTGCCCCCTTGCTTGTGGCTAATCTTCCCAGCTATCCTTTTTCTCCATCTTAAGCCTTTTTAGCATGTATACTGGTCAGGATAGCAACATCCTGACGCCCTTTTTTTGGGGGGGGGGGGGGGGGTTCCTACTGCCTTCAGTGTTGCTACACGCGGTCACTTTACCCTGGGCACCTTGTGGCAGCCACTCTTTTCTTTTCTGAATTAGTGGAAAGTGGTTCCACTTTAGGCTTTTAACTCACATTTTAAGAGAGCTTTTGTGTTTGGGCTCTAAGTGTGGGCTTTTCTCTCATACTCGCATCATCTATACTGACTAGGAGATACTAAGGGGGGGTGGTTTCAATTTTCCAGCATGTCCGCTCTCCCTCAATTCCCCGCACTGTTCATTGCTGAAATGGCCGAATTACAATATTGCGATTTTGGTGGTTTTTATATCTTGCTTTGGAACGTGCATCCAGAAATAGATGCAAGATTACAATTTTACCCTCAATTTTGGTGGTTCATTACAATTTTCTCTCTCCACCACCGATCCACCTTCATCCCATTTCCCTGCATTTTCCCTTCTCTTTCTTTCTGCACCATCTCCATTTTCAAAAACACATTAGTAAAAAAGAGCTCTCATCACTCTTTTCCCACTCATCTCTTTCTTTGCCTTTTCACAACTTTCCACAAAATTCAATCCCAGAAAACAAAAGAAAAAAATAAGATTCGGAGGTCTTTATTTTTCTTCCTCCCCCTCTCTTTTATGCTCCAATTTATTGAAGAGAGAAGAACACTCCGACACAGAGGAGACCTGCGATGAAAGGGCTGTTTTTTTTCTAAAACATGAGGCCAAAACTTGTTCAGTGAACACACGAATTGAATTCTCTACTGGTGGGACCTACCGTCTAATTCTAATCAAGAATTAATTCTTGGCCTTAACCTAAAGAAGAAGGCGAACACGCCCATAATACATGTTACGGTATTTGTTTGAATTTGGTTTTACTATTGTATTAAAATCATTGTTGAATGAATGAATAAATTTTGAGTGGTGTTTCGGTATAGATGGCTAGTTTGTGATTTGCAATATAATTAGGAGTATATCTTTATCTTGTTTTGTCAAACTAAATACTCTTTCTCCTCTATTATGTGCCTCAGTCTTATGTTTTAGTGTGATACAGAATTATTAAATTCAATTAAAGATTATTTAGTGTGTGATTATGTGATAACTAATACTCCCTCCGTCCTATAGAAATAGACCATATATGGTAGGCATGAGTTTTAATGTGCAATTGGTAAAGTAGGAGAGAAGGAGAACAAGTAGTTGAAATTATGTAGTGGATTGTGAGGCTCATAAATGATAAAGGAAAGAGAATGAGGAAAAGGTTTTCATAAATGGATATAGAATATTTCTGTGGGATGAATTAAAAAGGAAATATGATATATTTCTATGGGACGGAGGAAGTGCTATTATCATGATTGCATGCCTAAGCACATTAACTCACGTAAAGGAAATTAAATCATTCTGAATTACTAAGGTTAGATTCTCTAAAGATACTAAGGTTAGATTCTCTAAAGAATTGTAGATGACTCGTTCCATCTTCAAATGTCATATTTGTACTCTACCATAGATCTTCTAACTTATTCAGAAACTCAAGATCTTCATATAGATGAAGTTTGTCATAATTTAATGGACTTAGATCTAGAAAGATACAAAATTCTGATTTATGGGAATTTTCAATCCTTGTATTAGGGGAAGAAAATTCTATGTAGGAAGCTAGGATTCTGATTCTTTCTTTCTGTCTCTCATCTAATCTCCTGTTTATGACGTTATTATAGCAGGCTAGCTTAGAGAACCTATATACTGTTTGGACATTTACTATTAAATTAAAGCATTTGTTTTAATTCAAGTCCAACAAGAATATCATTTTACACTACTATATAAATAATATTGATCGTCCGTTCAATCACAAATTATGAGTATTCCAGGGTTCATCTTTTATGAATAAATTCCACACGTTTAAGACAAAAATATCTACTAACTAATTTTAGACGTCACCACGGTTCGGGAACCGTTGGTTCACGGTTCGGAACCGCCAGTTCCGGTTCAAGATTTTCTTGAACCTGAACCGGCCCTTTCTAGCTTGGACGGTTCCGGTTCCTGAACCGTGAATCGGCGGTTCACGTCAAGGTCCGGAACCGCCGGTTCCTGTCCGGTTCGGCGGTTCATGTTTATTTATTTATTTATTTTGTTAAAATTGTAATTCAAGTAAAAAATGTAAATATACTTGCATAAATAAAATTAGAATAATGCGATGTACAAATGCAATTTTATTGATACAAATTTCAACTATATTACAAATTACAACTTTAAAATTGCAAATTACAACTTAAAATTTACAAATTACAACTTAAAAATTATAAATTACAAAAGACTTAAAGTCTTGATTACAATTTACAAATTACATATTCGAAACAAATGGGAGAAAAAATAAATAAAGGAAAAGGACTTGAGTTCAACTTAAATTTAAAATTTAAGTTGAGAGGCCTACGTATCCTCAATGCTGAATTGCATTTTGGAATCAAAGTCCGCGTAGTTCTCTTACCTTGCTTACCTATTTGGCTTGATCGAAGGAATTGACCTACTCTTCGTCGGGGAAGTAGTCTTGGTCGGGTTGTACTACTTGATTGTCCAAATCCGGTTCTTGGTCTCTAATTTCGGCGGAGGACCAATCATCAAGTAACATGGTGGCTTCCATGTTTTGCCCGGTGAGTCTACTTCTTCTGTCGTCCAAGACGTTGCCTCCAACACTAAAGGCGGACTCGACGGCAACAGTGGAAGCCGGAACCGAAAAGATCTCCTTGGCCATTGATGCAAGGATGGGAAAATCTTTCTCGTGTGATCCCCACCAATCTAGGACGTTGATTTGTTGGGGAACGAGACCTCCTTCTTCATCATTGAAAGAAAAGTGTGAGTCAAAATATAAATCTAACTTAATTGCCGAATTTGCCATCCTTCCTCCGTTGCTATAGCCATATAGGTCCGCCAATTGGGATTGGGCGTCGGGGTCATCAACTTGGAAGAAGCCAAAGTTATGTGTTTGACGGGGGTCTAGGTCTCACTTGGTGGGTATTGTTGTACTTGGCTTCGTAATCGTGAAAGAGAGCCCGCAAGTCGAACTCAAAACTTCTTTGCAGGGTTGAGAGGTGGGGGAGGTTTATTTGGAATGTTTGGGCTAGGTTTATGTTGTTGTCGTCGTCCTCGTCATTCGATTGCAAAGCTCGGAGTGGTTCAAGATCAATAGAAACCAAATTGTTGTAATAAAATTCTAAAATTTTTAAAGTACTAACTAGTCTCCATTTTGGATCCAAAACTTTTGCAAGCAAAAAAACCGTTGGGATCTCATTGAAATACTTAAGCTATTTTTCAATCATATAATATAAAACACACATTAATTCAGGATTATTTATGAAATTTTTCATTGCAGTTTTAAATCCAAGTGATATATACATGCAATGTTCTAAAACACGAACGGATGTGCAATAATACACACCCGATAACTCAACGGTAGCATTTCTAAAAATAAACTCATGCTTTGATCCCAACAAGAAGAGGTTAGATATAAATCATCATCAGGGAAAGTTCTATAAAAATCAACCAAATATTTTATATGTTCTAATGTAGAATGCAACATATCATATGTAGAGTTCCATCTAGTAAACGCATCTAAATTAAAAGTTGTGTACCTTATTTTGTTCGAATGACAATACTTCTTCCATGCCTTGCCAATATGAGGCTTCCAGTGGATCAATGATACAACTGTTGTAATAGGTTGAATATGTCTTTGCCATAAAGACAAAGCATCTTGTACACATAAATTTAAAATATGACATATACATCTTTGGTGAAAATACTTACCACTTATCACCGGGGAGCAAGCCGCAATTAATTCAGGTATACTTGCAGTGTTAGCGGTTGCGTTATCAAAACCAACCGAAAATATTTTGTTGCATAAATCATAATCATTCAAAACTTGAATAATTAAAGATGTAATTGCTTGTGCGGTGTGTGGTGAAGGAAATTGTCTAAAACCAATTAAACGTTTATTTAAAGTCCAACTATTATCTATAAAATGACATGAAATTCCCATGTAAGAATTTCTATGGTAAGAATCCGTCCACACATCAGAGCAAATATTAACTTTGTTAGATCTTTGAGCAGTTGAGGGGGGAATTCATTTTGTAGCAACATTAAATGCGGTTTGCATAGTAACTTCATATTTTTTGTGGGGTAATTACATGTTTCGTACAACATGTTTCACATTTGTTTCAATTTAGTACAAAAAGTATTAAGTTTACGTATTTCGTACATAAAATTTACCTAGTGTTTCAAACCTATACATCCGTCAATTTCTTACTAACACCGTTAATTCCAATTACATCATACATAAAAAAAGCTTCACCAATGTTTCACATTCGTACAAAAAGTTTTAAATTATACATTAATTATTTCAAATAATATTACTTTTATTACTCAAAAAAAGGAAAAATACATAGAAAAAACAAATCACCACTATTTTCCAACAAATTAGCGAATTGTATTTTACTGTTCTAAGCTTTCTAACGTAACAATGGAGAATAAAACCAAAAGAATATTGACTCTTTTTCATAAAAGTTAAATACTTATTGATTGTTCGAAGCTCAAATTAACCATTTTGTGAAGATGAAATATGGACTTATTTTATATATGTTCTATAAAGAATACAATAAAAAAGTAGAATATTGAGAGACAAACTTTTTTAAACCACGAGCAATTGCTAGAAGAAAAGATATTGACTGTTATTTTTTTGGAGTGAGTAATTGTATTAAATCTCTAATTATTATTCCTATTATGTTGATAAGTTGGACAGATTACAAAACTAACTAACCATGTTTAAAATATTTACCGAAATGTATTAACTTAAAACACTAATGATATGATTCATATAAAATTAAAACATTTTGTACTAATTTGAAACATTTGTGAAACATTTTGTATGTATGATGTAAGTAGAATTAACGGTGTTAGTCGGACTTGACAGAATGCATTATTTTAAAACACTAGGTAAACTTTTTGTATGAAATACGTAAACTTAATACTTTTTTGTACTAAATTGAAACAAATGTGAAACATTTTGTATAAAACATGTAATTATCCCATTTTTTGTCATTAAAAAAATTAAACGGCAAATGCTTCATTGCCGCCTATCTTACCATAGCATCGGTAACATTTTTGGGATCATATTTAAATAGAGGCGTACCTGTTTGAGACGATGAGCCGGCAGGGAAGTTTATTTGGCTTTGGGACTTAGTATGCCCACATTACACGGGATGTTTTACCTTCAAATGGCGATGGAGAGTACCATATCCCCCACCGGTTCCAAATGGATAGACTTTCTCGCAATAGTTACAATATGCTTTGAACTCATTTGTCTCTATGGTAGTGGTCGGATCATTAGGATTTGAAATTACCACCAGGACCTTCTTTTAATGTTTGGTGAAAATATCGGATTTCAACTTTGGAGGCATCTTCTTCTTTTGTCGTCCTGAAGGAGGAGGAGCATCATCCTCCTCATCATTTTCGCCAACTTGGCCGGCGCTAGAAGGGGGGAATTGATGCGATCCATCATCGCCTTCGTCCGATGATAGATTCACATTGTATTTGAAATGCGAAGCCGAATGTGAATGCCCCCCTTCTTGGTCGGCGAGGGCAAGTAACAAGGCCGCATTTGGATCTTCTTCCTCCTACGAAAATTATACAATTAAGTAAAAATACTAACAAAAATAAAACACATAGACACATAGATGTTAAAAAATGAAATTATGAATTTAATAAAAATTATTTTATAAAAACAAAAACATATTAGAACTTACTTGCGCTCGAAGAGCGGCTCACCTTCCCACCTCCTCCGCAATTTGTGCTCTAGTAGGGGCACGTCGACGACGAGTATCACTTTGATCTTGGACAATTCCCTTGCCGCGATCACCACCACGACGATATGAAGACATGATATTTATGGAAATTGAAAATGGAGAATAGAGAGTAGTGTGATTGTGTGAATATGATAACGTAAACAACGTGAGTAAATTATGAGCGCAAATAACGTAAACAACTTGAGCAATTAGAGAGAATGGGGATAGAGACTAGAGAAATTTAGATTGAGAAGAGAAATACTTGTTAACACAAGAATGGGGTGAGTAGAAATGAAGAGGAAGGGGGTATTGATAGGGGGAAAATGTGATTAAATTAAATAAAAAAAATTCAAAATTTAAATTTTCAAAAAACCAGCGGAACCGCCGGTTTCGTCAACGGTTTCTGACGAAAACCGGCGGTTCCGCTGACGGTTTCTGAAAATCCTAGTGTGTAGGTCGGAAATAGGTCTGAAAAGCTACCGGAACCGCCGAATCGCCGGTTCGGAACCGGCGGTTCCGAAGAAACCGGCGGTTCAAAACTGCCGATTACAGTTTGCGCACAATTGGAACCTGAACAAGCCCGGGGGAACCGGCGGTTCCGGGCACGATTCGAACCGTCGCCGACGGTTCCGGTTCCGGTTCGGAACAGTCGGTGACGGTTCCGGGCCGGTTCGGACGGTTCGGTTCGGTTCGGTTTGGGGACGTCTAACTAATTTAAATCTGATATTGACTTTAATTAATATTTTTATCGAAGAATGATCCAGTGCAAAAAATAAAATTTACTCCCTCCGTCCCACAATAATTGTCACTCTTTTCCATTTCAATATGTTCCACAATAATTGTCACACTTCATTTTTACTAAAAATGGTAAGTAGGTCCCACATTCCACTAACTTACTTCACTCAAATTTTATTGTAAAATCAATATAAAATAATGAGTCCCGCATTCCACAAACTTTTCCAACCAACTTTTCTTTACATTTCTTAAAACTCGTACTCACAATAAGAGTGACAATTATTGTGGGACTGAGGGAGTATTACTCATGAAATACATTCTAATTGACTGAATTTCTGAATAATTAAAAAATATTTTCTTGAATTTGGCTCTAATATATGATTAGGTATAATAACGATACTAGCATCTCTAGATATGAGGTTTACCGAGTTACTAAAAATCTGCAATTATTGATAAGTCAAAGTAGTGTATAATTAATACTCTCTTTGTCCCTCATTAAGCGTTCCACTTTGACCCGAGATGAGTTTTAAGAAATATAGGGGAACGTGAGTGGAAAACGTTAGTGAAACGTGAGGCTTACCTTTATATATTACTCTTGTAACACCATTACTTGACTAGCTAAAAACTGAATAAGCGATGTCACTTTGTGGCATGATTATTAAAAATCCTACATACAAATATTATTAAAAGAAAGGGTAGTAGAAAACAAATAAAACTCGTTTCTTTTTTTTCTATTTTAAAAAAATTGATAACTTGCCAACAAGACTTAAACATAATTTTTTGAAACAGTCAACCTGCTTATAAATGAACAAAATTACACGGCAATAAAAAGGTAATAACCAAAAATTGTAAGATTGTTGACTTGATGGGGAGTACAAGGGGTTTTATCTGTGATAAGTCATATTCTAGGCCTTGGTTACTGGTCAGTATGATGTGCATATTTGAACTTTATCTGCAAAACAAGTTGCTTAAGCGTGCAGGTTGAGTGTTCTAACCAGTAGGGAAGCTTCGGAATAACTCGAGTGAAAAGGGTGAGATGGAGAAGACGGATAGCTGAGGCTGATTACCCACAATTAAGGGCAAAGGAGTCATCTTGCAATAAGGATTTACCCTAAAATCAAGGGTAAGCCTCCCTATAAAAGGAACCCACTTGGAGAGAAAAAGATATATCTATTTTCACCATCATCACTTTTAGGTAGATTTCTCTCGGTAGTTCAGTTCTTCAGCCCAGTCCAGTTTCTCATTCCTCAACACAACCATGATTACCTGAGTTCCAGAAGCTCCCGGAGTTCCAGTCATCCTCGTTCCAGCCAGCAAGATCATAGTTTAGGAGTTCCATCGTCCGGAGTGGCAAACACTTTTATTTCGCTTTCGTAGTTTAAATTTCTTATTTTTCTTCACGATGGATCTGTGTTGCTTTTGATTTTCATGGCTTAGAACTACTTTGTTTGCAGATCCGAACTTGTTTTATGCTATGAAATTGTTTTCCGTTCAGTTTACCTCGCTGATCTCTTTTCCTTCTGTGTAGTTAGCTTAGATCTAGAGTTTCTGGTTGTTTTAAGTGTTAAATCGGTTGTTGCTATTTTCGTCGTAATTTTCTTTGAGTTAGTATAATCGGGAACTGCTTGATTGTAAAGTAAATCGTTGCATGCAAAGTCTAGTTTGAGTTTCGATTCGTTTTCATGTTGACCGGTATGCGGAGTTACAGTGTTGGTGTTTGATTTCAGATTTGGAAATTTTATTTGTGGATCTGTGTTCGTGAGTTGTTATTCTGTGTTTTACGTGGCGAATCTGGAGTTGTCATTTAATTTTGATCAAGTGTGTTGAAGAAGATGATGTCCATGTCAATAGTTGGGGACCACTTTTACTTTTTAGATGCTTTTTGCCTTTTGTCCTTCACTTTTAGTTTGTACTCTGCAGATCTGTCAGCCTAGTCATACAATTCCCACTACCTTCGGATATTCCGTTTGGCCCAAAATAGAAACCCAGTACTTCTCGAATATTTTATGTTACACCATGATTACCCATTTCCACGTACACAGTTGCACCTCTACACTTCTCCCCCATTCTAGTCAGTAGGATACTACTTTTAAATTCTTGCCTAGGTAGAGACTCAACCCGAGCGTGGTAGCTAACCAAACCCTCCAGAATATCACCGCAATAGTTTTAGCGCACCATCTCTGTGGGATTCGACCCCTACCTTCACTATACTACCCAGTAGAAGAGGGTTGAAGATTCTTTGAAAGCAGGTTCTAGGCTAGCGGGGATTCTTATACTGATCAGTAGGATAGATCCTTGCTTGAGCGACACTTACGCAAACCTGAGATCTTTCAATCTGCAAAACAAACAATCTGAAAAGTGGTGAGCTTAAGCTCAGTAGTATATTCACATTTTATAAAAGTAAACTTCTCAAATAAAAGTTATATAAATAACCTGCAATAATGGTTAAGGTTAATCTGATTCAACAAAAACAAAAACTTAAACACGTCATTTAATTTCATGTGTATCCACACCTTCGTAACAAGTAGAACTTTATATGATCACATATCGAGCTTCAATTAAGGTCACACAAACAACACCCGATAGCCCTCCATCTCTGTGGGACAGATCCTTACTCCCTTATACTAGCCAGTAAAAATAGGTTAAGGTTTCGAAAACGCTTGGATTGCACGTCCAACGACACGAGGCTAGGTCTAGAGAACCACGACCAACGTAGAGAGTGTACTTCACCAGTCCGCGCTTTAATATATAAATGCGCATGCAAAAGAAGCTAGTCTTCACCTCGCCTGCGTTTGTTAGGATTCTATTGACTTTTCTATCTATGATCATAAGACGAGGCCGGCCCCGCCTCGCCTTCTCCCTCTTCAGGGAGTAGGCCTCTCTTAGTAGCGACCTAACTAACAAGAAAATACAACACAACGTTGGAGTTCAAACCATCCCAATTCGAAACATTACTAGAAAATATGCAATCAATATATCCATACGGGGAAGCACTTCATAAATAACCCAATTTTGAAAAATAACATCCCACCAACCATAGCCAACCGATATATAAATTTAATGCACATGATTGTGCCACGTTGACTGACCAAAAATCAATTAAAAATGGTTTTTATATTTAAAAAGGTTGTTTTCGGAACTCCACTAGCTAGCGGTTATATGCTATCCCTAATTGTAGACGCATTAATTGTATTATGTATGGTAAGTTATATCATTTCTTATTTTATTGGTCAGTCGATATCTTTGATTTTTGAAGCAGAATTTATAAAATCTTTCAATAAAAGTCTCCACATATACAATAATCATTGTCAATAAAAGATTTATTTTTTTTAATGCAATATATAAGGTTCGTATTTGAGTTTTATGCTTTATCAAGTGCATCATATGCTTTACAAAATAAATAATTGCATCTGAATGCACAAACAATTGCATTTAATATATAAGAAATTGCTTGCATTTTATAAATATATGGTTGCTTACAATACACAAATCATTGCATCGTAATAATCATGTCATCGCATTTCATTGTACCAGAATATACGTTGCACTAGAACAAATACGGTGTGCATTTAATACCAATAAAATTGCATCAGTAAACATATTGGATACAATACTCGTCTGAAATATATGAGCACACACGTTTGCATAACATGTCACGAAATGCATCAATGTTAAAAGACATACTACTGGTCCAAATTAATGGATCATAAAAATGATCACAATTCCACTACAAAATTATAATTGTACTCAGCAACATTAGACACGTAGTCTATAAAACTCTGAATCTTTGGTTAGAGCCATCCCCGGGTGTTTCAATCAGAGCATATTCCTTTAAAATTAGGAAACATCTTTTCAAATTGTTGCAGTTAGACGCAAAATTTTCCGAAGAATTCTTGAAATATAGTCATTTTATGTCTTTTTGTCTTTGCTGCACATTTTCACCATAGTCATTTCCAGTCTCATACTAATTGCTTCCTCCCTTTTGGCGCTTGTTACCTACTGGTTAAATCAAATCACTTGAGAGGCAAATGCAATCCGGTTGCAGTTCGTAAACAAATACATATTTATTGCATCAACAGTAAAAAAAGAGTGCATTTTCTATAGTTTAAAATATGAAGCAATTTATGAAAAAAAACCCAAAAAGTATGATGATAACACTTTCCAACCAACTACAATCAGTGCTAAGACTAAATATCTACAATTTTCGGCTATGGTTTAAAATATGAAGCAATTTATGGAAAAAAAACCCAAAAAGTATGATGCTAACACTGATGCTAACACTTTCCAACCAACAGTATGTTTTTTCCTACAATCAGTGCTAAGACTAAATATCTACAATTTTCGGAAGACTAAATAAGCAAATTGTCATTCAAAATAAGCAAAACCTCAAACAAATGAAGCAAAGTTTAGCACGAAATAAGCAATCTTTCAAACAAAACAAGTAAACTATTAATGCACAATTACAAACAAATTAAGCAAATTCTTGCCCAAAATAAGCAATCTTTCGAATAAATTGAAACCTCTCTACTCTCAAATTAAGCAATCTTTTAAACAACTTAAGCAAATTCTAGCAATCTTTTAAACAACTTAAGCAAATTCTCACTCAAAATAAGAAATCTTTCGAATAAATTGAATTCTCACGACTCTCGAATTAAGCAATCTTTCCAACAATTTATGCAAATTATCACCCAAAATAAGCAATCGTTCGAATAAATTGAAACCTCTCTACTCTCAAATTAAGCAATCTTTCCAACAACTTAAACAAATTATCGCCCAAATTAAGCAAGCTTTGGAATACAGTATATCATATCAAACCGCTGTGTGATTGCGAACAAAAAAAATCACCACCCCCACCCCAGAAAACATAGATCACTTTGTACTCCAATTTGATTAAAATCCTAAACTCCCACACCAGAAATTTACCGAAAACATATCCCGCCGTCAATCGTTGGGGGTTTCGAAATACTGCGTCCTTTAGACATTGAGAACAAACTGAAAACTATATAAAATTAAATAAAAAATATCTTCTGAACATCGATTACACAAATTGAAGGAACTGAGATCAAAAGAAAGAAATGACTTTATGTGTGGATAAAATTACTGTATGCAACGTAATCTTCTCTGCGCTCTCTTTTAGGTAGAGATACAACTTCGTATCTGAATTTCGTGAATGTTTTTTAGTGGGGGCAGTGAAAAAGAACGACGAGATGCAAATTTGGTAGGAGTGGAGATATGTGACATATTATGGTGTATTGATTGATCCATGAAATCTTGCTCCTTCAATTTTAGAAGAACTGTTTTCATACATGAACTGGCAATTTTACCCTTCGATGCAATGAAATGAATAAACGATGCAGGTCGGGTTTATGGAATCTACACCACACTTCTCAATATTAAGAGCATCTCCAGTAAGACTGGAAGTCAAATAGCCCTCACATAGCCTTCACACTGCCACATCATCAGCACTACAATTCTCCTGCCACATTAGCTTGCCACATCAACTGGACATCAAATAGCCCTCACATAGCCTTCACACTACCTATCCACATCACTAATAACAATTATATAATTTAATTTACACTCGTATCAACATACGGAATTTAATTTACGAGACAAATACGGAAAATTCGAATAATAATATTAAAATTTCAAAAAGTACAATAATTTAAAAAAAAAATACATTTAAAAAAATTACATTTAAAAAAATTACATAAATTTACATAAAAACTAAAGCCTTGCAATCCTCCGCGCCCACAACTCTTCAACTAAATCCTTTTGGAGTCGAATATGAGCCTCCGTCTGACGCATGTCGGTATGTGCTTGGAGGAGGGCTTCTTCATCGTGAGGTACCCCACCTCGTACGTTGGCGGTGGCGACGCCGTGGCTTGGACCGGCCTCATTATCGTCGTTGGCCCAATCAGTCAGTTGTACACTGATGATGTGGCGAATTTTTTATGGGAATAAATGCAAGTAATAAATGATCACAACACGGAAAATTACGTGGTTCGATTTACTGAGGTAAATCTACGTCCACGGGAAGAAGAGAGGGCAAATTTGTATTGCTTGGTCTCGCTTACAGATTACAATGCTGATTTGCTATAAGATTCAGGATCTAGAGAGCTTAACCCTCGTCTATCTGATCTATGTTCTATTTATACATTCGAACTAAGATCGTGGTTTGCAGCCCTGGTAGTGGGGTTGATAACTGCTTAATACCACTAAATAGATCGTGGGTGTAGTGGAGGTCGTGGAGATCCTGCATGGGTCCACTATCTCCTTGTTCGGTCGAATACTGAGACCGAACTGCTGAACTTTGCCGATTAGCTTTTGCCGATCTGAGAGTAGAGCTTGATTGGTTGGCTTTTACCGAGCTGTAGGCTGCGACCGAACTCTTTGGTTGTGCCGAACCGAACTCTTTGGTCATGCCGAACTGATACTCTTTCTTGGGTTTTGAGAGTAGAGCTTGATTGGTTGGCTTTTACCGAGCTGTAGGCTGCGACCGAACTCTTTGGTTGTGCCGAACCGAACTCTTTGGTCATGCCGAACTGATACTCTTTCTTGGGTTTTGGGCTGATGGGCTGTCACTGTTATTGGGCTCGCAACTAGGGTTTAGTTGTTTAGTTCGTACCCCATCACCACCCCCCCCGAAAAGCGAAGTGAATCACTTCGGCATTTTGGATAAATGTAAGGGGGAGGCTGACGTCAGGGGACGTGCCATGCGCGTGTCTGCATTAAATGTGACAGTAAATCCGGCCGTTGAATCCAGAAAAAGTGGGATTTGAAACGGCGCGACGGATTTGAAATGCCTTTGCGAATCCGATAAATATTTCCTTTCTTCATCATTGGAAACACTTTTGCGATTATTTCTTCTGTATTCTCTCCCTTTTTCGAAAAATTTTCTTCCGCTTCTTCAAGACTTTCTTCAGACTTTCGACCATCAGAGAGTAAGAATCATGTCTTCTTCTTCTGAATCTGTTTCTGAATCAGGTAGTGGTAGGAAGGGGGGTGAGGGGTCTTCTGGCCGGAAAAGGTCCGGGGAGAAGACGGTAGAATATTTTCACAGCATTTTGAGTAAGGATACTGTGATATCCTTACACGGAAAATATTTTCTTCCTGGGGGGTTAGTGGTGATTCCCGACGACATTCATAGGGCTAACTCGCCGCCGGAGGGTTATGCCACCGTTTACGAAGCCTGCTTAGAATGCGGGCTTCGTTTCCCTCTTCCCCCTGCCTTTGTAGAGCTTCTTGATTTTTTTCAACTCCCTTTAGGTCAAGTGACTCCGAATTCTTGGAGGCACTTATCGGCCTTTGCTGCCGAACTGCGTAGATTAGGAAAGGATCTGTCTCTGAGGGCAATCCTTAATTTCTTTCAGTTTAAGAGGAAGGGATCCTGGTTTTACTTGATCCCTTTACAGCCCTTTAGAGCCTTTTGTAAAACCAAATGGCCGAAATGGCAAAATCGTTTCTTTTTTTACAATAGGACAGCGGCTCCGGGCTTTCCCTGGAGAGGGCCGAAGTCCGTAATTCCTCATCCTCGGTTAGAACCGTTGAACGAGCTCGAGGGCGAGCTCAATAAGATTCCTATGATTAGGAAACAGTACTCGGAATCTGAGCTCGTCAAGGGTGACTTCGTGTTCGATATCTCGTCTTCGGACGAAGAGACTGAGGGTGAGGATTTCTTTTTTATGCTTTACTGCTTTAACGACGAAGACTAACCTTGTTTTCTTGCTTTTTGGCAGTGAACATGCTAAACAAACTCGGTCGCAAATCCTCCGAATCTAATGAGCCGGAGAGACAGAAAGCCACCGGCTCGGCGTCTGATGCCGAGAAGAATCCGAAAAGGCAGAAGACCTCTTCTTCGGATCCAAAAAAGCCGGAGTCGACTTCGGCAAAGGGGAAGGGGAAGATTCAGAAACCCCCAAGAGCGCCGGAGAAAGACATTGTCTTGGCGGCCCCTTCGGAACATGTCTGTGAGCCTTTTGCATGGCCAACGGACTTTGTAGAGGTGAATTCTCTTCTTGATTTTCTGGCCTTGCTTTTTTCCTATATTTTTTGTGGCCCCTCTGTTGACTTTTTCCTTTTTCCATTTTCAGAGGAACAATATGCTCTCCAAGCTCGTCGCCGTTGAACTCTCCAAAGCGTCCAACGATTATGCTGAGATGCAGAGGAAGTTGAATGCTGCTCGTCACCAGGCCGAACAGGCTCGGGCAGACTTTGAGAAGGCAAGGGCCGCTAGGATCTCGGCTCAGGATGAAGCTCAGCGTGCCAAAAACCAGCTCATCATCCAGAGAGAGCAATCTAAACAGAGGGAGGCTGCCGCCGTGGTTGCTCAGGGGGAGGCTCTCCGTGTTTTCACGGAGAAACTCTTTTTGAGCAATCAATTTTCGGCCTTTATCGGTGATCTGCTGAAATTGATGACCGATAACGCTGAGCAGGGACCCGAAGTCGTCCTGCCGCTGTATGGCCGAGAGATTTCAGCTCGTCTCCAGAGTCTGCCGCTCCTTGAGGAGCTTGCTTCTTCCTCGGTCCTGCTCTCTGCTGAAAGAGTCCGTAACTGCCGCGCTGACCGGGACGAGAACATGGAGGCCATCTTTGCCTCCTTGGGACCTGTTTCACCCGCTTCAATCTTTAACGAAGAGGGTGGGCAGGAAAACGAGGCCGGCAAGGAGACCAAGCAGACGGATCAGCAGGCCGGCGACGGGCATGCCGAGCAGGAGGTGCAGCAGATCGGCGATGGGGGCACCGAGCAGGCTGGAGGGAGTAGGGAGGCCGAGGCTGAAGCCGAAGTAGACAAGGAGAAGGAGGCTGAAACCCACAGAGGAGCCGGAGACGAAACTGGCGGAGTATGATTTCGTCTCCCTTCTCTTAGTTTAGTTTCTTTCTCTCCTTGTAAAATGGCCTTGAAGCCCTCCTTGTGTAAAAAATTTTTCTTGTGAATGAAAAAATTCTTCTTTCTACACTCGTGTCTTCTTTATAGCTTTTCGTAATCTCTTTTACTCCTGTTGTGGTTTACTACCTGCTCGGTAAACTGAAATGCCGAACTGACATAGCTGCTTTGTATTCTTAAGTCTAAGGAGCTGGAGGTACTTCACTGGAAGCGGCTATACTCTTCGGCTTTAAACGAAGCTGAGAAAAAAGCCATAGATGACCAGGTGAAGTATGACGAACTCTTGGCTCGGTTAGTGGAGCTGGAGTCCAACAATAAGGACTTAAAGTCCATAAAGAAAGATCTGGATGTCGAGCTGAACACTGTCATCGCTGAGAGGACTGCATATGAGGATTTCATCTGCGGGCGCGGGGGAATGACCATATCTGAAGAACAATGCGCTGGAGAGCTCGGCTTGCCAACAAGTTGTGAAGTCATTGCGGCGCTTAGCTTCTCGGTACGACATCATTCTTTCCCGGCGTCCCTCAATCGAGAGATTCCTTAGGCGTTTCCCGCCAACAGATGCTCACACTCCAACTCAAACCTCTAATCCACTTGCTCAAGACTCTGCTCCAAACCAACAACGGACTCAGGATGAACCGGAAACGTCAAGACGAGAACGTACTGCAAGTCAGCAACGGACTCCGGAGCAACCGGAAATGTCAAGACGAGAACGCCCTGAAGTTCGTAGAGGAGTTGTGATTATGAGTGAGCAAGATCAGCGGATGCTTCGTGAAGAGACTCTTCGCCGCCGAGGTGCTAGAACTTCCCGGACTCAGGGAAGGGGCGGTAGGTCGATCAGAGCATCTCGTCGACCTACTTATTCTTCAACTGTTCGGAACACCCGAACTCAGCATCATGAGGATTTTTTGGATAGGTGGCTCAACTTTAGCAACCGTGGACAGTAGAATAGTCCTTTGTAATGGTGTAACGCCTTCTCGTAGAGCAGCGAAATTGTATGCCGAACAAGACTTAATAAATGAAATTTTTTCATTTCGCTTCTATCACTGCGTATTTACAGTTCAGCGATTTTTTATTTCATTTATTGTACTCGTCCGCGGTCTTATGAAGAAAACTCTTCTTTGACCGGACTCGTCTTCGGTCTTATGAAGTAAATTCTTCTTTGACCGGACTCGTCCTTGGTCTTATGAAGTAAACTCTTCTTTGACCGGACTCGTCCTCAGTCTTATGAAGAAAACTCTTCTTTGACCGGACTTAGTTTGTGTCCTTATTTGGCGAGTTTTATCGCTTGGATTGGACTTTCCCTTTGTGTCCTAATTTGGCGAGTTTTATCGCTTGGATTGGACTTTCCTTTTGTGTCCTAATTTGGCGAGTTTTATCGCTTGGATTGGACTTTCCCTGTGTCCTAATTTGGCGAGTTTTATCGCTTGGATTGGACTTTCCCTGGTTGACCGAAGTGGTTTTCGGCTTATTGCAGTCCGTTTCAGACGAACTGCTTGTTTCTTAAGCTGAATTGTGGTCTTGTATCTCCCTCAGAAGCTTGGACTCACAATTGTCTTTAATACATGATCTAAAAAGGGGATCAGCCTTTAAAGATCAATATACCTCAGTACTATTTATAAGAGACAAAACGCACATAGAGACTAAACGCACATAAAGATAAAAAAGACGAAAAAGATTTTAAACTTTTATAAAACGACCAGCATAAAGGACAAATAGAAACATGAAAGCACATATCCCTAGGACCGAACTAGATACAAGACTGACCGGACCTTGTCTCTTACAAATGGAACTTCTTGAGGTTGGAAATATGCCATGTTCGGGGTACTTGTTCTCCTGACATGTGAGTCAATTTATAAGACCCTTTTCCCAGGACTTCTGACACCCGATACGGACCTTCCCATGTGGGTTCAAGTTTGCCCAGCTTTTCTGCTCGGCTTACTTCATTGTTTCTCAATACGAGATCTCCCACTTGAAACTGCAGCTTTTTCACCCTTTGGTTATAATACCGGGTTACTTGCTCCTTGTACTTGGCTGCTTTTATGCAGGCCAGTTCTCTTCTTTCTTCGGCAAGATCTAGTTCGGCTCTCAGTCCGTCATCATTCAGTTCTGTTGAGAAATTGAGTGTTCGGGGGCTGGGTATGCCGATCTCAACCGGAATTACGGCTTCAGTGCCGTACACTAGACTGTACGGAGTTTCACCGTTGGAGGTTTTTGGTGTAGTTCGGTAAGACCATAGGACTTGAGGAAGATTTTCTACCCATTGTCCTTTGGCTTGTTCTAACCGAGCTTTTAATCCTTTCACCAAAATACGGTTTGTTACTTCCGTTTGTCCGTTTGCTTGTGGGTGAGAGACCGAAGTGAACCGCTGTTGAATATTCAACTCTTGGCACCAAGTCTTGAATGTCTTGTCGGTGAACTGAGTCCCATTATCCGAAATGAGGATATGGGGTATGCCAAATCGGCAAACTATGTTCTTCCAAACAAAATCCAATGCCTTCGAGCTCGTTATCGTAGCTAATGGTTCAGCCTCCACCCACTTTGTGAAGTAGTCCACGGCAACGATCAAGAATTTCATTTGCCGAGGAGCTTGTGGTAGTGGTCCTACTATGTCTATGCCCCATTGCATAAAAGGCCAAGGGCTTTGCATAGCACATAGATCGGTCTGCGGCATCCTTGGGATATTTGCATGGATTTGGCACTTCGTACATTTCTTAACGAGCTGTACTGCTTCTTGTACCATAGTTGGCCAATAATATCCCCATCTCAGAACTTTTTTAGCTAAAGCTCTAGCTCCGATGTGGCTGCCGCACGATCCTTCATGAACTTCTCTAAGGATGTAGTCCGTCTCTTCTGGTCCTACACATCGCAATAACGGTTGAAGGTAGGACTTTCTATATAGGACTCCTTCATGAAGTTCATACCGAAGTGCTCGGCATGTGATTTTCCGAGCTTCTCTCTTATCCTCGGGCAGTTGTCCTTGATCTAGATACTTTGATATTGGCGTCATCCAGTTCGGCGAGCTGGTTACTGAAAGTACCTCAGCCTCATCAATGCTTCTGTGCGGTAATTCCTCCACTTTTGAGCTCGGATATGAGGCCAACTTGCTTAAAGTATCTGCTCGGCCATTTTCCGCTCTGGGAATGCGGATTATCCGAAAATAAGAGAAACTTCGGCTAATGCTTTGCGCTTTGTCCAAGTATTTTTTCATCCTTTCATCTCGGGCTTCACTTGTACCCAACATGTGATTCACTATGACTTGTGAATCACAATGAATTTTGAGAGATTTGATAAATAGACTTTGCGCTAACCGAAGTCCGGCAAGAAGGGCTTCGTATTCGGCTTCGTTATTAGTGGTTGGGAATAAGAACCGAAGTGAATAAGTTACCTCGTGTCCGTCGGGAGCGATAAGTAGAATACCAGCTCCACTTCCCGTCTTATTCGAAGCTCCATCTACGAATCCAATCCAACAGTCCGGCGGCTCTACTTCGGGTTCCTGGGGCTGTGTTGGTTCATCATTGGTAGGGCTTTTCTGTTCGGCAATAATAGGGATTGCTTGATCGAACTTTGCCTCTACCAGAAAATCTGCCAAGGCTTGTCCCTTGATGGCTTTCCGAGGTAGATATTCTATTGAATGTTCTCCCAACTCTATGGCCCACTTGGCAATTCTGCCTGATGCTTCAGGCTTAGTCAAAACTTGCCGAAGTGGAAGATCGGTTAAGACGCATACCTTGTGAGCATAGAAATATGGCCGCAGTCTCCTTGCTGCATTTACTAATGCCAGAGCAATTTTTTCCAGAGGTTGATACCTTGTTTCGGGACCTCTTAATGCTCGGCTTGTAAAGTAGATAGGACGCTGCTTTAGGCCTTCTTCTCGTACAAGTACCGCGCTAATGGTTTGATCTGATGCCGCTAAATATAAGAATATCACTTCGGCATCTGTTGGAGCAGAGAGAATAGGGAGTTCGGCTAAATAACTTTTGAGTTCGTCAAAAGCCTTTTTTTGTTCGGCTCCCCACTCAAACTTTGGTGCCTTCTTCAAAACATTGAAGAACGGCAGTTGCTTCTCGGCTGCTTGGGAAAGGAATCTATTCAGTGCGGCTAGACATCCAGTTAGCCTTTGCACATCATGTATGGACTTCGGCATTGCCATGTTCTGAACAACTTGAACCTTTAGGGGATTTGCCTTGAGTCCGTCCTTTGAAACCCAACAACCCAGAAACTTTCCCGAATCTACCAAAAAGGTACATTTTTGGGGATTGAGTTTGAGGTTGGCTTTTTTGAGCACGTCGAGAGTTGATTTGAGATTGTCTTCGTAATCCGAAGTGCTTCTACTTTTAACAACTATGTCGTCAACATAGACTTCAACCTCTTTTCCGATCAGGTGCCGAAATAGCTTGTCTACCATCCTTTGATATGTGGCTCCGGCATTCTTTAAACCGAATGGCATCTTTTTATAAGCAAAAATGCCGAAGTCAGTAATGAAAGCCGTTTTTGAAGCATCATTCTCATCCATTAAAACTTGGTGGTATCCGTTATACAAATCAAGAAAACAGAAAATTTCGAAGCCTATCAAAGCTTCTACTTTTTTATCTATGTTCGGAAGGGGGTAGCAATCTTTAGGACAGTGCTTATTTAGATCGGTAAAATCTATGCACATCCGCCATCCTCCTCCTTTTTTCTTGATCATCACAGGATTGGCCACCCAAGAAGGATATTTTACTTCGAATAATACATCCGCCTTCAGTAATTGGCGGACTTCGTCATGGATGACTTGATTTCTTTCTGCCGCAAAGAGTCTTTGCTTCTGTTTTATAGGCCGGACTGAAGGATCAATATTTAACCGATGTGTGATTACCTCGGAAGACACTCCGGTCATGTCCAACGGAGACCACGCAAAGACATCTTTGTACTCTTTGAGGAGCTGGATGGTCTTTTCCCGGAGCAGAGGTGTTCCCGCGAAACCGATCTTGACCGTTCTGGATGGATCATCTTCGTATAACTGAACTGTCATCGAGTTCGGCTCCGGTGTGACTTCGGTCATTTCGCCTGCCCCTGACTCCGGCTGCTGTGATTGCTATGCTTGATGGTGCCGATCTGATTGCTCGGCACTTTTAAGCGCAATCTGCAAACATTCTTTTGCTCTCTTTTGATCACCTCGGATGACTGCAATCCCTCCTTTAGTGGGGATCTTGATTGTGAGGTGATAAGTAGAGCAAATGGCCCGAACTGTGTTGAGCCAGTCTCTTCCCAGGATGATGTTATACGGGGACCGAGCTTTTACCACAAAAAACTCGATCATCGTACTGGAGCTAGTAGGCGCTCTTCCCACCGTAATCGGAAGGCTGATAGTACCTTCAGGGCGGGTGTCTTCCTGGGCGAAACTTTTCAGAGGAAGTGGGGCCGGACTGAGCCGAGCTGGATCCACTTCCAGTTTATCAAAACATTCTTTAAAAAGAATGCTAACCGACGCTCCTGTATCCACAAACACTCTGTGGATCAGTTTGTTTGCCACTCCGGCTTGAATGACAATCGCGTCTTGATGAGGAGAAATGGCCGGGACGGGATCTGCATCTGAAAACGTGATTACTTCCTCCTTCTTCAGCCTTTTATGCATAGGCTCCTCTCGATTGACGCCTCTGCGTTCTGCTTTTAGAGACGACTTAGTCTTCCCGGCTGGGAGAGCGTCAATAGTCTGGATTACTCCGTCATATTGCGGCTCGTCATCGTCTTCGGGATCCTGTTGCCGTTTAGGATCCTGAGGAGCGCAGTTCGCACCTCTCTGTTTCTTATTCTTCTTCGGCAGCTTGCTTTGGTATTTTTTTAACGTCCCTGCTTTCACAAGAACATCAATACCTGCTGCCAAATTTTGGCACTCCTCGGTATCGTGACCGTGGTCTTGATGGTAGGAGCAGTACGTATCCTGACTTCGGCGCGTGGCTGATTTCGTCATCCGCTTTGGTTTTTCGAACATATCAGAATGCAGTTCGAAAATTTCCGCTCTCGACTTGTTCAATGGTACGAACTGAGCGGGCGGTTTCTCAAGATCGAGACGTGGTCCCAATCTGCCTTGTACCGGTGCCCTTTGAATTCTTTCAAAAGGAGTTCGGCGAGGAAGCCCCTGATCGCTATGATCGGGCTTCTTTTTGTCTCCTCTGGATGAGCTGTCTAAAGACCGTTTTCGACGGTCTGCCTCATCGGCACGAGAAAACTGGTCCGCAATGTCCCACATCTCTTGAGCTGTTTGCGGACTGCACTCAACGAGCTTTCTGTAGAGAGCTCCGGGCAGAATTCCATTTTGGAATGCCGAAATGACAAGTAGATCATTGAGATCATCTACTTGTAGGCATTCCTTGTGGAATCTCGTCATGAAGTCGCTAATTTTTTCATTGCGACCTTGACGTATAGAAAGCAGCTGAGCCGAAGTGATTCGGGCTTCCGCTTTCTGGAAGAATCTCTTGTGAAAAGCATCCATTAGATCTCTGTAAGATCTAATGCTCCCTTGAGGGAGGCTGTCAAACCACCTTCTTGCGTTCCCGATAAGCAGCTCGGGAAACAGCTTACACATGTGAACCTCATTGAGACCTTGGTTCGCCATATTATACTGATAGCGTCCCAGGAAATCATGAGGATCCACTAACCCGTCATAAGTCATTGACGGAGTTCGGTAATTCTGTGGCAATGGAGTTCGGGTGATATCATCCGAAAATGGAGTCTTCAGCGCTCCATACATGGCGAATCCGACATCTCTTCGGTATGGTGGAGATGGAGTTCTCCTGTGATTTCGGTACCGAGGAGGAGAAGGAACATATCGGTGGTGAGGATTCTTTCTCCTGGAAGGTGCGACACTACTGCGGTAGTGGCTTTCATGTCTGGAGGGGGAGGGAGAATCCGCTGTTTTCTTCTCCGGCTTCTGGCTCTTTTGCAGGAATGTTAGGAACTCATCCTGCTTCTCAGCCAAGAACGACTTGACAGCCTCATTCAAAGCGAGCTGCTGGGGAGGCTCGGTGCGATGACTTTTTGAGTGGTTTGTTCCTTCACCGTGAGAACTGGAGGCAGATTTCTCCCGAGGCTGTTTTCCAGACCTATGGGCTGGACTAGCTTCCTCACCTTCATCACGGACGGAAGTATGGGTATTATGTGATCTGGTACGCATTTTTTTTTTTTTGGTAGAAAAGGATCAAAAACTCGCTTTTATCACAGTTTTGGTTCTCTGTTTCCCACAGACGGCGCCAGTGATGATGTGGCGAATTTTTGATGGGAATAAATGCAAGTAATAAATGATCACAACACGGAAAATTACGTGGTTCGATTTACTGAGGTAAATCTACGTCCACGGGAAGAAGAGAGGGCAAATTTGTATTGCTTGGTCTCGCTTACAGATTACAATGCTGATTTGCTATAAGATTCAGGATCTAGAGAGCTTAACCCTCGTCTATCTGATCTATGTTCTATTTATACATTCGAACTAAGATCGTGGTTTGCAGCCCTGGTAGTGGGGTTGATAACTGCTTAATACCACTAAATAGATCGTGGGTGTAGTGGAGGTCGTGGAGATCCTGCATGGGTCCACTATCTCCTTGTTCGGTCGAATACTGAGACCGAACTGCTGAACTTTGCCGATTAGCTTTTGCCGATCTGAGAGTAGAGCTTGATTGGTTGGCTTTTACCGAGCTGTAGGCTGCGACCGGACTCTTTGGTTGTGCCGAACCGAACTCTTTGGTCATGCCGAACTGATACTCTTTCTTGGGTTTTGGGCTGATGGGCCGTCACTGTTATTGGGCTCGCAACTAGGGTTTAGTTGTTTAGTTCGTACCCCATCATACACCTTCATCTTCGACAATCATGTTGTGCATAATAATACAGGCGTACATTATATCAGCAATGCAGTCGACATTCCACAAACGCGTTGGTCCCTTAACTGCAGCCCATCGAGCCTGAAGCACACCAAATGCGCGCTCCACGTCCTTTCGCGCCGACTTCTGCCGCGTCGCAAAGTAGGCCTTCTTCGCATCTGATGCGCACCGGATCGTCTTCACAAAAACGGGCCACCTAGGATATATCCCATCCGCCAAGTAGTAGCCCATATCCGCATCCCCACCACTACCTCCGGCATTACTCATTTCTTAAATTGATCTTGAACAGAAAGTAAGGTAGAGAGAGAGTACTCGTATATATATTGTTTTCAAAAGAAAAAAAATAAAAAATAAAATCTGACGCCGGTTTGACGCCGATCTGGGACCCACAATGGCGCCGTGAGGATCGGCGTCGGAACCGGCGTCATCGCGGGAATCGGCATGGCCACGCCGATTTTGACGCTGATTTCGCCGACGCCGGTTCCAATGGTTCGGCGTCAGAACCGGCGTCGGCGAAAAATCGGCGTCGCGATTTTGACGCCGTTACTGGAGATGCTCTAAAGAGTCCATATTGGTAGGATGTTGTATCTATATGAGTATAGGGAGTGTAGTGCTCCCCTATGAGTGCAACCCCTACTCTATTAATATTAGGCATTTTGGGAAGTTCCCCAAGAAGTTCCCCAAGAACAAGTTTAGCCCAAATATATACTAAGATGGAGTTTGGGTGTGCATCAACAAACTCTCATTGTGGTATCAAAGCAATAGTTTGGGTCGGGCCTGTATGCTCGAAGTTCGTTCGATTACTTGCACATTTTCCATTGTTTCTGTGTGGTCTCAATCTAGACCTGTGGTATCCTGAGACGTATATGGTCTTGTTTTAGTGTGGTCTCGATAAAGACATGTGGTAACCGAAGACCTGTGGGAGCTCAATCGAGACCTGTGGTAACTTGAGACGTGTATGGTCTTGTTTCAGTGTGGTCTCGATCAAGACCTACGGTAACCTAAGACGTGTATGGTCTTGGTCTTGTGGTCTTGGTTTGGCAAGAGGATTGTTGGGTTCAAACCATCTCACATAAGAGAATTAAGAAGATGCCGAAAAATATGGAGACCTAGCTAGCTCATTAGAATAACGAAGTAAAGTTGTCTTTTAACCTTTTACTCCCTCCGTCCGCCAATAAATGTTTCATTTCACTTTTACTATATTTGGTAAGTGGACCCTACCTTCCACTAACTCATTTCACTCACATTTTATTATAAAATCAATATATAAAAATAGGTCCCACATTCCACTAAATTTTCTACACACTTTACTACATAAAGTCAAACAATTTCTTAAAACCCGTGTCGGTCAAATATGGGACATTTAATCACGGACGGAGGGAGTAATAAAGTTTTATTTTAGCAACATGATTTATGAGGAGAAGATCTTCCCTTTAATGTCTATCACAACTCATAAGATGAAGCTTGCTGAGTTGCTTGCTATAAAAATATTATTTTCGTATTTTGTGTAAAATATTATTTTCGTATTTTGTATATATCTTATTTGGCTATAAAAATCAATCAAGCCCCCGATCAACATTTTTTCTGCGGCCATCTTGGCTTCGAAGCTCAGGAAACTCAACATCAGTCACCAACAATCGGTTTGTTAAAAAACATATAATTTGATTAAATTAATCCAAATGGTGATATATATAAGCGACATGTTGAATCATACAATCGCTATCCGCCAACTGCAGCATATTTAATTAAATTACGCACATGGGCTTCTTCATTTTTCTTATTAATGGTTTCATTACATGAACAGAACCCCAATGTTTATCCAGTTGATGTAATAAGTGTTGCCTCTACAATTAAAAATAAAATGAAAATGAAAATTTAAATATTTCTAGGCTTGTAGTGGTTGCATACAAACATTTTAAAAGGCACTTAGAAAGTCATGTATCCAACAACTCTAGCATATGTTATTGCTTTCAATAATGGTTGCCAAGCATGACTTGTTCATCTCTATCTTTTATTAAAAATTGCAATTTTCAATTGTGAAATCATAATACTTCATCTGTCCTATAAAAATAAAGACATTTTTCATTTTTGGATATCCCATAAAAATATCCCCTTCTATTTTTTATAACTCCTTTCTCTCTAATAAGGTGTGCCACATTCTCAATTAACAATACTATAATTATTTTTCTTTCTATCCCTCTCTTACTATACCAATTGTTCATTAATTCTCGTGCCATCCAAATGCCCATATTTTTGTAGGACGGAGGGAGTACCAGATTTGTTAATTGTTTTCTTAAAGAGTGGTTGTCTTCTTTCATCTCTATAAATCAAATTTGTTGTTTCCTTGCATCTTTGAGCATCAAATTGCCAATCTTCTTTTATCTCTTAGTACCAAATTGGTTTTCTTTCATCAGTAAGGGCAGCTTATGGAGCTTTAGCTTCTCTTATGCATATCATAGATAACCTTCACAACCATCCTACCCCTCCCATTTCCATCCCCAAAATACAAGTTCAATCCCTCACAGAAATGTTGTAAGCCATATTTCTATGCTTTAATGATTTCGATAAAGAAATCTAATTCTAGATTTGAATTAATTCAACCACAACATTATACTGTAAAGTGGAGATAAAATCACCAACCTCCATCCATGTTTTCTTCATTTGATGTAGAGGTTGGATCCACCGATTGATGTTCATCCTTTCTTTGACTGAATTCTTCAGTCAATGTTATCCCCTCTTTGACCTCTAATCTTTAATGATTCTTTTGATGGACAAAGAATCAACAACTTTATATATATATATATATATAGGGGTGTGATAAACTACAAACCCCTAAGATACAAACTACGCAAACTCTAATCCTACACATTTATTAGAAATAATCAACGGTTAGTATAGATTGTATACATAATGTCAACATTACCTATATAATTGTTCACTAAGGGTAATTTAGTGATGTAACTAAGCAGCCCACATAATTAGGCGTTAAGTTGTGATTGAGAATCCAGTCAGTTACTCATTTTCAACACCCACCCCTTAATCACGTTTCTTCTCTCCCCTTTCCTCCATTCGAACCCTTCGATAATCTACTGCAGTCAATCGCGTTTCTTCAAGGAACCAAACCTCCAGCAATCGTTCGAATAATCGGTGTTGACGCGACCTCTGCTCCGGTGACATGAGTGCTAATAATCGGTGTTGACGCGACCTATGCTCCGGTGACATGAGTTCTCCGGTGACCTTTGCACCAATTTTAATCTTTGTGATTTCAATTCGATTTTGAAAGTTAGGTAGAGGAATAAAACATTATCATGTCAGTATCATATTTGTAAATTATGCGTGCAAAGTTCAACAACAACATACCAGAAATGCACCAATTCTCTATACATAATCTCATTAGCCATCATAAAAAAAAAGTTCAATGTCAGCAGTGGATAATGTCAACAGAATATTGGGTAGTGTGTTTACTTTGCAATGTTAACGCCTAATTATGTGGAAATGTCAACAGAATATCAGTAGAACCACAATGTCAACATAATATATATATCATGGGCAGTGGATAATGTCAACAGAATATTTGGGTAATGTCAACGGAATATCAGTAGAACCACAAAGGCACCACACAAATGGCAACACGAAATTGGGAACATATCTGGAACAGATCAGTGAAATGTTATTGACAAAGTTAAGGAATGGTTGGAGTGAAATGTGGGATTTTTGTAACCGATGCATGAATCACATTCCCTAAACACCCCAGTGACATAATTTGTGTTAAGCGTTGACATCCCCATATGCATCCCAAACGTGAACCGTTGATCAATTGCAAGGAGTGTGTATGATTAAAGTTTGTAGTTTGTATTATAGATATGAGTTTGTATTTGATCACACCTATATATATATATATATTCTCTCTTCGCCAAGAGACTGTGTATACACATATTCATACTTTACTTAAGCATATCTTTATGGTTTATCCTTAATGAACACAAGTAAAATATATATACATGTATGATCTCTGTCGTCTCATTTTGAATGGCATCTATATCTATTTAGAGATAATCAACCGACGCCATTAACCTACAATTGAAGAGACGTGACTTTTCAATACAATAACCATAATGAAGTTATATCAAAATAACTTCTTTCTCATATCAAAAGTCAACCGTCAGTTTCCTTCAACGGCATTACATATATATATATTACTACTTTAATATATAATTACTATACCATTTATATATATGCATATCATGAATCCATTCGAATATACATATATACATTATCTTTAATGTACAGTGTAATATTTTATTATGAGGTAAGAAGGAAGGGTTATCAATACACTCGATTCTAATTCTTTAATCGAAACCGATCCATCACGGAATCGTCTTTAATATTAGAATCCTTAACTTTTATTATTATGAACTTAATCTTTATTATTAAACCAATAGATACATAGGTCACATAAGAATATAAATATTCTTACATTCTCCCACTTGACCTTTGTATCGTCTTCAAGGTTTAATTACCGTAATGCGCACTTTTACATTGAGTTCTAAATATCCTTTAAATACTATAAAATTATAACTAATCGAATCATGGTGGTCACAAATCATTAAGCGACATAATCCCTTGCATGTATCACAAACCAATTCCAACTTTATATTTTATCTTTTGATTGAGAAGAACCTTAATTCTCAATTTTATCATATGTTATCCAAGAACCATAATAAATACATACTATAATGATAACATATTCAATAAAACAGAAACACAACTTTAATTGAATTCCAAGTGTCTTACACCTTATGAGCACAATATAATTCACAAGCAAGACTTTTTCTCTAATACCCATATATTTTTCATGGCCAATAAACATTTAGGTGATAATCATTTATTTAATGGATCCGCTCTAATTATATTTTTCCTTATATGCTCAATGGACACTTTATGTTTCTGTACTTCTTCATTTACAGAAAAGTACTTCAACGTCATGCATATCACCTTTCAAGTACTTATCTTCTTTTAGAAGAAGATTTCAGCGAAATTATACCATAAATTCTCAGCGCCTTGGCTATAATGCTAACATTCCCAAGTCCCAAGATTAAGTTTCGCAATAACTTTTCACGAACCCTGACCTTAAAGCATGTCAAAATTCAACTTTTATAGTGGAAATAGCAATGACAAACTATTTTCACTTTTCCATTATATTGCTCCCACGACTTAAAGGAACAAATAGCCAAACGTCAATTTTCTACTATGACGCATCTAGCATAGTCTGAATCTGAATATCCAATGACCTCTAAGTCATCGGATCCCCTTTGCATAAGCATGTGCTCTTTTGTGCCTTGCAAGTACCTGAGGACTTTCATTGCAGCTTTCTAGTGATCCTTTCGGAATTACTTTGATATCGACCCAACATACCAACAATAATGTAATATTCGGTCGCCTACATGTTTGAACATAGTTCAACCTACCAACCACTGATGCATATGGAATTCTTTCAATTTCCTTACGCTCCAATTCACTTTTAGGACATTGTCCGTCTTCTGAATTGGAGCTATCTTTATAGAGCAATTTTTTTTCCATTCTATCTCTCTAAAATTTTATTGATATATCCTTTATGAGACAAATTCAATAATCCTTGCGATAAACTCAAAATATTTCTATTTCGATCACATAAGATGTCTCATTTATATCTTCATTTCAAAATCCTTATGCTCCAATTCACTTTTAGGACATTTCATTTACCGAACTTGTCTCCCTTCTGAATTAGAGCAATCCTTACAGAGAGATACTATTTATTAAGATCATGTAACATACTCATATCATTTGCAACAAACAAAATTTCATCAACATATAAGACTCACTTTATAAACTTGCTCCCACTGATTTTTACATAGATACATCGATCAATAATGATCTCTATAAATTCATATGACATAATGGTACCATTAAACATTAAAATACCATTCACATGAAGCTTATTTTAACCCATATAATGACCTACTCAACTTACATACTAATTTTTCTTGTCATGTGGTTAAGAATCCTTCAGGTTAGTCCATATATATTTTCTTTACAATTTCTCCATCTAGAAAGGTGATTTTTACATCCATTTGATAAAGCTCAAGATCATAATGAGCCACCAAAGTCAAAATAATTCTTAAAGAATAGTCACTTTTCATAGCTCGTTGGAATGAGTAAATATTTATCACGGCTTATGTCACATTCACTTTTAATAGGGTAAACCATAGTCATTTGAAACGACATATATTATTTTCCTTACTGATCGTCTCAATATTTATTGTGGTTCACTAATCTCTTCTAGAATTGTGACAGGTTCATCTACTTCATTTTCGGTTAGTGGGTTTTACACATCATCATGTTGTTCTATTGTGTCTTTTGATTGTGATACAATAGGAAAACAGCCTTAGGTGCAACAACATGTGGATGAACTTTATCGTGGACTTCATGAACATCGACCTTTCACCACTCCCACTAGTTTTCACCATTTTCAATGAACCACACATTTCCCGTTTAAACTATTCTCGTACTATGGTTAGAATAATAAAGTGTAACCCCTTCAATTTTTCCGGATAGCCAATAAAAACAATTCACTGACAATCCTTGAATCAAGAATCTTTTCATGTGAGTTATATATAACATAATTTATGCTCGACCAACCTAATTACGAATATGCCTTAAGCTAAGTTTCCTTTTCGTCCACAGTTCAAAAAAATGTTTTAGGAACTGTCTTACTGGGAACCTAATTAAGCATATACGTCGTAGTCTTTAAGGCATAAATCCACAATGAAAAGGGTAAAGTATAACAACTTAACATACTTCTAACCATTTCCATTAATGTACGATTCCACCTTTCCACTACACCATCCTGTAGCGGAGTATTAAGCATTGTATACCGTGCAAAAATACCTCTACTTCGAAAAACTTTACAAATGGACATGAATAATATCTATTATAAAAACTCAACAACTCTATCCGATCTCACAACGTTAACATTTCTATCTAACTGCCATCCACTTCGTCAATGAATACCTTTTGGACATTCACTGGCTTGGATCTTTTATGCAATAGATACTTATTCCATAATGTGAGTAATCGTCAATAAAGATGATAAAGTAATTCTTATCAACCCAAAAAGGAGTATCAAAATGATCGCATATATTAGTATGTATTAACTTAATAAGCTGAGTGCTTCTCGTGGCTGATTTCTTTATAATGTGTTTAGTTTGCTTCCCTTTAATGCAATCTATACACTTATTTAGGACACTAAATTCCTATTTTCAGGAAGACTTTCATACTTTACCAATCTCGTAATCCTTTCTTTGGAAATAGGACCTAATCTTTAATGCCACAAGAATGCCAAACTTTTACTTGACGAAAAACCTTTAACGCCTCTACTATCAATATTAAATAAGGATTCAAAAACTTTACATCAAGATTGTATCCATTAAGTGAATCAAATAATGTACCATTACCATAATAGTAATAATTTCAGTACGATGTGGATACCATATCCAATCTTGATATTAAAACTTAAGTTATCCAATCCACTTACAAAAATAATATTTATAGCACACTCAGGCACACAGAGATAACCGTTAAGATCTACATGACATCTGATGTCTAAGATCAATCTATAAGTCTCAATGCCTTCGTTCCATGCCTTTATCATGTTTCTTATGAACAATTATTGTTTAAATCCTTTTGTAGATTGGATCAAACTGAATCCATGTTTAACATAAGACATATGAATTGTAGGACCAAAACTGACCACTAAGTATTATTGGGCTCTTCGATAAGATTTAATTTAATGTAAACAAGACTGTTGTGTTCAACTTTCTTATAGAACCAAGGCTTCCTCTTAGGACAATCTTTCCTGGAGTGTTCTATTTGCTTGCAAATGAAACACTTCTTTTCATCATGGATATGCTTTTTGGACCTTTCATAAAAAAATTATCCTTCCTTTTGTCCTACTTACTTAGTTTTCCTTTACTGGTACCTACACTTCCAAGAACTATGAGATTCGCGATTTGATAATTTATTGTCTCTAATCTCCCTTCCTTTTAAACCAACATACCCTTTAATTCTTTAAACGTCCCATTTATCTTTAATGGTGTTATAATTTACCTGGAACTGGCTAAATTCAACATGTAGGGAGTTTATGATAAATTTGTCCAACATCGCTCATGAACCCTCCATTCTCAAGGTCGTTAACTTTACTGTCAAGTTAGACATGTTTGTCACATGATCGTCAATCGGCTGAGACCAGTCAAACTTCTTTGTAGTAAGCTCATTCATTATGCTTCTACATTTGACTTATCAGCCAAACCCGATTGTGAACACTCTTTTAATTTTCTTAATAAATTCCCTTACTTTTTCTGTCATGGGCAAGGATGACCTCAAATTTTCTGCCATTGTTATTCTCATAAGGCTCAACCTGTTTGATCACTCCCAAGTCTCACATCGAGATTTTTAGCTACAGAGTGACATCTACAATGGTTGAGGATTCCTCTTCCGTTAGTATGACATGGTCCAATATCTTTACACCCAGCATAAGCCGGATCTATTCGGACCATTCGCCATAATTTTTCCCATTAATTTAATGACAGAGTAAGCATATGCGTACAAATTTTATAAAGCTACAACATTTATACATGCTTATCTAATCGTGCTTGAGTTCTTTAACACAGATTCAAAAACAATAATAAAACTTTAAATAACATGCATTCAAGTAACCTTTGAGTAATACTTAAACACATGTACTTTCAGCGATGCTAAATATATGCTTTAATAATTAATCAAACTAAACATATATCAAATAAGCATGTTGCCTTTGGGTGTACATACTAAATGACACATGAATAAATGATTAATCCACTTCGTATATATCAACTATATACAATGATCCACCTTTGGGTGATCTCCCTGTATATAGATAATAAAATAATTGATCAATCAAACTCTAGTGTCATTTATAGAATCTCTATAATCATGATCGATTAATTAACATACATCATTTTCAATAAATAAATGCAATATAACAAGACCACTTTGGTGAAAAGCATGTTATATATTATTTAAATATTGAAATCTTTAATGGGTAGAATATCCTAATATTGTTTTAACATTTCATAAAACAATTACCCAACACAGAAGCGAAAACATATTAACCAAACTCGAAAAATCCAAGATCATTCAAATTTCGATTTTGAAATCACATAAATGGTGAATTAACCAAATCTAGATTGACTCTGATACCAACTGTAAGCCATATTTCTATGCTTTAATGATTTCAATAATGAAATCTAATTCTAGATTTGAATTAATTCAACCATAACATTATACTATAAAGTGGAGATAAAATCACCAACCTCCATCCATGTTTTCTTCATTTGATGTAGAGGTTGAATCCACCAATTGATGTTCGTTCTTTCTTTGACTAAATTCTCCAATTGATGTTATCCCCTCTTTAACCGCTAATCTTTAATGATTCTTTTGATGGACAAAGAATCAACAAATTTAAATACATATATACATGTATTCTCTCTTCGCCAAGAGACTCTGTATACACATATTCATACTTTACTTAAGCATGCCTTTATGGTTTATCTTTAATGCACACAAGTAAAATATATGTACATGTATGATCTCTGTCGTCTCATTTTGCATGGCATCTATATCTATTTATAGATAATCAACCGACGCCATTAACCAACAATTGAAGAGACGTGACTTTTCAATACAATAACCATAATGAAGTTATATCAAAATAGCTTCTTTCTCGTATCAAAAGTCAACCGCCAGTTTCCTTCAACGGCATTACATATGTATATTACTACTTTAATAAATAATTACTATACCATTTATATATATGCATATCAAGAAACCATTCGAAGAGTTGTGATCAATGTCGAATCAATTTTAAAGACCGAACTAGAGACCAAATCTGGGCCATTAGATCTAGTTTTTTTTATGAGATGTGCAGTTGTGTAAATTTTTCGGTCTTCATTACAAGCCCATTTTACTTCATTGTATAGGTTTATTACTTCATTCCGTACGTAATACCTTGAAACTACAACATGTTTTTACTTTCTTCCAATAGGTTTTGAAATGATTCAACATATCTTTCATTTGAATTCACTGACCTGAGTTTTTACTTTATTTACATTAAAAAGTGCAATTTATTCAAGTGCGTTTATTACTTCATTCAGAAACGTTATTACTTCATTGGATAAGGTTTTTACTTCATTCCAGTAGGACTTCAAATGCTTCTACACATACTTCATTCCAATAATTTATTACATCATTCCATGTGTTTATTACACCATATCAGTGTTGTGGCGGTGGTGATAGATATTGTAGAGAGAAAGAACGGCACGCGACGACGAAACCGCATTTACGTACTGAAATGAAGTAATAATGCTACTGGAATGAAGTAAAAACCTACTGGAATGAAGTTAAATCTTCGTAACATGTTAGTATGACTTATTTACCTTCGGATGAATTAAAATAGGCTCGTGATGAAGGCGAAAATAATTGATAAATTTGTGTCTCTCATTCATAAAAAACTACATCTAAAAACCCTAATT
This sequence comes from Salvia splendens, assembly GCF_004379255.2. Lineage (NCBI taxonomy): Eukaryota > Viridiplantae > Streptophyta > Magnoliopsida > Lamiales > Lamiaceae > Salvia > Salvia splendens. The sequence goes on from NC_056036.1 coordinate 28,985,372, forward strand.
TGGTATGGTTCGGTGGTTCGGTCTTTAAGAGTGGATTTGTGAATAATGAGACTCACCATTCGAATATACATATATATTATCTTTAATGTATAGTGTAATATTTTATTACGTGGTAAGAAGGGAGGGTTATCACATCCAATTCTAATTATTTAATTGAAACAGATCCATCACGGAATCGTCTTTAATATTATAATCCTTAACTTTTATTATTATAAACTTAATCTTTATTATTAAACGAATAGATACATAGGTCACATAAGAATATAAATATTCTTACAAATATCCTTGTTGGAGTTTCTTGATTATTATATTTCCTGTGTTGTTATCGATGGCCATGAAGCTGATCCATTGGAGTGTCGTATTGCTGATGCAGTTTATGCAGTTGAGGATGTTATCGAATCCCAAATTGTGCGTCAAATTCAGAAACGATACACTGCTGTTGAAGATAATGACTTCTTTCATGATTGTAACAACCCGGAAAAAAAAATCAAAAAAAAAGAAGAAGAAAACGTCTCTCACTCCTATCCTCACGTTGAAACCGCTCTCCCCTCACTCCATAAATCTCTCCCCCATCTAAACCAAATCTCCACATGCATATCTCCCCATGATTCCACGTTTTCTTCAGTTCTATTAATTCCAAGAAAATCAAGAATTAGAAATACAAAGAAGAAGTGTGAGCACAGTACCAGTTGAGGCCTAAGAAGAAGATCAAGCATCCAGTGTTTTGCAAATTATCAACGGTTCCCCTGAATTTTACTCTATTTTCAACTGCTTTTATTGGCATATCTCTATCTGCTCGAAAATATCCACCCATCTTTCTCCCCTGGTAATTAAGTCGTTCGTTGGTTGCTAGTTGGAGTTGCGTAGTTGGGGGATTGAAGAAATTCGAGTTGAGATAATTGCTCTCCGGTTGAATGGGGATTTGCCGGCGACAACCAGCGAAGGAGAAGAGAGACTGGAGTCAACAGCGGCTGACGTGACAGATTGTGCTGCAGCAGCAGCAGCAACGGCGACGCGACCTCGACTCTGGGCTGGATCGCGCACAGCCACGGTGGGAGGAAAGCAGCAACGATGCCAGCGTCGAGTGCGAACAGCACCGTGCAGCGAGGGATCAGCAGCGACGCCTTGGAGAAGAGAGCAGCAGCGGCTGACCCGGTGACTACGCCGACAGCACCATGGCGGCAGCGTCATATCTTCTCGGCAAGCAGTGGCCGGTGGCGTGGAGTGAATCGGGAAGGCGACGGGGAAGGTGAAGATGCAGAAGCAGATAGGAGGCGATGCGCCGTCGTACTGCTACGCGTGCTTCTCCGGTAATTATCCGGTGCAGCCGACGGGGTTTTGGGGAAGATTCCAATTGATGAGTAAATTGGGAAATTATGCAAGGAATTCATTGTGCCTTTGCATACTGATGCGGCGCAGGCTTTGGGAAATTCCCTAATTTTGGGCATAATTAAAATGAAGGAGAAATAGGTGAAATACCGATGGTGAAGAGGAAGTGATGTTGGGCCACTTTGGTTTGGGCCTCACAAATAAGGTGGAGAATTAAGGTGGCCAAGTAGAAAATTAATTTGTGTCATATTACAAATTAAAAAGAGATAGGCTAAGGGGAACACTCATGATGACGAAGGCTTTTCATGCACGCTTTTCGGGGATGGAATGAAGCACAAGTTAAAGCTTTAAACAAACGAGGTGGGCTTTCGAACTAAATACTTTCAAGAGCTTTAGTTTTAATATATTGATTCGAGCATCATTTTATGTGACGAAATTCCTTTTAACTGAGATTGCAAGTATTATTAATTTTATTCGATGATGATGTGATTTATGTGCTTAAAGTGAAATGATTAAAGTGAAAGTGATGTTATGTGATATATGTGTTGATTTATCAAGTGATTTGTGAATTGCTTGGCTTTGTTGATGTGATGTGAATTGATGCTCGACCTTGACAGAAAAGTGATTTATGCTTCAAATACGTTTTTGAGGAAAATAAAGTTTGCAAAGGGAATGTCATGCCATGTTTTTGTTTTGAGAAATGCCTATCGGTTTGTTTAGCAAGGGAGTTGTCTCTACTAGACCTATTGAAATCGAATTCGGGTCTGACTAGGAAGTGAGTTCCTACTCAGGCTAGTGTACACCACGTAGATCGTGCGCTATCTCTTCGAGTTGGCCGGTCTAGTGACTTTGAATGTGGCCGCATTCCTTGTCATGTATGTTGAGGTTGTTGAGATGATGTTGTTGAGGTTGTTGAGATGATGATGTTGATGATTGCTTAGTGGGGAGTGAGTCCCTACTATGAGTTTAATCAAATTCGGGTCCTAGCAAGGGTGCGTCTCTGCTTGGGCTAGTGTACACGATGAGGACTGTGAGTCATCGAACGGGTTGGCCGGTTTTCGTGCTCGTGGAAAGTGGCCCCCTTACACGGCACCCTAAAGAACATATATGGCAGTTTCTTAAATAAATCAAGGAGAAATGATTGTGTTTTGAAATGATGAGGAAAAAGGATTTGAGGATGAGTTGAAAGTTTGTGTTTGAGATATTTTTAGTGTCTCGGGCCTTTTCAAGATTAAAACCCCGAGGTCACTCAATGGTGGCATGATATAACTGTTTTTATAAAATTGTTTTGGCATTTGTTCACTGAGTACATCAAGTACTCAGCCCTGCATGTGTTTTTCTTATGTGCAGGTTGAGCGGTGACGAGCGCGGTGGGTGTTTAGCATAAAAGTGAAGAATGTCTATCAAATGTCTAGAATATGTTGTGTCTTCATACATAGCATTATTCTACTCTCGAAATGCTTCCGCTAAATATTGTTTCTTTTGATGTTCGTGTATTGTTGAGATATTTTCATTTGGAGTTGTTGATTGTTGAAATGGTACTCTGATTTTATTCGAGCTATTCCCGTTTGTTTCGAGCTATTGTCGATTTGTGTTGATTCCCCCCTTTCTTCCCCGCTTCTTTAACCCTCCCCTAGTCGTGATCAACCGTGTTTTCTATCCTTAGAAAATGCGGGCGTGACAATGATTTACAGAAAGTTATAGACGAAATGAATCTAATCAAGAAAGAGGTGAAGAAGATTGCAGTCGGAACTCAGCTGCAGCAAAAACCCACTGTTTCTATTTTGACGACTTCTTCCACTGTGAAGGAAAACATGATGGTAGGGTTTGAAGAAGTGTTCCTTGAAGCTTTGGGTTTAAAGAAATCTATTTGGGAATGCACTTATTAAGGAGCATTTTGATATTTGTGCTTGGACTTCAATTTCTCAAACCTATAATGTTAGAGACATACTTAGAGAAATTCTTTTTCAAGCAAGTGGAGAGTCGAGTTATCTAAGCGAGTACGAATTGGGGGATAAATTATACAAATTTTTATATGGCAGAAGGTATCTACTTATAATGGATGATATGTGGAGTGGAGAAGTGTGGGAGAAGATGAATTTTTTCCTTCCAGATAACAAAAACCAGAGTCGAATTTCTTGAAGATGGTAACCGAGAGGGATAAGGGATAAAAGGCTAGGCATGGTGAATTGCAGAGAACAAAGTTTATGATTTTCTTATTTCTGTATTTCTGTGTATTTTACATTGTATACAATGATCTCTTTTTATAGGAGAGAAATACAAGTATATTTGGAAACATATCAATCTATTCTAGGTATAATCACTAATTGGTATTCTCCTAAAATAGATTTATTTCTTTCCTTGATTCTTTCCTTGAATTGTGTCTTCTTGGGTTTGACACTCCCCCTCAAGTTGAGCCGCGGCATCTCCGATGCTCAACTTGCCAAGAACTTCTTTGAACACTTTAGAATTCACAGCTTTGGTTAAGATGTCTGCCAGCTGATCCTCTGACCTCACAAATGGAAATTCTATGACTCCTTTTTCTAGGTTCTCCTTAATGAAATGTCGATCTACTTCCACATGCTTAGTCCTGTCATGTTGCACTGGATTTTCTGAAATACTGATCGCCGCCTTGTTGTCACAGAATAACTGACTCTTCTGTGTTGGAGGAAATCCTATCTCCGTAAGTAACCTCCGCAACCACATAATCTCCGTTAAACCACTCTTGATTCCTCGGAACTCTGCTTCCGCACTAGATAAGGCAACGACCTTTTGTTTCTTGCTTCTCCAAGTGACCAGGTTTCCCCCTACGAACGTGAAGTATCCTCCCGTAGATTTCCTATCAACTGGATTGCTTGCCCAATCAGCGTCAGTGTATCCATGAACCTCCAGATCTCCTCCTTTTTCTAGGAGTACTCCGTATCCTACAGTCCCCTTCAGATATCTTACAATCTTCAAGGCAGCCTCCATATGGTCTTCTTGCGGTTTGTGCATAAACTGACTGACTATACCAACGACATAGGTAATATCTGGTCGAGTATGTGAGAGATAGATCAACTTTCCCACCAATCGTTGATACTTCTCCCGGTCTGCTAGCTTTGCTCATTCTTCTATCTTCAATCCATGGTTGGGTACCATAGGAATATCTGAGGGCTTGCAATCTAGTAAACCAGTCTCTGCTACTAAATCCAGTACGTACTTCTTCTGTCTCAGGAAGATTCCCTTCTTCGATCTCAAGACTTCGATTCCAAGGAAATATTTCAGTGCCCCCAACTCTTTCATCTCGAACTCCTTAGATAGATTCTCCTTCAGATTCTTGATTTCCTCTTCATCGTCTCCTGTGATAATCATGTCGTCCACATAGATGATCAGACATGTCACCTTGCCGTCCTTCTTCTTAATGAACAATGTGTGGTCAGAGTGGCTTTGTTCATACTCATGCTTGAACATTGCCTGGCAGAATCTCCCAAACCATATCCGGGCAGACTGTTTTAGTCCATACAAGGTTTTCCTCAATCTGCACACCTGTCCGTCTCCGAATTCTCCAAGAAAACCTGGAGGGGCTTCCATGTAGACTTCCTTATTTTCTTCCAACTCTCCATGTAAAAAGGCGTTAGTGACATCCAGCTGATGTAAAGGCCAATCTCTAGATGCAGCTATAGACAACAGTGTTCTAACTGTATTTAGCTTGGCTACCGGAGAGAACGTCTCTGCATAATCCACTCCATAGACCTGAGTGTATCCCTTAGCCAGCAGTCGTGCTTTATACCTCTCGATTGAACCACCTGCTCGTCTTTTGATTGTGAAGACCCATCGACATCCTACTGGCTTCTTTCCCTTTGGTAGAGTACACTTCTCCCATGTTCCATTCTTTATTAAGGCATCTATCTCTTTCTTCATTGCCTCCCTCCAATGTTTGTGTTTCATCACCTCCTCAAAGGATTGAGGAATCTCATCCTCATAGAGGGCAGCCTCAAAAGCTCTAGCAATTTCTGTGAGATGTCCCTGCACAAGATTAGTTATAGAATATTGGGACTTTCATCCTTTCCAGTCTGGAGAGTATCGCCGAGGAGGAACGCCTCTCGTACTCCTTAGCGGTAACTCATAACCCATGTCTGCTTGTTCCTCAATTTCCTCATTCTCCCTGTCACTATTAGTTTCTTCCACAGGATCCCTGACCGGGGGTAGTTCGAGGTGTCGCCGAACTCCTCGTCCTGCACATTGGAACTTGACGGCCCGGCGTTACAGCTAACTGTCTCTGGTGGACCGACGTTTAGAACATGTTGACTTGGACTCGTCAAGTTTCCCTCCCCCTGCCTGTTGTGATTCTCTTCCTGGTTTGGTGCAGGCTCGGGTATTGGTGTAGGTGTAGGTTCGGGTACAGGTGTGGGTGTAGGTGTAGGTGTAGGTGTAGGTTCGGGTATTGGTGTCGGTAGCCATCCTAGTGAGTCATTTTTCGGAATTTCTGGTCGACTCTCCCCCTGACCGCTAGGTTGGCTATAGAAGTATTCTCCCTCAACAAAGTCGCAATTCATGGTGGTATACATGGTTCTTGTTTTAGGATCATAGCATCTGTAGCCCTTTTGATTCCGACCATACCCTAGGAAAACACATTTAACAGCACAAGGGGAAAATATAGACCGCTCGTGTTTGGGAATATGGACAAAGACGGAGCACCCAAATATCCTAGGTTCTAGACGAAGAGATGATAGGATAGTGGCTTGGGCAGATAGGATGTCCAAAGGTGTTTTGAAGTCCAGGCTTTTGGTAGGGAGACGGTTTAGAAGGTAGACAACAGTGGCTACGGCTTCTGGCCAAAAAGATTTTGGGATTCGGGATTCGATTAGGAAGGCTCGTGTGACTTCTAGAATATATCGGTTTTTCCTTTCTGCTACCCCATTCTGTTCAGGAGTATGTGGACAGGTGGTTTGGTGGACTAATCCCTTTTCAGTGAAGAAAACTGCATTTTAGAATTGACAAACTCCCCCCCATTATCGGATCAAAGGATTTGAATATTGTGTTTGTATTGAGTTTGTACGAAGGTATAGAATTGGGTGAACTTGTCAAAAACTTCAGATTTTGTTTTTAAGAAATAAACCCAAGTCATGCGTGTATAATCATCAACAAACAACAAAAAATAGCAAAAGCCCGATCCCCAGTAACAGGTGCAGGCCCCACACATCCGAATAAATTAATGAAAAGGGAGTTTTTACTCTAGTATTATTTAACTTAAACGAATGTCTATGGCTTTTGGCCAAAAAACATGTTTCACAATTAAAGGTAAAAGAAAAATTCAACTTAGGAAAAAGCAGACGGAAATATTCTATAGATGGGTGCCCTAACCAGCGATGCCAAAGCCAAGCCTGTTTATCGGTCAGTCCGTGAGACAGCAACGCAATACTCTGATGGGCCACCTCATCCACATAGTACAGTCCGTGTCGTTCAGTGCCACGCCCAACTATCGTCCCCGTTTGGGTATCCTGCAGTAAACAGAAACGAGGCTGCATTAGTAACTTGCAGTTCAATTCTTTAGTCGCATGACTAACTGACAATAATTTGTGAGATAGTGACGAAACAAATAAGCAATTCGAGAGTCGAAGGGTTTGGGAGATAGTGATGGTTCCCGCCCCCTGAACAGGTGCCAGCTCTCCACTCGCAGTTTGAACATGGGTTTTATTTGACTTGGAAATACTTTCAAAAGTCATTGTGTCAGTTGCACCACAATCAAAAATCCAAATTTTATTCTTTTCTCTTATTTCTGAGGTAGAAGACATGGCCAAGGCTTCAAAGGAATTTTGGCATTTTATTGTGGGATGTATCACAAGATTTTCACAAGGTTTAGGGGCTGGAATGTGTTTATGAGGAATTTTGGGGAGTTTAGAGGAGTTATTTTCGAAGTGGGGTACGGGGTCCAATATGTGAGGAGTTTTGGGGCTGGAAACAATAAGTCTATTGGGATGGGGTAAAAAACGTTATTTGGCAGAACTTGGAGGGTTCAAATGAGAGAACCCCCCTTTACGTTCACTCCAAACCCTAGACGGGTCCGCCGCGTTTGCTTCTCTTCCAATCTGCACTCTCGCCGCCGTGACAGTGACTACGGCTTTCTCCTCCTCGCGTCCGCCATAATTTCCGGTGGTGGTTGGAGTACCGAAGCCACCCACCGCGTGCTCGGCGTAGGTGGCTTGGCCTCCGACCGCCGCTGCTACTGATGCCGATGCCCTCGGTCCGCCGCGATTCGCCACCCTCTGGAGCTTGGATTTCTTCATTTCATCCCACCATTCGGGATACCCTTGAATGAGGAAGCATGTATCTTTTGTATGCCTCTTTCCTCCGCAATGGCTACAAAACAATTTGCTTTTATCTTCGTCGCCTTTGCGGTGATCGGCTGGATACCGGGACGGTGCCGGTGGTGGCGGTGGAGGCTGACTGGTCCTGTTGCGATCGAATACGATTAGTCCCGCTCTAATTTCGGAGCCTGGTTGTTCGGTAGGTTTCAATATTCGCGCATTGTCGGCATTGCGCCTCACCATCGCGTATGCCTCTCGAGGAGTCGGTAATGGCTCTTTGTTGATGATCTCCTTCTTGACTGATTCATACCGTTCATCGAGTGCGGTAAGAACTAATACACCCTCATCCTTTGGGTCCGTTGATTGTCTTTCTCGATTGACGGAGGATGGTCAATCGTGCTTGGATCTCGGGCGTCTATGGATATCCACAGATCCTGTAATTTTTGCCACAATGCTTCCAAGGTCATTCCTCCTTGTTTGATCGTCATACATTGTCTGTGTAGGTCGTACACCTGAAATGGATCTCTCCCGCTGCCATACGTGATTGTCAGGCCCTACCAGAGGTCCTTGGCGGTCGCGTATTGAGAAACTTCATTTACAAGGTCGGATTCGATGTTGTTGATAATCCAATTAAAGGTGCAGTGATCTCTCTGCTGCCACCTCGGGTAATTTGGGTCGGTTATCGGCGGTTCGGGGTCTGAAACTCCTATTATGTGAGAGGTCAGCCCTTTACCGCCAATAGCCCTCTTCATCAGGTTGGCCCATAGGGGATAGTTGTTCCCGTTGAGCTTTGTTTTAATGGTTACTTCCCCCAGCGATTCTGGCTGGGTTGAGGGGTTTTTCGAGCTCTGCCCTGATGAAAATTCCTTAAATTTCAGGAATTCAGCAAATTGTGCCGCGAAATCTGGTGGAAAATTGGTTTGGTTTGAAGTGTTTGTGTTATGTGGATCTGTGTTTGAACTCTCGGTGGTTTCTGACATTTTGTTTGCTCACAGGGTTAAGGACAGACAGTCGGGATAGGTAGCCTTGGGACGGTGATGAACTCTCTCTGAGTCCCCACCTTAATAACCTGCTCTGATACCATCTTGAAGATGGTAACCGAGAGGGATAAGGGATAAAAGGCTAGGCATGGTGAATTGCAGAGAACAAAGTTTATGATTCTCTTATTTCTGTATTTCTGTGTATTTTACATTGTATACAATGATCTCTTTTTATAGGAGAGAAATACAAGTATATTTGGAAACATATCAATCTATTCTAGGTATAATCACTAATTGATATTCTCCTAAAATAGATTTATTTCTTTCCTTAATTCTTTCCTTGAATTGTGTCTTCTAGGGTTTGACAGAATTATCTTAACAACTAGGCTGTCAAACTTGTGTTCTCAGCTGAATACATCTTATAGTGAAATTCCTAGGTGAGGATAGTAGTCGGCATTTGTTTTGCAAGACAGTGTTTGGAAAACAAAGTTGTCCTCTTGAGTTGGGAAATATTGGAAAGAATATTGTAGCGAATTGTAAAGGACTTCCTTTATCAATTACTACAATAGGAGGTCTTTTGACAAAATCTGAGCGCACAATAGTGTATTGGGAGCGTATAGAGAAAATTTTAAATTCAATTATTATTAACAGTAATGATGAATTTTGCTTAAAAATATTGAGGATGAGCTATATCTATTTGCCAATCTATTTGAAGCCATGTTTTTTGTATATGGGTGTTTTTGAGGAAAATCGTAGGATTTGTGTGTCAACGCTCAAGAAGCTAAGGATTTCTAAAGTAATTTTAAAACCAAAGAATGGGAAATGTTTGGAAACAATTGCGCAAGAGTACTTTAATGAGTTGGTTGATAGGAATCTCATTTTAGTTGAGGAGTTGGGGTATATTAGAAGTGTTAAGTATTGTAAAGTTCATGATTTGTTGAGAGTTATGTGTTTGAAAGAAGTTGATAAGGAAAGGTTTTATCATGTCATAAGAGATGATCCTCCAGCCAATATTGGTGAACGTCGGGTTGTTTTCCCACGTAAAACTACAATGATGTTTACAAGTGAAGTCTTGGGAACTTTATCTCATGCTCGTTCCATAATTTGTGACCATGGAAAGTGGGATGGAGAAGTTCAACTGCCTCGCAATCTTCGATTGTTGAGGACTTTCAAAGCATATGAAAAGTATAGTGTGAATGGCACTTATTTCCTAGATAATGTGCTTGAATTGGTGAACTTACGGTACCTTGCTGTTACGAGTCCAATTTCCCTTGTCCGATTGATATCCTTTGGACTCTACACTCGTTGATTATTCGTTGTCAACAATATCTTATTGCACCGATTGAAATTTGGAAACTGCATCAACTTCGGCATCTCGTGTTTGATGATGGCAAGGTGATTCTGCCGGATCCTCCTAGTGGTGACAATGACATTGTTATCATGGAGAATCTGCAAACACTAAAAGGAGTTGTGAATCTGTATTTGAATGAGGAGGTGGTTAAAAGAATTCTCAATGTGAGGAAATTGCATATAAGCTACACTGAGAAACAAATGGAGGAAGAAAACTGCCTCAGCCATCTTCAGCATTTGAGTAAATTGGAAAACTTTCGATGCTCCACCGAATATGGATAGGAAAAGTGTCACGAACGCCCTTTTAGGGTAATTAAATGCGGCGATCGTGACCTAACATGATTTAAATGCAATCGAATAAAAGGGGCTAGGGTTTTATAAAAAGGGGTTTGACCAATGAAATAAATGAACAATAAATCAAGAGAAAAGGGTCAGGGTGACGCTTTGACAGATGGACCAAAGGAGAAAACAATTATAATCATTGGTATTCAAGATAACAAAGGGTTCAACGTACTCCAAAATGTATCATGTCTTTAGATTCTAAACGGAACTCAAAATAGTGTCAAGATCAAACAATAAGTAAAACAGGTTTCAGCGGAAGCATCCAAGAGAAAAGTGAAGTTATGTGTGAAGACACAACAACACTCACAGATCAAAGATAAACAATTCCTCCTTCAATTAACTTGCTCAACACCCACAGATCAAAGATAAACCATACTCTCGCCGCCGCTCAACCTGCACATAGGGAAAACACACGCAGGGCTGAGTACTATAAAGATACTCAGTGGACTTATGCCGAAAACATTTTCATAAAAATTATTATTTATCATGCCATACATACGTAACCATCGGGGTTTAGTTTTAGAAAGGCCCGAGGCACTCAAAATCATAGACGTTAGCCATATCTGCTCATACATGACATGGAATGTGGCCACAAACCAAGTCACTAGACCGGCCAGCCCGTACACTAGCACACAGTCTACCATAGGTGTACACTAATCCAAGTAGGGTTTGTGGCCCTACGAGGACCCGAATTCGATTTAAATAATAGTGGCGAAGCTACATCAGATATGCACGTTAAAATCAAAACACGTCATGATAAACATAGTTGCATTTCCATCGATAAAATCTTTAGGACATTGTCCTTATTTAAAAGAAAGCCCACCTCGACGGCTTAGATCTCAAGTACTTTCTTCCCCTTGCTATCACGCTGAGAGCGCGAGTTATCACCTTTAAAATTTATAAATCAGTCTCAATTATCGACTCAAAATCATGCATGTCCCCAACGTTTCCCTTTTCCCATCAATTCGTTTTATCAACATAATGAAACACACCATAGCATACATCAACGTACAACACATCACTACATCATAGAATGGGTTCCTTAACACATATGCATCATGTATATCATTCAAAGCTTAACAACATAGATTATCTTTGCATGACTTAAATCTGACAGAAAAGCGCAGTCGTTTTGTAAAAATTCCATCCGACCTCCGTTGGGGCTGAAATTTTTCCACAACCCATTATACACATCAAAGGTCATCCAGTTAAAATTTCACATCAAAATCACATGTTTAGGTCGGTCAAATCAAAAACGAAACTCACTGGTCGAGAATACAAATTCTGACAAAACTGCGTAGTCGACTTCAATAATTCATTAAAACTTCATCTTTCGACCAAAAAGGCTGATTTTCACATACAACACAGAAGACACCTTGAAGATTACTAAGTTAAAATGTCACACCAGAATAAGATCGTTTGGTCAGTCAAACACACGTCGGAATCTACTATCCGAACACCACAGTTGTCATGCTTTTAAATTTTGAATTAGGGTTTATCAAATATTCATCCCAACGTATATGTTCATACTTCCAACACATAGTCACGCTTCAAAAAGATCTCACCATCATGTTCTCATATATTCACATAGCATTCACCACAATCATCCACAAGTTTATTCTTAAACAACCTAAATGCATATACATATCTTCTCTTTTTTTTCATGCAACCATCAGTCCCACCCGATTAAGTATTAGATCTACGATCTCTACCCTTATTATATGCATGATGGAATCAAAATTGAGGTTTTAATGGAGAGGATGAGGAAAAGAAGTTCAATTATACCTCTCTTCATTGAAACGATCGGTAGAACGACGTATAATCTTGGTTCTTCAACAATTCTTGGCAAAGAATGAAGAGATCTTGAGGGGAAAATAAAAACAAGTGGAAGAGGAGTAGAGAGGAGAAGAGTGGCGTGTGGGATGTGAGGGAGGCGTGTAGTTGGCTAGGGTTAGGATTTTTCTTTTCTCTCTTATTTATAGAGTTACAATATAATCCCCAATTAATTACATGAAGATTTGGGGGAGATTTGGTGGGGAGGAATCGACGTGATTTTTGGGGAGGAAAAAGGCGGATTTCGAAATTATAGACTATTTAATTAGCCTATGATTTAATTTGGTATTTCACGGAGTAAAATAGAATAATACGGAGCAGAATAAAAATAATAAATCCTCCCAATAAATAGTGAGTAGGCGATTTTTTTAATATATATTCTCCCACAAGGAATTAAATTCAAATCCTAATAGGATATGGCAAGTTTTGCTAGGATCTTTGAATTTATTCATGGGAGGGAATAAATAAGGGATCAAAATATATAATGAATAATTTCCTCCTCCCATAAATAGGAGAATTTTGAAATCTCCATGGTGTAAGGCATAGGTGTCGTTTTATCATGGAGAGAATAAGGAATAATCGGACTTTGGATTTAATTTGGATAAATATCCCAAGCAATTAATTAAATCCAAGGAAAAATAGGATTTCTTCTCCAATAATAACAGGGGTCGAAAATGCCAAATGAATACTGATGCTCTTATTTAATCTCACTCATCCCTTAAGAAATAATTCGCCACAATATATTTCACCCGGCATAGATTATTCACACAACCACGTCACAATTTCAACCATTTTTACTTCCACCACATATTCTCAACACTTTGATCTTTCAATGGCCACGTCATATGTTCCACATCTTTGACTATTCAACAACCACATCATATGCTCAATGGATTTGACTAATCAAATCAAATCTAAATTCCAAAACGCAATTAGGTCACACAGAAAACATGCTATTAATTCACTCATCATTTAACTCACATACTTTACGACATTAAAAGCATTAAATGCAAAAATTTAATGCTTCGCAAATTAGGGTTCCGAAAGTGGGGTGTTACATCCTACCACTCTTTAAAGAAATTTCGTCCCGAAATTTGGTACCTTCATGAGAAGTGTTCCGGGTACAATTCCATCATCTTGTCCTTAAGTTCCCACGTGGCTTCTTCATACCCGTGGTTTCTCCACAACACTTTTACGCTAGCTATCAATTTATTTCTCAAATTCTGAACCTTTCTGTCCAGGACCATTTGGGGTCTCTCCTCGTAGCTCAAGTCAGAATTCAACACAACTTATTCGTAATGAATCACATGCTTTGCGTCAAACGCGTATTTCCGCAACTGTGATACGTGAAAGACGCTATGCACATTTCCGAGACTTGGCGGTAGCGCCAATGGGTACGCAACGGGTCCTACTCCTTCTAGAATTTCATGAGGCCCTATAAATCGCGGTTTCAACTTTCCCTTAACACCAAAACGCATTATCCCTCTCGACGGAGATACTTTGAGGAAAGCTTTATCGCCAGCTTGAAATTGCAAGTCTGTTCGTCGGACATCCGCGTACGACTTTTGTCTATCCTGGGTTTCTTTGATTTTTTTTTCACGAATTTGTCGTACAAATTTTAATCATTTCTTTAACTACATCAGGTCCCAGTACTCTTCGTTTGCCAACTTCATCCCAATAGAGCGGCGATCTACACTTTCTTCCATACAAGGCTTCGTACGGCGCCATGTTTATCGTTGCTTGGAGACTGTTGTTGTAAGCGAATTCGATCAGCGGTAGCACTGGTTCCCAACTTCCTTCGCGGTCGAGCACCACGGTTCTTAACATGTCCTCGAGAGTTTGGATCGCCCTCTCGGATTGTCCATCGGTCTGCGGGTGAAGCGCCGTGCTAAAATTCAATCGAGTTCCAAGCTCGCGTTGCAGACTCATCCAAAATCTTGAAGTGAATTTTGGGTCACGGTCGGACGTGATTGTCACTGAGACTCCATGCAGTCACACTATTTCCTTTATGTAGATCTGAGCTAGCTTGCTCGATCCATGCGTTACGGGAATCGGTATGAAATGCGCACACTTGGTGAGTCGGTCTATAATTACCCATATGGCAGTATTCCCTTTTTGCGTCTTTGGCAATGCCGTCAAAAAATCCATGGCGATGTGCTCCCATTTCCACTCGGGAATTTCTAGTGGTTGCAACTTTCCGTACGATCATTGATGTAGAGCCTTCATTTGCTTGCAGGCTAAGCAGATTCCTATAAATGCCGCTATGTCTATCTTCATGCCATTCCATCGAAAGGACTTTTTCAAGTCTTGATACATCTTCATGCTTCCCGGGTGAGCGGTGTATGGAGTCTCATGAGCTTCACTCATGATCTCGTTCTTGAGTTCCACGTCGTTTGGTAAGCACAGTCTCCCTTCAAAAGTGAGGGCGTTGTCGGACTCCTCACTAAAACTTCCAGATTTTCCAGTTCTCACTTCAATTCGAATTTCTTCAAGTTTCGTATCCATCTGTTGAGTTGCAACGATTCTCATTCTTAGATTAGGTTCAACCACTAAGGTGGCAATTCGGCCTTCCACTGTTTCAGGTGCCCTTACCACTTCCAATTACATTTTACTAAACTCTCGTATTAGACTTTCCTCTTCCGTCAGAAAAGCGCCTAGTTGCGAATGGTTCCTTCGGCTCAAAGCATGTGTCATTACATTTGCTTTACCAGGGTGGTAGTTGATGCCACAATCGTAGTCTTTTACTAATTCGAGCCATCTTCGTTGTCGCATGTTCAAATCTTTCTGCTCGAAGAAATATTTCAGGCTCTTGTGGTCCGTAAAGATTTCACATCGAACTCCGTAGAGATGGTGCCTCCAAATCTTTAGGGCATGCACTACTGCTGCTAGCTCCAAGTCGTGGGTTGGGTAGTTCAACTCGTGCGGTCTCAATTGTCATGATGCTTAGGTGATCACTTTGTTGTTCTGCATCAACACGCATCCTGGTCCCACCTTCGAATCGTCGGTGCAGACTACGTAGTTCACTCCAGGCTCTGGCACAGCTAACACTGGCGCGGTGGTCAATTTCTCTTTCAAGAGTTGAAAACTTGCCTCACACTCCGGGGTCCAATTGACTTCGACTCCTTTCTTGAGTTGTTTGGCCATTGGTCTCGCTATCTTGGAGAACTCTTCTATGCTCCTCGGAGTTGGTCAAATAGGTCATCTATCCTCGGTATTGGATACTCGTTCTTGGGAGTCAATTTGTTCAACTCTCTATAGTTGATACACATTCTCATCGACCCGTCCTTTTTCTTGACGAAAAGCACCGGTGTGCCCCACGGTGAGACACTAGGCCTAACGAATCCTAGGTCCATGAGCTCTTGAAGTTGTATCCTGAGTTTCTCCAACTCTTTAGGCGCCATTCGATACGGTGCCTTAGACACAAGTGCGGCTCTTGGTTCGAGGTCGATCGTAAACCCCACTTGTTGATCTGGCGGCGGTCCAGGTAACACTTCGGGAAAAACGTCTGGAAATTCTCGTACAACAGCGACGTCTTCCACTTTCCTTTCCTCCATCTCCTCTCCGTTGAGATAAATGAGATATGCAGGACGCCCTTTCTTCATCATTGCGGTAGCTTGAAGTGCAGGGATTATAGCGGTTCGCCGGTTCATCTAGATTCCATGGTACACGATGGGTTCATTTCCTCGGAGCTTGTAGAGATATTTGTCTCTCCTTACAACGAATCATCGCAAAAATTCACGGTCAACCAATCCATCCCTAAAATTACGTCGATATCTCCCATCGCCATAACTTGCGGATCGTGAGCGACTAACTTAAGGTTTCCCATAGCGATTTCTATGTTCGAGCATGTTCGAGAGATTTCTATTGTCTCACCCACTGGTGAAGACACTACCATCTTATGTTCAGATTTTCTAACAGGCAAGCTCAATGTATTCACACACAAATCAGATACTAATGAATGCAATGCGCCCGTATCAAACAACACAACGACAGGAGTGTCGAAAATTTTGCCCATACCTGTCAGGTTTCCTTTTTCTCGGTCGTCTTGCTCCTGCTTCGGTTGTTTTTGTTCCAACGCGTACGTTCTAGCTGGAGACGGAAGTCTTGAGTGGGTTGTTGTTGTCGTGACAGCTGGTCGCGATTTCCCCTCGATTCACTCTGCGATGCCCTTGATTGCTAACGGGATCCTTGATCGTTCTGCCTCGATCCCGATCCTCCCTTCTTGCTCGGACACTCCCTAGAGAAGTGACCATTCCCTCTGCATTTGTAACACTTGGTAACGTTTTGATGCCGACATTCTCCGAAGTGATACTTAGAGCACACGTTGCACTGTGGTGCCCTGGATCGGTAGTCTCCTCGCTGACTAGAAGTATGTTGTCCTCCTCCGTGTTGAGATCGATGCTGACTCGACTGGTACCGTTTTCCGTCGTATGGAGTCTGAGAATCATCCCACTTCCTTTTCTCCCGGGAGTGGTGTGTCATTTTTGAGCATGTCTGACTATAGAAACTTATTCCTTGTGTATATCCGAGTCGACTACTGCATTTCCCTATCGTCTAGTATCAAGGATTCGAAATTTGACCCAACAGTCTTACTTGGATATGAACAGATTTCAAATTGTTGCAACATTGCTAAGGATGTCTTTAGTCGGGAAAGCTCCAAAATTAATCACGGAAACAAGAACAACAATGCAATGATTGAGTTTCATTGGACTCAACCCGTCCATTCTGAGAATTAAATGGTTTAGAGGTATCAAATAAAGCCCATAGAGCTTTGAGAATTTACTTCTGATGAGAGCTCAGAAGAACATGAGATAGGTCATGGAAACATGATGAAACTGTAAAAATTCTCAAATTCCATAGCCGACTGCTAGATCACAATTTGCAAAATTCTGGACAGCAATGAAGGATATCGTTCAACATATCAAGGCCTAAAATAATCAATCGCGGCAGGATTTAGAAACATGGGCAAATGTCATGAAATAGTACAAATGATGGTTCAACAACATCATGTTATTGGAAAAGATGAAATCACATCAATGGGTTCGCAGGTTTGTTAAAGACAACTCAAAGTGAATGGAACTTTTCAGAAATTTAACACGATCAACCCGTTAAGGAAGAAGAGAACAGGATAGCCTTAACTTGGTGTTGCAGAAAGAAAAATCATTGAGTATGAAACAATATATGTAGTGAAACCGAGCTAAAAAGAATTTCACTTCTGCAAGAAAGAACTTGTCACATGCATGTTTACAAAATAAAGAGGTGAACCAGTAGTTCCAAGAATAATAGTCCATTCTTTGAAGAAAACATGTCTGGAGGTGTGATCATACTGAAGGTCATAACTGCAAACAACCTTAGGAATGAAGTTCAATGACGGAAGTTCATAAGGTCAAAATATTGTCCTTATGAATGATGAATCAAAGGAGACTACTCAATCAAGTTATCCAACGTTACAAAGGCAAACACAAACTTTCGAGACAAGTGAGTCATGACTCGATATAGGGAAAAAAATGAACATTACTTGCAAATTGGGAGTCAACCAAGGTGTTTAAATAGACAAGGGCTCACGTTTATTCAAAACGTCCCGAAAAGAACTTAGAATCCAAATAAGTACTGTTGATTTCAAAAATCGTTCATTCGAGGGTCGCACTCCCTCGCACATTTTTCGCGAGCCTGAACATGGTAACATCGTTCTATGAAATCGTGGATTCCAAGTTGAGATTCATCGTATCGTCGAAATTAATAAATATTTTTGATGGTCGCATCTTCAAAGTCTTCTTGTCATGCCACGTAGTTTTCAAAGTGCATTGTCATTGCACACGTGGTCTTACAGTGTCGTAAACGCCGTCGTACTTGTGTCGCATAGCCACTTTGGCATGGTATGCAAGACTGCATAGTTTAATTAGATCTTAGGTGTGATCTCGCCATTGTGAGGATACACCAAAGTTTGAAATATATATACTTTCGTTGGTTTTATCACTCAGGAAAGTGATATTGCAGTTGTTAACTTACAACTAAGTTCTAGCACGTTCAGTCTGGCCTACCTCTTAGGCACTCTATAATTTCAAGTATAGCTTGAAGTCTCGTACTTCAACGTATATTGATCATTACCTAACTCAAGCTTCATATGGCTCCTACGTTCGCAACAAAGTTCAAAAGTTCCACATTTCACTTTAATAATGGTTCTACACAATACCTCGTACTTCATCGGTCATAAATTTTCATCACATAAACATCATCCATATATTGCACAATCAACACACTTATTCGTATAATCATTTGGTGTTCCATAGCATAACAAACATCATACATTAATATATGTGAATAGGAACACTCAGTCAATCAATCATCCATGGAATCGTATTTCATAAATCATGCAGTTCATGCTCATCTGTATCACAATCACAACTCGCAACTACACGCGTATCATGCTTTGCATTTCACAGTTTCATAGTCATGCAATTTTAACCGCCTAGGCATAAAATTTTGTCGTTCATGGAAGCAACACGTATTTTCTTCAAGTAAATTTTGCAGTTTCGTGAATGTAATAGCAAATCTCAACATCAACCAATACAAGTTCACAATCATACTTCAATATCCAGCACATTCAACGCCATCATACCTCACTGTTAAACAAAAGCAATTGTATAATCTCATAGTGTCTTCCTATTCATATCTTCACAACATTTTCCAAAAGCCATAGTATTTACTTATTTTCCACAGGTGTTGTTTCATAGTATAATCAAGTAATCACACTCATACTTCACATTTCATGTAATTTCAATAATTTAGAATTTCATCTATCCAAACTCATAGAAGTCCAATCACATATTTGCCGATTTTCCTTATCGGGGTGTGCACAACAGTATTCATCATTTCTGGCATAGTCGTATTAAACAATTTTATATCCATGCATATTCATTATTTCATATTCCAAGCAAAATTTCCAAAATGTCATATTAGCTTCGATTTCCATCGAAATTTCCAACCTTCTGTAATTCAATCCAAAAACTCACAAAAATATTTTTACCTCTTTCTTCGTGGTTAGGCGGAGACGAGTCGTGGTGTTGAGCCTTCGACGATTATCAATTAGTCAATTTACACATGAATAGATTTTGACTCAAACAAGACTCTTGGGTCTAGAGCGGAAAGAACTGAGACTCTGATACCAAACTGTCACGACCACCCTTTAGGATTAATAAATGCGGGCGATCGTGATTAAAGAACTTAAAGAACAGACATAGAAAACTAGGGTTTCAATAAAAGTTTGACCCAGAATTAATAAAACGACCAAGTGTTTACATTATTCAAAAGATACAAAGTTTTCAAACATTCAAATAGACAGCTTCAAAGTTTAATAAAAGACAAGTAAAGGAAATGTCACAGCAGAAGCATCCAAGAGAAGAGTGAAGTCATGTGTGAAGACACAACGACACTCGGTGTTTCAAGACAACCATAGTTTTTATTGATATTTGCTCAACACCACCAACCGCTCGTCGCCACTCAACATGCACTTAGGGAAAACACATGCAGGGTTGAGTACTATAAAAATAATACTCAGTGGCTCATGCCGAAAACATTTTTTAGTAAAAATATAATTTATCATGCCATACATAAGTAACCATCGGGGTTTAGCTTTAGAAAGGCCCGAGGCACTCAAAATCATTTCCAACTGTAAAAGTTGACTGATCAGTCATTTTCCCATAGACGTTAGCCATATCTGCCAATACATGACAAGGAATGCGGCCGCAAACCACGTCACTAGACCGGCCAGCCCGTATGCTAGCACACGATCTACCATAGGTGTATACTAGTCCAAGTAGGGTTTGCGGCCCTACGAGGACCCGAATTTGATTTAAATAATAGTGGCAAAAGCCACATCAGATAGGCACGTTAAAACAAAACACGGCATGATAAACATAACAATTTCCAGCGATAAAGTATTTAGGACATTGTCCTTAGTTAAAAGAAAGCCCACATCGACCATTTAGACCTTAAGTACTTCTTTCCCTTTATTTTCACGCTTCGTGCACGAGTTATCACCTTTAGATAATGTGTATTACCAATCAGTCACCAACATTGACTCATAATTATGCATGTCCCCAACGTTTCCCTTTTCCCCAACAACAAAAGGAAACACACCGTAGCATGCATCATCGAATAACACATCACTTCATCATAGAGTGGGTTCCTTAACACATACATATCATGTATATCATTTAAAACACAACAACATCGTCATTTTCGCAAGGATAGAAATCTGGCAGAAAAGCGCGGTCATTTTGTAAAAATCATTTAAAATTCATCCGGCCACCGTTGGGGCTGAACTTTTCCCACAATACAGTAGACACATCAAATATCATTCAATTAAAAATTTCACATCAAAATAATCTTTTTAGGTCGGTCAGATCGAAACGTAACTCACTGGTCGAGGAAAACAATTTCAGGCAGAACTGCGCAGTCAACTTCAAAAATTCACCAAATTTTCATATTTCGTCCAAATAGGTTGAAATTCACACACGACACATAAGACACCTTGTGGTTTACTCAGAAAAAAGAATCGTACAAAAAGGAGTTCGTTTATTTGGTTAAACATGCGTCGGAACCTACTATCCGAACACTACAGATTTCATGCTTCAAAATTTGAATTAGGGTTTTATCCTCATTCATCCAAACTCAACCTTTTTATGCTTCCAACACACAACCATGCTTAAAAGGTTCTCAAATCATGTTCTCATATAATCACACATCTTTCACCCATGATTCATTTAGACTTCACACAAATTCATTCAAAACACATATTCACAAATTGCTCTCATTCAAACACGAATTCCCCCGATTAAACTCCTAGATTTGAAATCCCTACACTCAGTATATACATGAGGGAGTCAAAACAAGGTTTGAATGGAGAGAATGAAAAAAAGTTCGATTGTACCTTTCTTGATTGAAACGATCGATAGAACAAATATAAATCTTGATTCTTCAACAAGTTCTTGGCAAGGGATGAAGAGATCTTGAGAGAAGGGGAAGAACTAGTGGTAGAGGAGTGGAGAAGAGAGGAGGCGTGTAGGAGGGAGAGAGGAGGCGTGTAGTGGCTAGGTTTAGGGTTTTCTCTCCTCCCTTATTTATATAGTTAGAAATAAAATGTCCCACAATTAAATAAAGATTTGGGAGAATATGAGGGTATGGAGAAAATAGGCGTGAATTTGGGGGAGAATATTTCGAAATCTTGGCTATTTACTTAGCCTATGATTTAATTTGGTATTTTCATGGAGTGGAATAAAATAATATGGAGCAGAATAAAAAAATAAAATCTTACTATTAAAATAGGGAGTAGGCGATTTTTATGTTCCTCCCACAAGGAATCAATTTCAATTTTTTTCAATTGAATAAGGTAAGGCAAGATTTGCTAGGATATTTCAATTCACTCATGGAAAGAAATAGATAGGGGATCAAAATAATTTCCTCCTCCCATAAGGTGGAGATTTTCGAAATCTTCATGGTATAAGGCATAGGTGTCAATTTTTTTCATGGAGAGAATAAGGAATAATCGGGCTTTGGATTTAATTTGGATAATTATCCCAAGCAAATAATTAAATCCAGGAAAATAGAATTTCTCTCCAATAATTATAGTGGTCGAAAATTCCAAATAAAATGGCCAAGGTAATTATTGATGATCCTATTAAATCTCACTCACCCTTAGGAAAATAATTCACCGCAATATATTTCATCCCTCATCAAGTATTTAAAAGCCACGTCATAAAAATCAACGATGTTAACTCAGTCAAATCAAAATTAGGTCACCAAAGAAATCACATAACAATCCGTCATTTAATTCGTGACATTAAAAGAAATAAAAGCAATCGTCTTAGGGTTCGAAATTAGGGTTCAAAAAGTGGGGCGTTACAAGTGGAGAGGAGAAGAGTGGCGTGTGGGATGTGAGGGAGGCGTGTAGTTGGCTAGGGTTAGGATTTTTCTTTTCTCTCTTATTTATAGAGTTAGAATATAATCCCCAATTAATTACATGAAGATTTGGTGGGAGGAATCGACGTGATTTTTGGGGAGGAATAAGGGGGATTTCGAAATTATAGGCTATTTAATTAGCCTATGATTTAATTTGGTATTTCACGGGTAGAATAGAATAATACGGAGCAGAATAAAAATAATAAATCCTCCCAATAAATAGTGAGTAGGTGATTTTTTTAATATATATTCTCCCACAAGGAATTAAATTCAAATCCTAATAGGATGTGGCAAGTTTTGCTAGGATCTTTGAATTTATTCATGGGAGGGAATAAATAAGGGATCAAAATATATAATGAATAATTTCCTCCTCCCATAAATAGGAGAATTTTGAAATCTCCATGGTGTAAGGCATAGGTGTCGTTTTATCATGGAGAGAATAAGGAATAATCGGACTTTGGATTTAATTTGGATAAATATCCCAAGCAATTAATTAAATCCAAGGAAAAATAGGATTTCTTCTCCAATAATAACAGGGGTCGAAAATGCCAAATGAATACTGATGCTCTTATTTAATCTCACTCATCCCTTAAGAAATAATTCGCCACAATATATTTCACCCCGCATAGATTATTCACACAGCCACGTCACAATTTCAACCAGTTTTACTTCCACCACATATTCTCAACACTTTGACCTTTCGATGGACACATCATATGTTCCACATCTTTGACTATTCAACAGCCACGTTATATGCTCAATGGATTTGACTAATCAAATCAAATCTAAATTCCAAAACGCAATTAGGTCACACAGAAAACATGCAATTAATTCACTCATCATTTAATTCACATACTGCACTGCATTAAAAGCATTAAATTCAAAAATTTTATGCTTCGCAAATTAGGGTTCCGAAAGTGGGGCGTTAAAAAAGAAATTAAGTTCCCACGCTCCCTCGAGAAGTTGTCTATTATTGCCCCTTATGATATGGAGTTGGGAGACATAATGCCGAAAATCGGTTCTTGAAAAGTTTATACTAAAAGATGGTCGATTTAAAACTGGCAAGTGGGAAACGATTGAAGGTCATTTCCCAAGCCTCAAGTTCTTACAATTGGAAGATTGGATTGTGTCCGACAACTCCCACTTTCCACATCTCCAAGAGCTTCGCCTCGGATTTTTAGATAAATTCCATCAGAAGTTGAAGAAATAGCAACGTTGAGGTTTATTTCTTTGGAATATTGCAGTGATTCGGCAGTAGTGTCAGCTAAACGGATAGTAAAGGAACAGGAGGATTTATGTGGCAATCAACTAGACCTTTATATTCACGTTCACTTTTGGAAGGAGTAAAGATTTGGCAATTGGCAACTTTGAAGTTAAGTAAACTTGTATGTCATGTACGCATGTAGTGTTGGGAGTCACTTCCTCTTCCCATACCAACTCAATTTCATGCGTTTATTAAATTTTTTATCTAATAGGATTACTAGTAATATTTAATCGCATGCTGTAACGAGAGAGTTGCGTTTTGCACTCAATAAACACTTAACAGGTACTCCATCCGTCCCAAGAAAGATCACCCCTTCCTTGGGCGGCACGGGATTTTTTACGATTTTATTTTTGTGTTAAGTAGAGAAAATAAAGTAAAGGCGGAATAAAGTAGAGATAAAAGTGTTTCCATTTTTAGTAACTGGCCATCTTGATTGGGACACACTAAAAAGGAAGGTGGCTCATCTTCGGTGGGACGGAGGTGTGAAGAACTATGTAAAACCATGCGAAGAAAAATGTAAATGGACATAACTCAAAATAGATGGTGAAGAGCCTCGGCTACAGTTTCATTGATTGATTAACTTACAACCAGATCATATTACATATACTGCATATTGGAATGATCCATAATCTCTCCTTAATCTCCATAGTACAAGGCAAATCATACTTTAACAACGTTAATCAAAACCAACTCTGTTAATCAAAACTAACTTTGCAACGATTCCTTCTTCTTTAATCCACGTATCAACACGTCTCTCCAAGTACAAGTGTGGTCCCCCATCTTATCTGTCTTGCTTGGCTTGTCCTTGGCTCCAGCTCGTGGCTCTCCTTGCACAGCACGTGCTTCAATCTTCTTTGTCGTATTCGCATCGATGCAACGTACAGTGAGGTCCAGTGGCTTGACACCTTGGTCCACAGCTTGATCAACTTGGCCATTAGGACCATGATTAATGGCTTGATCAAGTTGACCGCCATTACGACCACGATCAACACGCTTGATTGATGGCGTGAACAAGACATCTCGTTCAACACACTTGATTGATGGCTTGATCAAGCCATCTCCTTCTTGGTTGATCAAACCAATCTTCTTCTCATGCATCGATAGCTTGATCGATGACATGATCAAGCTAATCTCCTTCTCATGCATCGATGGCTTGATCAAGATCTTACTTCTAACATCCCCCCTCAACCTGAGTGAGGCTAGAGAAACTATACCGAGCTTGTTTCTCAGCTTCAAGAAAGGTTGTTGTCCAAGTGGCTTAGTGAATATATCAACCACTTGGTCTTGAGTAGGAACATGTCTCAGTTCAATATCTTTGGTTAGAACTTTGTCTTTAACAAAGTGAATATCGAGCTCAATATGTTTAGTACGAGCATGCAAGACAGGATTTGAGGCTAGTGCAATCTTTCTTTTGATTTGATCGCTGCATCAGATTCAGAAGAGGTTGTGTCTGTGCTGGAGGAATGAGATCTCATAGTCTCCATCCTTGACTCAAAAGTGAGTAGAAAAGCAGTAGCATCACCTAAACTCCATGAGTCTGGCCTTGAGCTGATTACACACACAGCTAGATCATATTCTTGTCCCAGGCCTCCAAGAATGTGCATCACTTGCTCATCTTCAGATACTCTGCAACCTACTGATCCAAGAATATCAAAGCAGTTTCTCATCTTTCCAATGTACTCACTCATGGTCAGGGAGTCCTTCTTGAGATTCTGCATTTGCTGCCGGTATTGCATTATTTTAGCTGTAGATCTGCTTGCAAAATTGATCTCAAGGGCACTCCAGATATTCCTTGCATACCTCAGGCCAACCACCAAGCCCAGAGCTCCTTCTGAGAGTGAAGAGATCAGTCATGCTGCAACTCTCCTATCTTGCCTCTGCCATGAAATAAACTCATCATTAATGATAGATCCCCCTTCTCCCTCTGCAATAACAATTGTTTGGGGTGGAGATTTCTTTTCTCCATTCAGAAATCCTTCAAGCCCATATCCATAGGCAGTGACATCAACTTGTTGTTTCCACATTAAGAAGTTTGCATCAGTCAGCTTCACTGATATGGGGGGCAGCTGCTGTGCATAGAGAGACGGATTGTTTTGACCCAATGCCTCCAGATGTAGAGCTGGAGCT
This sequence comes from Salvia splendens, assembly GCF_004379255.2. NCBI lineage: Eukaryota > Viridiplantae > Streptophyta > Magnoliopsida > Lamiales > Lamiaceae > Salvia > Salvia splendens. The sequence goes on from NC_056036.1 coordinate 29,010,844, forward strand.
TGCCATTTGTGGAAAGAAAACAAAAACGTAGAGAAAGGGGGTATAGAGACAAGATCAAGAAGATCCTACTCTGATACCATGTGAAGAACTATGCAAAACCATGCGAAGAAAAATGTAAATGGACATAACTCAAAATAGATGGTGAAGAGCCTCGGCTACGGTTTCATTGATTGATTAACTTACAGCCAGATCCTATTACGTATACTGCATATTGGAATGATCCATAATCTCTCCTTAATCTCCATAGTACAAGGCAAATCATACTTTAACAACGTTAATCAAAACCAACTCTGTTAATCAAAACTAACTTTGCAACGATTCCTTCTTCTTTAATCCACGTATCAACACGTCTCTCCAAGTACAAGTGTGGTCCCCCATCTTATCTGTCTTGCTTGGCTTGTCCTTGGCTCCAGTTCGTGGCTCTCCTTGCACAGCACGTGCTTCAATCTTCTTTGTCGTATTCGCATCGATGCAACATACAGTGAGGTCCAGTGGCTTGACACCTTGGTCCACAGCTTGATCAACTTGGCCATTAGGACCATGATTAATGGCTTGATCAAGTTGGCCGCCATTACGACCACGATCAACACGCTTGATTGATGGCGTGATCAAGCCATCTCGTTCAACACACTTGATTGATGGCTTGATCAAGCCATCTCCTTCTTGGTTGATCAAACCAATCTTCTTCTCATGCATCGATAGCTTGATCGATGACATGATCAAGCTAATCTCCTTCTCATGCATCGATGGCTTGATCAAGATCTTACTTCTAACAGGAGGAAGTACTAATAGAACTACGAAATTATGCCTAGCTGAACGTTTTTCAATGTTCATATTTTTTTCCTTCCACAAATTTCAACAAACACTTTTCAACTCCTCTAACTAAGATTCAAACCTGCAAGAAATGTTTGAACCAGACTCCGATATTTTCTTCATACCTCCGCCCACTCCTTTCTGTCATGCGTTCTGTCAAACAGTTTTCAATGTATTTGTTCAGCAACTTCTCCAAATTCTTCACCAGCTTCACCGTGCATATATATAAGCTACCCCAACTTCATTAGTACGAGGCCTTTGGGAGAGTACATAAATAGCAAAATCCTGAAGACTTTGCCTAAAATGGACAATATCATACTAATGTAGAGTTCGGATGTGCACCACAGAACTCTAACAATATGTAAGAAACAACTCGAAATATTCTTTATACTAATATATAATCTTTAAAAAAAACACAATTGAAATGATGCTAATTATAAAGCATGTCTTTTGTGGAAGCTTGATTTTATAAACACTAAGTAATTAAGTGGCGAAATAATTTGATATTTCATTCATGAAAAAAGTCACACTGTGTTGTTTTAGGGTGTTCATGAAAATTAGTCTTATTTAAAAATGAAATTTTCTTTTATAATTCATTCACTTTCTCCTCTCTCTCTCATATTTACTCAATTTTTTGAAACTCAATTTTATTCTTTTCAACTATAAAAACTCATCTCGTCCAACAATTAATTTACTCCATTTGTCCCACAATAAGAGTCACATTTTGTCATTTTGGCCCTTCCCATGATAAGATTACATTTCACTTATATCATAAATGGTCACATTCCACTAACTCGCTTCACTCACATTCTATTATAAAACCAATATAAAAAAAGTGGGCATCATAATCCACTAACTTTTTCAACCCACTATTCTTTGTATTTCTTAAACTCGTGCCCACACCAAATGTAACTTTTATTATGGGATGTAGGGAATATTTTTTATGGACGGAAGGAATACATTTTTTCTAGTACTAACTTACACAATGGGATGTTAAATATATCAATATATTTAATTATATTCTCTTTCTACTTAACACATTGTTGCAAGTTAATGTTAAATTTTTATATCTTCTATAAAATATAGCACATCTCTTTTTTAAAAAAAATTAATTACTATTAATATATCAAATTACACTTTTTCTTTCTTCGTTATTACTACATTTTCTTTCTCACAATAATATATTTAAATATATTCTATTTTTACTTAACACATTAAATAATACTCCTTCCTCAGCTAAGATGACACAATTCTTAGTTGGCACGAGATTTTAGGAGTTGTTAGTTAATGTGTTTAATTGGAAGGAGAAAAAGCGGGTGTAAGTATTAAATTGAGAGAAAAAAGAGTGGAATACTACTAGGGAAGAGAAAGAAGAGAATAAATGGTTGACTGTATTAATTTGAGAGATGTTTCTAAAAATAGAAATGTATCATTTTATCTTTGAAAAATTAAAAAAGAAAGTGTGTCAATCTTAAATGGGACGAAGGGGTAGTTATTTCGTAAAATCATTGTGTCATTTCCAAATGTATCATCTACTCCATCCATGAAGGGAGTATTTTTCTCTTTTCTTGCACTTAGTGATTTATTTTTCAATCTCATCAACAAGTTATTATATATTGTCTATGTTCCATATAAATAGAGATTTTTAGACGACATAGATTTTAATGCAAAATCAATAAAATAAGTGATAAAAGCAAAAAGTAATTAGAGTAGTATTAATGGAGAATGAGCTACACCTCATAAGAGATAAATACTTATTAAATATAGAAATAGACTAATTTTATGGGACGAATCAATATGAAAGAATGTGACTATTTTCGGATGGAGTATAATTTTACAAAGGAAATAGAAAGTACCAAAATATATTGAGGTTCCTATATTAAATCCCAATATTATTTAATCAGTAATTAAATGTAAACTCTAAATATTGTACAAACTCCAAACTATGATCTGGACCGTTAGAAAATGTCAACAGATGACAAAACAAAAAATGTCAACACAATGTCTGTTAGGGTTGGTATACTGAAAAGTATGTATCGAGCACGAATAGAATGTTGCTTGTATACTAAAAACTCTACAATACATTTTTAACCCGATTCAGTATTATTCGAGCAGTTTGCACGAATAGAATCAATATATTATTACATTGTGTTTGTTTGTGCATTTATAAGATGTTATTTAAACATTTAAATGTGTAAGAAGCAAACAAAGTCTAAGTCTTTTGCTTAGTAGACTGGTTGTGAGCGTCGTCCACTTTAAGGTAACACAATCGGTTCTATGCGATGCTTGGCAAAAGATAAAGAAGAATTTCACAACCTAAATAGGCTTAGACTACTTATCGTGAAAGGTTGCAATGTCAGTCCGATTATCTCTAAGCCTTACTGAAATAAGATGACGTTGGTGTGGTATAGCACTGAATGAATCTAACAGAAATACGGGTCTTTATGCTATCTACTAAAAGACTAGATTTTGACAAATAAACATTTCTTAATCTACATATGTTAGCATTGAGCATACGGTATTGATTATGCACTACTTGACTTATCAAATGGTGTGGATTTTTCGCAACCGGATAATACTGATATATTGGGTAGTTGTGATTAATATATAGCGGTGCTAGGAGTGCTATTATGTTGAATCGTGTGCGAGGTGAGTCTCATTTGATAATGTCCTCAAGAGGAGCTCGAACAAGGTTTTATTATTCGGAAACTGGCCAGTTGGAATTTAATTATTCCATGAATAATAAATAAGTGTTTCTTGTTAAGTCCACTCTTAGAATTAATAAGATGTTAATTAATTAAGTCCATATCGGACATTAATTAATTAATGGACATTTATATCTTGGGAGTCAACCAAGGTGTTTAAATAGACAAGGGCTCACGTTTATTCAAAACGTCCCGAAAAGAACTTAGAATCCAAGTAAGTACTATTGATTTAAAAAATCGTTCATTCTAGCTACGAGGGTCGCACTCCCTCGCACATTTTTCGCGAGCCTGAACATGGTAACATCGTTCTATGAAATCGTGGATTCAAAGTTGAGATTCATCGTATCATCGAAATTAATAATATTTTTTTGATGGTTGCATCTTCAAAGTCTTCTTGCCATGCTACGTAGTTTTCGAAATGCATTGCCGTTGTACACGTGGTCTTAAGGTGTCGTAAACGTCGTCGTATTTGTGTCTCATCGCCACTTTGGCATGGTATACAAGACTGCATAGTTTTATTAGATCTTAGGCATGATCTCGCCATTGTGAGGATACACCAAAATTCGAAATAAATACTTTCGTTGGTTTTATCACTCAGGAGAGTGATATTGCAGTTGTCAACTTACAACTAAGTTCTAGCACGTTCAAACTGGCCTATCTCTTAGGCACTCTTTAATTTCAAGCATAACTTGAAGCCTCGTACTTTAACGTATATCTGATCATTACCTAACTCAAGCTTCATATGGCTCCTACGTTTGCAACAAGGTTCAAAAGTTCCACATTTCACTTTAATAGTGGTTCTATACGATACCTCGTACTTCATCGGTTATGAATTTTCACCACATAAACGTCATACATATATTGCACAATCAACACATTTATTCATATGAATCATTTGGTGTTCCATAACATAACAAACATCGTACATTAATATATGTGAATAGCAACACTCAGTCAATCAATCATCCATGGAATAACATATCATAAATCATGCAGTTCATGCTCATCTGTATCACAATCACAACTCGCAACTACACGCGTATCATGCTTTGCATTTCACAGTTTCATAGTCATGAAATTTTAACCTCCTAGGCATAAAATTTTGTCTTTCATGGAAGCAACATATATTTTCTTCAAGTAAAATTTGCAGTTTTGTGGACGTAATAGAAAATCTCAACATCAACCAATACAAGTTCATAATCATGTTTCGATATCCAGCACATTCAACCCCATCATGCCTCACTGTTAAACAAAAGCAATTGTATAATCTCATAGTGTCTCCCGGTTCATATCTTCACAACATTTTCCAAAAGCCATAGTATTTACTTATTTCCCACAGGGGTGGTTTCATAGTGCAATCAAGTAATCACACTCATACTTCACGTTTCACAATTCATGTAATTTCAATCATTTAGAATTTCATCTATCCAAACCCATAGAGGTCCAGTCACATATTCGCTGATTTTTCCTTATCGGGGTGTGCACAACAGTATTCATCATTTTTGGCATAGTCGTATTAAGCAATTTCATATCCATGTATTTTCATCATCCCACACTTCCAAACAACATTTTCAAGGACATCATATTATCTTCGATTTCCATCGAAATAATATCATTTTCCACCAGAGGAATATCCCCATCACACTTTCCAATATTTCACAGGTTCAGATCAAACTTATTGAAACGCTTGTTACCTCATTCTTCGTGGTTGGGCGGAGACGAGTCGTGGTGTTGAGCCTTCGATGATTATCAATTTGCCAAATTACACATGAATAGACTTTGACTCAAAAAGACTCTTGGGTCCAGAGCGGAAAGAACTGAGGCTCCGATACCAAACTATCACGACCGCCCTACTAGGGTATATTAAATGTGGCGATCGCGACTTAAACAGACTTAAATATAACAAGGAAAATAGGCTAGGATTTCATCAAAAAGGTTTGACCAACATATTAAATGAGTAATTAAGTATAAAACAAGATGAAGACTCAGGTTTAAATAATGAGTTGGGCCTGAAATTAATATTCAAGGAAAAGATTAAGAGTTTGACATTATCCAACAAGACTTTAAAAATCCAATAACCGAACAAATTCAAGTTCAAGCCCAATAGCTAATAAGTAAAAGAAATATCGCAGCGGAAACGACCAAGAGAAAGAGTGAAGTCATGTGTGAAGACACGACGACACTCGGAGTTTCAAGACAATACTATCAATTTGTTTAGTTTGCTCAACATCGCCTACCGCTCGTCGCCGCTCAACCTGCACATAAGGAGAACACATGCAGGGCTGAGTACTTATAAAAATACTCAGTAGACTTATGCCGAAAACATTTTCAAAAAAAAATGTTATTTATCATGCCATACGTAAGTAACCATCGGGGTTTAGCTTTAGAAAGGCCCGAGGCACTCAAAATTATTTCCCATTGTAAAAGTCGACTGATCAGTCATTTTCCATAGACGTTAGCCATATCTGTCAATACATGACAAGGAATGCGGCCGCAAACCAGGTCACTAGACCGGCCAGCCCGTACGCTAGCACACGATCTACCATAGGTGTACACTAATCCAAGTAGGGTTTGCGGCCCTACGAGGATCCGAATTTGATTTAAATAATAGTGGCAAAAGCCACATCAAATAGGCACGTTAAAACAAATCACGGCATGATAAACATAGTGATTTCCATCGATAAAGTAATTAGGACATGGTCCATAGTTAAAAGAAAGCCCACCTCGACCGTTTAGACCTTAAGTACTTCTTTCCCTTTGTTATCACGCTTCGTGCACGAGTTATCACCTTTAATAATAGCATGTATCACCAATCAGTCACAAACATTGACTCATAATTATGCATGTCCCCACGTTTTTCCTTTGTCTCCATCGACAGAAGGAAACACACCATAGCATACATCCTTGAATAACACATCACTTCATCATAGAGTGGTTCTTAAGCATTTATATAAATCATGTATATCATTTCACATAACAACATAGTTGCTTTTGTAAAGATAGAAATCTGACAGCACTGCGACATCATTTTGTAAAAATCATTAAAAATTCACACGACTTCCGTTGTGGCTAATATTTTACCACACTGCAGTAGACTCATCAAATAACTTCCAGTTTAAAAATCACGTCAAAATAACCTTTTTAGGTCGGTCGAATTGAAAGCGTAACCTACTGGTCGGAAAAACATTTTCGGGCAGAACTGCGCAGTTAATTTCAAAAATTCAGCAAAACTTCATCTTTCGTCCAAATAGGTTGAAATTCATACACAACACAGAAGACACCATGGAGTTTACTCAGAAAAAAGAATCGGACAAATAAGAGTTCATTTGGTTAGTTAAAAATGCGTCGGAACCTACTGTCTGAACTCACAGTTTTTCATGTTTCAAAATTTTAATTAGGGTTCTATCCCCATTCATTCAAATACAACCTTTTCATGTTTCAAAATTTTAATTAGGGTTCTATCCCCATTCATTCAAACACAACCTTTTCATGCTTCTAACACACACATGTGCTTAAAAGAGCCTTCACACTCATGGTTGCATGTAATCACACATCATTCACCAATGATTTATTTAGACTTCACGAAATTGCATTCAAAATGCATACACACATACAGACACAAGTTTCCCCATCGATTAAACCCTTAGATTTGAAATCCCTACACTCACTAGATGCATGAGGGAAACAAAAGAAAAGTTGGGATGAAGAGGATGAAGAATAGAGGTTTGATTGTACCTTCTTTGATTAAAACGATCGGTAGAACAAATATAAATCCCGATTCTTCAACAACTCTTGGCAAGAATGGAAGAGTGGAGTAGAAGAACAAGTGGAGATGATTGGAGAGAGCGACGTGAGTTTTGGGGGCTAGGTTTAGGTTTTGGGTTTAGTCTTCCCTTCCTATTTATAGGATTAGAATAGGCTCTCAAATAATTAGGAAGATTTGGAGAATTAATTGCATGAATATTTGAAAGAGATTAGGGGAGATTTGGGGGAGGGAATTAACGTGAATTTGGGGAGGAGTAAGGTGAGATTTTCGAAAATCATGGCTAATTAATTAGCCTATGATTTTATTTGATATTTCACGGAGTAGAATAAAATAAGGAGCAGAAATATTAATAACAAATCCTCCCATAATATGGAAATAGGCTTGTGATTTTAGCCCCTCCCACGAGGAAAATTTTCCAAATCTCTAATGGAATAAAGTAGGCAAGATTGGATAGAATATTTATTATTTGTTCATGGAAAGAAATAAGTAAGGAATCAATTATATAATAATTAATTCCTCCTCTCCCAAAAATTAGGAGATTTCGAAAATCTCCATGGACAAGTCATAGGGGTCGAAATTTCCATGGAGGAAATAAAGAATAATTGGCTTTGGATTTAATTTGGATAATTATCCCAAGCAATTAATTAAATCCAGGAAAAATAGAATTCCTCTCCAACAATTCATAGTGGTCGAAAATTCTAAATAAAAAGGCAAGATGAAAATTGATGATTCTATTTAAATCTCACTCCCCAAAATAAAATATAATTTACGACAATATATTTCATTCCGCATCAATTAATTAAGACCACGTTATCAATCAACGAATTTGACTCGGTCAAATCAAAATTAGGTCACCAACGCAAATACATAACAATTCGTCATTTAATTGCGACAATCAAAGTAATTAATGCAAACGTCTTAGGGTTCGAAAAGTGGGGCGTTACACGGGGACGATTTTTTTATTTTCTCCTCCATGAGTTTTTCAGCTCTCCTCCGTAAGAAAGTTCTGTCTTCTTTATTCGAGTCCTAGTATTTTGATAAGATCAATTCACCCTGATATCGAGATACAGTTCGGGAACCAGTCAGAAGATCTGTAGTCTAGTATTGAAGATCATCACATGGAGAAGGCGCGAGCAATCGTCGATTTTTTGGAGAATCAAATCGGTAACTCTAAATCGTAGTATTCCTGTTTACGATTTATTTTCTTTAAGCATGAATTATTTGTGTTCTAGCATGCAATTATCTGTTTAACATGTGAATCAATTAATCGCATAATCGTTCAAATAGATACTTATCTGATTTATTTGAATTGCAAGGGGCACCAAACCCCAACAATTAATATTAGAGCCAATTTCTGGCTCTAATTATGTGGATTAATTTCATGTTATGTGAATTGCTTTAATGGATGTTTTAACCGTTGCGTGGTTGGATAAATTGCGAAACCAATTCTCACAAATTGCGTTGTTTTTTATCCATGACTATTGGAGCGTGATATGTGGTATCTAATTCCATATATATGTAATCAAAACATTATTGTTTTGTGTAATGATAACTCCAATAATTTGTGAACGTGAATCAATTCGTTGATGTTGATGTCTACATGTATGCATAGCTTTCTTATTTTTTTGCGTAAAACGTGAAAATTGAACATGACGAACATGCCTGCGTTCGCGACATGTTTTGCGGCGGTTCCCGTTCGTCTTAGGGCGATAGATTGTCGAGCAGTTTGCGGTTATACAGCGCCGGCGGCTGGGCTGTGCGTGACGTCGCTTTGTCTCGTCTCATGACTTCTCTTTCCAAAATTAAATTAGGCCTAACTCTTGGAATTAATTTTGAAAATAATACAAGATTAATTTAGAATCAAGATTTGAATATATATTGTGGATTTTATATTTTATATAAGATTTGATTTTGTATTAAATCATGGATTAATTATAGATTTTATCCTTATTTTGTGGATTTGTAGGAATTTAATTCATAGATGAATCCTAGTTAAATTTGGATAATAACAATCTAATTTTTATCTGTATCCTATGGATTAATGTGGATTTATCCCTAGACAAATTCAAGTTGAATTTAGATAATGATAATATTATTTTATTCTTATTTTATGAGTTTATATGAATTTATTCATAGATAAATTCTAGATGGATTTTGATAGTGATAATATAATATTTTATTTTTATCTTATAGATTTATATGGATTTGTTCCTAGATAAATCTTGGATAGATTTGAATAATTATAATATAATATTATCTTATTCTATGGATATATGGATTTATTCCAATATAAATCCTAGATGAATTAGGACAAACATTTATATTAATTTATTTTATCCTATGGATTTAAATAGATTTAATTCTATTAATACAAATCTTAGATGGATTAAAATAAGTATTAATCCAAGTTATCCTTATCTTTTGGATTTATGTCCTAGATAGATTAGGATGTTAATGATATATAAGAAAGTCCTTATTTAATTGGATTTAAAAAAAATTATTTATCTAAGAAATCCTAAGTAATGTTTGATATATTCTGGATATCTATACTAAATAGAATTAAGATTTGTATAAATCTTGGTTGATAGGATTTTATTTTTATCTTATGGATTTGTTTCTATCTAGTAATATCCTTGTACTATTTAAATAACGATAATCCTATATCAACATTATCTTGAATTGTAGGATTTGATTTTATCGAAATAAAATCTAGAATAATCCTAAGTGGATTTAGATAGTTAACTCTATCTTGATAAATCCTAAATGAATTGAATAATTATTATCCAAGATAAAACATAATTATTTAATTGTTTCTCCCTACAATAAATTAAATAATTTTCGATGATTATCTTGTGTGTTTAAATGTCATGCATTAAATGGATTTATCTGTTTATTTGGTGTTTATTTATTTTAAGTGGATTATCTGTTTTATCAGCTTATGTGATAATTGTGCAAAAACCATATAAAATATCTAAGTGATAATTAAAACAAATGTGTTGTATACTGTCTCCATCGGTTGATTTGCAAATTTTATGAAGCCAGTTCCTAATATTATCGTCACCCATGTTGTGGGGACAATAATCCTAAGAAATAGCAAGTTCATAAGGGAAAACTTCTCAAATATAAATAGTATGAACTAAAAAGTAGTTTCTAATATTATCATCACCCATGCTAGAGGGACAATAATCCTAAGAAATTACATGTTTCAGAAGTTCAAACAGAATTTATGAGATAGTTTGGTTTTGTTATCAGCACATGAGCATTGTTATGGGAGTGTGTTGTAGAAACAGGATTTTGTAATGCTAAATATGATGGTCGTGCTTAGGCAACATTTGGCGGTCATGCCGTGCTGCAGTCCCTGGACTATTCGTCGGTGTTGTGACCAGTAAAATTGCTAAAATTTTAATGTTATTGACCTCTGCTGGATGGTACAAAATTTTAATTTTACAGTTGCAAGATACAAAATTGTTTTGTGGTTATTTGCAATTATGTATTGAGCATAAGTATGTGTTAATAAGTTTATTTGCCAAATCTTCATTATGTTATTCAATAAAGTAAACTCGAACTGTGAAGGACATGTGAACTTAGGGACAGAACTAGAACAACCTCCCTATGTACAATCTGAAACTTTTAACCTCAAAGATACCCCTGGCCATTTTGGCCTTATTTTTTTCTAACTTTTTCATGGAGTCAGGTTACATCATTTCCTGCCCTCCCATTTTATGTTTTTTTGCCTTTTGTGGGTCAGATTATACATTCTTCCTGCCCATTTTCTAATTTTCTTCTCTTTTTTTTTCATGTTTCTCTCTTCTATTTTTTTCTGGGTCAGGTTACAATGCGTCCTGCCCTTTTTCTTTCTAACTCTCTGTTTTATACTCCCATGTTTCACAACCTATTTCCTATCCCAAAACGGTGAGTTGCCCTAGCCTATCCTCTTGTTCACATGACATGAAGGATTAGGGTTTCCAAAGAAAGGATGATCATAGTTAAGGCTCAAAAGGTGTAACTAGGAGGTGCCCTTACAGTGAGGCAGATCCATCTGGTTCGAAAGAATTAAGCTCAACTGGGTGTTCTTATTGCCTTTAGTCCTCACTAGCTTGTCTCGTTTCCCTCTAAGCATCAAAGGCAGCCTCTCTATTTTTTTATTTTAGTAGAAAGTGTTCTACTTTGGCTTCTAACTCACATTTTAGAGGGCTTCACAGAGGGATTAGATTAAAGCTACTTCTATCTTTCTTACATCTTCCAAGCAAATTTTGGTTTATTAAAGAAGGGAAACTCACAAATCAACATGTATCCTCTCTTCGATCACTCTTACTAAGGGAATCTTGCCTTTATTTTCTTAAACCAATTTTTATCTAAAAACACATCAAGCAAAAAAATATTAACAGAAGATTCCTAGCTAAACAAAACACACAACTTTGACACTAACTACACCAACTGTTTCTCCCCTCCCACTTCATTACAGCTTGTCCCCAAGTGACTTAATGAAGTGGAAAATAGGGTGGTTGGTGTCAGAAGTAAGAAAAAAAACTTCTCACACTTAGACCAAGCAGTGGGCTAAGTGTGAGATGAGCAGACAGAAAATCAAAACTGCACAAACATACTCTTTAACAAAAACTTCTCACACTTAGACCATGCAATGGGCTAAGTGTGGGAAGAACACAGAACAAACAGAACATATTATTAAGGAAAACAGATAAACTTCTCACACTTAGACCAGGTACTGGTCTAAATAGGAGAAGTACACATATAAACAAGCATCAATAGATAAACTTGTGGGTAGAAGCATAGTCAGTATATATATATACAGGCAGAAAGTATCATGCTCAAGCTGAAAAGAAGTAAATATTAACCAGAAACTAAAGTTTACTTGGTTCTGCAAGTTAGTTCTTTTTCTGGCTCCCTTGGGAGCAAGACTGCTTCTCCAACTTGATCCTCTTGGTCGTGGATGATGTAGGTAGTTCAGGGGGTGGCTGGTTGGTGGCGGTGGTTGGCTTCCTCTTCCTTAGTGTCCTGGTAGATGTCGTATCTGGAGTGGTTTCATGGGGTTTGCTTCCTTTTGAGGTTGAGGCCGAGGATAAGAGTTGGAGGGTCAACTGATTGTTCTGATTCGCCAGATCTGTCATCCTCTCAATCAGAGAGAGTGCTTGGTTCATATTTTTGTTTTGGAGCTCAAGAAGTGCCTGTTGATTTTCGTTGGCCTCTCTGAACTTTTGCATCATGAACTCGATTATCCTCTGCCATTTCTCCTCCGTGCCTTATGACTTCTTCTCGGTTGATTTTAGTTGCACCTCGAGAGTTGTAGGCTTTGCTTTGGTAGGAGATGGTCTCTCTGAAGGAGTCTCCACTTCTGCAGCCTCCTCGGGCTCGTTTCCCTCTTCGCTTGCCTCCTCCTCACTTTCTCCCTCCGATTGCTCATGCTTACAAAATACCACTGCATCCCTTTTTCTCTCACCAATTCCGATGTTGATGAGATAGTTCGTGTCAAACCACTCTGGATCCTCGCACATCTCGATAGAGGATCTTGGGATTTTCAGCCTTAGCATAACATTCCTTATCAAATAAGCCCCCAGCAGGTGGTAAGCGTATAGATGGCGAACAGGGCGATGAGCTATCTTGTGACATGAATGGGGCTAGCCAGCACCCTAGGTGTACCTTGACCTTCTTGATCATACATCACATAAAATACAATTCAATCATGGTGACCGTGGTGTTGATATGACATTTAGGTTTGCCAATTCCCCTCAGGGACCAATCCCCTATCTTTTCTGCTTTAGGGCTCAGCAGTCCCAACATCAACGACCATTCTCTGAGATTCATAGTCATCTCTTGGTTGAAGAACCTTAAATAAATGGACTCCTTGTCCAAATCAGTAGTTGATTCAAAATGGAAGAACGTGAAAAATTCCTTCGCAAGATTCACCGGCACCTCACAGTGTGCGTGTTCCAAAAACCAGCCAAAGTCGATCCCTCTGATATAGTCAACAAATTGTTTCTTGACACCGATCATTTGCAAAGAGGTATAGTGAAGGTTTCTTCCGGATTGCGCTGGTCTTGACTCTGACACTGTCCTCGTGCAATTCCTCCTCAACTTTGGGTCTTCGAAATTGATCATAGCCTCCAGCAGCTTTTGATCCAGATCTATCTCCTCTCTTTCGAACACCCCGATATGTTGATCCTCCTCCTGAAGGTGGAGTGGTTTGGTGGGGTTGTTAACAGCTTCCTGGATCACTACCCCCAGTGATGCCGGTCTTGATTTTCTACTCTGGCTTAGGGTTGCCACACGCTTCCCCTTTCTCTTTCTTTCTGTTGCTTCACTTTTTGCAGCCTCTTCCCGCATACTCCTTAATTCTTCGCTGTCCAGCCCCCGTTGTGTACGGAAACTCCTTATTCTCTCCCTTTCGCTCAGGGTCTCCCTCTCATCATCTGACTCCATTTCTTCCACATTCACCACTTCTAATGCCCCTCTTGCTGATCTCCCTCAACAGGTTTCTGAATCTCTCTTTCCTTTCCTTTATCAGTTTCGCCATTTTCTTGGCTGTATCCTTCCTCGCTGGACTCCACCCCTTCTTCAATTCCCACCTCTTGTTCTAGATTTTCTGCGGTTCTGGTTGTTTCCGACATGAGGGTTTGAGCCGCTGGTTTTGTTGGGACCAGTTCTCTGATTGGGGTTCTGACGGGAATGGGAGTGACTCGACCTTCTTCTTCTTTAAATCTGTCGGCCAAATTGGAGAAAACCTCACTCAATTTGTCACTCGGAACGAAATTCCCCATTACGTCTCTGAAAGAGCAGGTTTGCGTAGGTGTCGTTCAAGCAAGATGCGTCCTACTGATCAGTAAGAAACAATGCCCTGCTAAGCCTAAACATGGTATCAATAAATCCTCAACCCTCTTCTACTGGGTAGTATAGTGAAGGTAGGGGTCGAATCCCACAGAGATGGTGACGGTTGGACAGATTGAGGTGATATTTTGGATGGTTTGGTTAGCTACCACGCTTGGGTTGAGTCTCTACCTAGACGGGAAATTAAGATGGTGTCCTACTGACTAGAAAGGGTGAATGGTGGTCGACATGTAGTGGTGTACGTGGAATTATGGTGAATGCGGTGTAACAGAAAATATGCGGAAAGTACTAGGCTTCTATAAAAGACTAAACAGAAAAGCAGGGAATAAGTGGTAGTTGTGGTGACTAGACTGTCGGATCTGCAGGGTGTACTAAAAGTGAAGGACAAAAAGCAAAAAGCATCTAGAAAGCAAAGTGGTCCCCAACATTGGATCTGGACATCATCTTCTTCAAAAAATACAAACTAAAATCAGAAAACAAACCAGATTCAGCACTATTAAAACACAGATTGATAACTCACGAACACAGATCTACAATCAAAGATTCCAAATCGAAAATCAAACATCGAAACTGAAATTCCGCCTACTGATCAACATGGAAGAAAACAGGAAACACATAACTGCACCTTGCATGAAACAAACCTCTATGAAATAAAAGTAAACATATTATGCTAACTCGAAGAAATAAACTACGAACTAGAAACACACGATTCGATTCTCAAAACGACCAGAACTCTAGATCCAAGCTAACTAGGCAGAAAGAAAGGAGATTGGCGAAGTAAACTGAACAGAAAACAACTTCATAGCATAAACATGTTCGGATCTTCAAACAAAGTACTTCTAGGCAGTGAAATTCAAAAGCAAACAAAGATCCAGCGTAAGGAAAAATAAGCAATTTAACTACGAAAGCGAAATAAAAGTGTTTTGCCACGCCGGGCGATGGAACTTCTAACTACGATCATCCCTACTGGCTAAAACACTCAACCTGCACACTTAAGCAACTTGTTTTGCAGATAAAGTTCAAATATGCACATCATACTGACCAGTAACCAAGGCCTAGAATGCGACTTATCAAACTGCTCACACTTACCACATGCTTGTCCTCAAGCGTGAAGACAAACAAAAGAAGTAAGTCGTATTCTAACCTGGTTACTCCTCTGACCGACTCTACCTAAACTAGACTCTATACCACGACGCAAAGAAAAACACTTGAACAAACACAGAAAAACACACAATCAAACATAAAATGACTAAAACACAAAGATTGGGCTATATTTTCAACCATCCCTCCCCTCGAGATTAGGTGCAATCCGGCCTTAGACAGCCTCGCCACCCCCTCTTTCTTTCCCAGTCAGTATATCCGCTTGTCAAGATCGCCCAAACTCCCAGCCAAACATTAGGTTCACTCAGTCACTCATACCTTACCAGGACGATTAGGACTGCATTCTCTCAATATGCTCAACCACAATTGCTTCGGACTTAGATCTCACGTGCAGCTACTGAAGGACTTAAAGGCTTGTAATGGAGCTATTGGTTTGTAATGTTTTGGGGTGGATGTTCCTAAGGCTCTAGGTTCAAAATTTCTGCCTTATTGAGGTGGGGGAACTGTGTGCATTTGGGCTCTTGGTTGTTTCTTCTCTTGGCTGGCGCTTCTGGCTATGATCTCCAACTGGTCAGTAGCTTCTTGTGGCTTCGCCACCCTTATTCCTTCCATTTCCTTTTTTTTGTGGTCAAGTTTTCTGACCATTTTTCTTCATATTCTTCTCTTTTTTTTTATTTTTCCCCCGTGGCTTCGCCGCCCTTATACCTTCTTCTTTTTCTTTTTTTGTGGACCTGGGATGACTCCCTGGTCGATTTTCTTCCAAACTTTCTTGTCCAGCTGGATTCTGCTTTCTTGTACACCCTACTAGCCAGTAAGCTTCATTCGCTTCATGCCTTGCACACACACAGTCCCAGTGGCTAGGGGTATTTATCTGGGTATAAAGAGTTAGAAAAGAGGTTCTAAAGGTGGTTTTTTTTTTTGGGGGGGGGGGTTCCTACTGCCTTCAGTGTTGCTACCCGTGGTCACTTCACCCTAGGCAATTTGTGGCAACCGCTCTTTTCTTTTCTAAACATGTGGAAAGTGGTTCCACTTAAAGCTTATAACTCACATTTTAAGAGGGCTTTCGTGTTTGGCTCTAAGTATGAGCTTTTCTCTCATACTCACATCATCTATCCTGGCTAGGAGGTACTAAGGGGGGTGGTTTTTGTTTTCCAGCATGTCTTATTTCCCTCAATTCCCCTCACAGTCAGCTCAAGACAGTTGAGTTTTAAGCCCAGTCAACACACAAAATAAAAAAAACTATACCTAACACGACACTAACACAAGCACAAACACAGACCACACATATACACATTCATCATACTGGTCATTGCATCCCCCCTCCCACTTCACAAGTGTCTGCCCTCAGATAGGGCTGTGAAGTGGAAAAGGTAATGGCCAGTATGATGGACACATAGACAAACAGACAAAAACAACATATTAAAACTAAAACTTCTCACACTTAGACTATGGAATGGGCTAAGTGGGAGACTTTGAAAACCTAAACAGAAACCAACAAACAAAACACACATATATACAAAACTCCTCACACTTAGGCCATGCAATGGGCTAAGTGTGAGCCAACATGCTTACGAAAAAGAAAACAGAAAACACAAACACATGCGCCAAAAAGACAAACCCTTTACTTCTCACACTAAGACTATTAAATAGGCTATGTGTTAGAAATGGGGTTTGCACACAAACAACAAATTATAATACCTAAAAAAAACAATTAAAGTACGAAAAAAACTAAAAACTAAAAATAAAAAGAAAACTAACTGGTCAGGTGGGGTGGTGGTCACTTGTTCCTCCTGCTCCTTCGCGGGGCAGGTTGTGGTGCAGGTGGTTCTTCAGGTTGCTCCTCCTCATCCTCGGATTGCTTGTTCCCAGATTCTGCCCACTCTTCGGCATCTCCTTCCTCTTGTTCCGCCTCTAGTTTCTGCTCTACTTCTTTCGTCTCGGTTAATACCTCCTCTGATACTCGTGGTTTATTAGCTCGGCCTCCATGGCCACTTGGTTCAACAGCTTCCTCTTGGCCTCGTTGTGTTAACTCCATCAATATCTCGTCTATCACGGACGCCATCCTGGCCATTTCTGTTATCAACCGGTGGTTTTCCTCTCCTAGCCTGGTAACAATCGTCTCCAAAGCCTCTTGCTTCTGACTCTGCCTCGTCTGTCCTGCAGACTCCTTCAGGATCCCTTCCATTACTGATGCTAACCGTGTCATTTCTGATCTCATCTGTCTGTTTTCCTCCGCTATCTCGTCCATAGCCTTCTCTAGCCTTTCATGTCTCTGCTCCTGATCTTGTGTTCCCGGATGTGCTGCAGATCTCCCAGTAGGTATAGCTTCTTCTCCCATTGTGTAGAATTGGGGTACGCCCTGTCTCATGTAAACGGTGTTCGTTCGGACGAACAAAGGTGTATCAAAAAGACCAGGAGGATCCACCATGATCTGGTCGGATAAGTCTTCGGCCTCCGTGATGATGATGTTGTTTCTGACAAACACTCCCAAGACATGGCAGAGAGTGAGGTTCCTCGCTGGGTGGGTGGCAATTAGATGGCATTGGTAGGCGGTCCAAAAACCCAGATGCAACTTCCTTCCATGCTTGGCGCACCAGAGAAGGTATAACTCCGTCATCGATGTCCTAACAGCAGAGTTCGACTGCCCCAACAAATTGAAATCCAGGTAAAGCTGTACAAGACGCAGAATCGGGTTGTTGAAATGAACGGAACGGGAAATAGTGGACTGGAATTGCCCTGCATCAGGGTGAGTAAGTTCCTCCCAGGCTTCCTGGGGCTCAAATTCCACATGTCTGCGGGGAATTCCCCGCTCCCTACTTCTCCACTCAGGCCCTATGGCCTCCTCTAAACTGCACATTCCCAGACGCACGGTCCACTCAATCAAGCTCATCCGTATCTCTCCGCTAAACAACCTAAAACTGATACATTCCTCATCTTGATCAGTGGTGACCTTAAACCTAAAGGTCGTGAAAAACACCTTCGCTAATCTAACCGGGACACTCGGATCCCCATTCTCCAACAACCATTCGAATCCTAACGCGTGCAAATAAGAGAGAAACTGCTCGTGGGCACCTAACTCATCTAAAGAAGGAATATGAAGTACCTTTCCGCTCTTCACCTGCTTACTCCATTCATCCTTGCTATCAAAAACTTTATGTAGCTCCTTCGAGTCGAAGAGCTTCATCTCCTCCACCAGATCATCAGTAAGGTCCACTGTCCAGCGCCGGTACCTCAGTCTCTCTACCGGTGGGTGGACTAACTCTCGATGATCATTCTGAAGCTGTTGTTCTGCGTACTCCTCATCCTCCAAAGAGATATCGTTGTCGGAGGTTGATTCCTCGCTGGCAGCATATTCGCTATCACTTTGTTCCCTCTGGTGTTCCTGGACTCGGTGAACTGACTCAGTAATGACTATGCCAGTGTTTACTGTACGTGGCTTCTTGTTGTTGGGCTTCTTCTTCATAGGGGCCTTCCCCTTTCGTTTTCTCTCTTCACGGTATCTAACTTCCTCTCCATCATCTTTGTCTTTCTCTTCTTCGAGTTCCTTCTCAGCTTGTGTTGAAAGTGGATCCTGGGTAGTAGGACTGGTCTCCTTGTGGCCTACTGACCTGGATGCGAGGTCCAGACCCTCAGCCATCCCGTCAGCCTCTTCACCTTGGCCACTCAGTGTTGGAGAGACCGCTCCGGTCTCCATTGCAGTATCCTCTAGGTCAGTAACAGGTAAAGACTCCTCCCCAGGTTTTGTGGGAGTGGTCCTCTCTTCTTCACTCAAGATCTCTACGGGATCTGCCTCTGTGTTCGGCTTCGCCTTACTAGCTGCCCACTTCCCTAAGCATCTTTGTGACACCCTCTTTGGCTTCGGCTGTTCTGCCCTAGGGTCTCCCTTCAACACCAACTTCCTCTTGATGGCCTTCGGTTTTACTACTGGTGGCACCACTGGAAGAGGTACATCAATCTCCGATTCTGTTTCCTTTGCTTCCGTTTCATGTGCTTCAACAAGTGTGTCACCCCCTCTGCTTCTGGCTGGGATGATTCCGGCATAATTTCTTCTCCCCTATCTTGGCTTTCCGAGCGGTTTCTTTCTTCGGCTTCTTCACTTTCTCCTACTGCTCGTGATGCGAGGTCTAGCCCCTCAGCCACCACGGCAGTGTCATCTCCCATCCGATTGACATCATCTAAAATAGCCTGAAATTCCTCATCGGTCATTAGGCCTTGCTTCTTGGCTGATTCATTCAGATCTATCTCCTCTCTCGCCACTTTTCGGGGAACGACTTCCGCCGTCAGCGTTTTTTTCTGATCCGACTTCCCCCTGTAGGTTCCTCTATTCCTGACTTTTCCTCGCTTCACGTTCTTCTGAGTCGGAATCGTAATGAGCGGAAATGGGGTCAATCTCCATTGAATCACTGTGTTGTGGAGTTTCTGAGGGTTCCGAGGACTCAGGTGGTGCGGTAGTCGATGGAGCTTCTCTTTCTGGTGGAATTTCGGAGGAAGTCGCAATGGAGGTGGGGAGTGTTGCTGTAGCTAGTACAATCGGTTCCGAAGGATTTTCTCTGATTACTCTCTCTTGTCCCCCGATTTGACAAAAACCGGCCAGCGCCGCCGACCAATCCCTATTAGGGTCTTGCTGTCGAAGAAACACCGCCATTGCTTCCAAGGAGACCATTGTTGGCGCTTGAGGAGTCGGCTCTGAAGTTTGCGGTTGTGGTTGTGGGCTTGGTGGCCGTTCTTCCCGCGGCAGTAGTTATTGGCTCGGTGGCCGTTCTTCCCTGCGGGTTGAAGTGGGTTTGATTTTTGTTGCCCGTGCTTTCTTTCCCATGGTTGTAGTGGTGATTTGGTGGTGGAGATTTGGAGTTTAATTTCTGGGCGAGATGGAAGAAAATTTTTAAAAGTGAAAATGAAAATGAGGGTTTGTGAAGGAGGAAGGTGAAGACGGTATGGTTAAATGAGGGAGAGAGAGAGAGCAGTTGTGGGTAGTTGTAACCGGCTATGGGAGGTATCCGGTCGCGTCGTTTCAAAGGAGAGACGGTTGAGAATGCCGGCTCCTGATTGGCTGGCGTGTCTCCTCTCTCTGCTCACGCGCCTTCTCCAGCCGCTGCCACCCTGCAAAAGTTGCACAAACTTTAATTCAAATTTTCGTACTCTCCATAATTCCCCCTATACTTGCCTAATAAGGAAAATAATTCAAATGAACACTTAAATAAAAATTGAAATAGTACCAATTAAGCAATCTCGTGGTCAATGCATACTTCAAAATAATAATTAAGGCCCGAAATTATTTTTGGGTTTTCTAAACATTAACATGCAAAGGTATAAATCAATTAACTACCACATATTAACAATATTTAAATCTTTTCCTAGGCAATTTAGAATTCTACTTGGCCAGTAAGTGTAGACTTTCAAAAGAATTGGCCCAGTGGAATTCTAAATTCCTATCCTACTGGTCAGTATGTGGTCAAAGTACGTGGTTGCAGTGGGATCTCATCCACTACAGCCACATCATTGTTGTCTCTAAACACCTTGAGCCTATGCCCATTCACAATAAAAGGTTCAGAGTTAGGAAAACTCCCTGAAATTTCTACTGCTCCTTTGGAACGGAGTGAGTTGATGAGATAAGGTCCTGTCCACTTCGATTTGAGTTTCCAGGCATGGGCTTCAACCTTGACTGGAAGAGTTGTAACGCCCCACTTTTTGAACCCTAATTTGTAAACCCTAAAGTACTGGTTTTAATGCTATTAATTTTGCGAAGTCCGTGAATTAATTGTCGGTAAATTAATTGGTGAATTAATGGGTGTTGGACTGAGATTTGTGAAATAAATTACATCGCGAATCTAAATAATTTCCTTTCCGTGAGGAATATTTATTGAACTCAATTTGCATACTGGATCGAATAATTGGACAAATAATATAAAGGTTCAGTCCGTGATAAATAAATTAGGGACTGCACAATTTAAAATAAAATACAATGGGCTGTGAATTAAGCTAAACTAATTAAAATAAGATATCTTTAATTCTAATCTTTAATTAAATATTCTACGCAGATTTTCCTCCTCCGTGAGTACATATTTCTCCTCCGTAATCTGCAAATAAAATACCAAATAAATTCAAATAAGAAAAAAAAGAGGATTTCGAAATTTCTCTCCTTTCCCACTACTAAAAACCGTCCCTCCATCTCTCCCACAAATCTCTCCCGTATCTCAACTTCCTTTCCCCTATATTAAATCTTCAACCATTACTTTTTCCTCACCTATCGTCTCTGCAAGCAAGAATCATCCTTCAACTTCTACTCAAGGTAAACTAAATCCTATCGATTTGTGTCTAAACTTTCTCCTGCTTCAAAATCTAACATCAAATTGTGCTATTGGCAGTAACCAAAATCCTCTAGCTTCAAGAACCATTTTTTTTTCTTCCTCAACATCCGTCTGCAATTGAAGGTAAACACCTCCCCCATCCAAATTTCAATTTCATTCTACTGCATCCATACACATTACACCCTACAATTACCACAATCTGCAATATACCTTGAATCGAAGCAAAATAATCTAAAGAAACAAATTTTAATCAAATAAAGAACTTACCTTCGGGGAGGAAATCGGGGCTGCGCGGTATTAATTCGGGTCGATTCGGGGCTGTTCGGAGTTGTTCGGGGTTGCACGGTATCCGTTCGGGGTAAGTAGGGACTGCCCCGATTGAATGACAGCGACGGTGGTTTGCGGCACGGGCGAACGGCGCTGCGCCTCCTGCTGCGGCCTGACCGTGCGACGACGGCTTCCGGCGGGGAGCACAACAGCGCCTCCCGGCAGCGACGGTAGCGGCAGCACCTCCCGGCGACGAAGGAAGCGGACGGAGGAGGCGTCTGACGGACAGCAGCGACGGCAGCGGCTGGCGAAGGCTGACTGACGAGCAGCAGCGACGCGATTCCGGTGAGCAGCGGTCGGCGACGGTGGAAGGCGACGGTGAGAACTCCCGATTTGGACGAGAAAGAAGAAGAGAGAAAGAAGAAGAGAGAGAACCGAGATGTGAATGTGAGGGGGGAGTACATTTTGATTTTGGGCCTTGTTAATTGATTCAGGAAAAATAAGAATTAGCTTTGGGCCTTTTTATTTAAATGGTAGGATTTGGTTAGTTGGGCTCCAATTTAATTTGTTGGGGCTTCCTAATTTAATTGGAGACATAAAGTGGGGGAGATAATTAAGTTTTGGGGCTTTTAAATAAATCTTTGGGCCGATAATTAATTGTGTCGAATTATCTAATTAATTTCGGAAAATATCAACGAACGAATAATTATATCCTAAGTCCGAAATAAATATAGCTCGAGGGGAAAATGCTTGCGATAATTTATTTACTTTTTATTGATTTTGGGAATTTTATTTCGATATCGTGGAGAAAAATACGAGGAGCTAACGGAGGAATTAAGGGTGTAAGCGGCCGCCGAATAACCGAAAACCGAGATAAATAACTTCGCTTAAGATGCATGCATTTTATTTATTTAAATGGAAGGTATGTTGATATATGTATTATTTAAATTCTAAAGGTGAGACTTCGCAAGGGAATCGAGATACCAAAGGGAAGGAAGTGTAGAGAATTATTCAATTGAGGTGGGCTTTCTTTTAAATAAGGACAACGTCCTAAATAATTTATCGATGGAAACGAAACTGTATTTATCATGCAATGATTTGATTTTTACGTGCCTATCTGATGTGGCTTTATGCCATTATTATATAAATCGAATTCGGGTCCTTGTAGGGCCGCAAACCCTACTTGGGCTAGTGTACACCTATGGTAGATCGTGTGCTAGCGTACGGGCTGGCTGGTCTAGTGGCTTGGTTTGTGGCCACATTCCAAGTCATGTATTGGCAGATATGGTAAACGTCTATGGGAAAATGACTGATCAGTCGATGTTTGAAATGGAAATGATTTTGAGTGCCTCGGGCATTTCTAAAGCTAAACCCCGATGGTTACTTGTGAATGGCATTATAAATTACTCTTTATTGAAAATGTTTTCGGCATGAGCCCATTGAGTATTTTTATAGTACTCAGCCCTGCATGTGTTTTCCTTATGTGCAGGTTGAGCGGCGACGAGAGTACGGTGGTGTTGAGCAAGTAAATTGGTAAATGAACTGTTGTTTTTGAATTATGGGTGTCGTTGTGTCTTCACACATGACGTCACTCTTACTCTTGATCGTTTCCGCTGTGACATTTCTTTCACTTATCGTTTATTGGGCTTGCAACCTGAATTATTTGGATATTGAATATTTTGGGATTTTACTAATTTATGTCAAATTCTTGGTCGTTTTATTTGAATATTAATTGTTGGTCAAGCTCGTTATTAAAACCCTAGTCCTTTTCGTCTTTTTATTAAATTCTCTTAATCACGATCGCCCATATTTATTAACCCTAAAAGGCGGTCGTGAAAGTTTGGTATCAGAGCCTCAGTTTCTTTCCGCTCTGGACCCAAGAGTCTTTTTGAGTCAAAAATCTATTCTTGTATTAATTGACTAAGGTATAAACATTGAAGGCTCAACACCACAACTCGTCACGCCCAACCGCGAAGAAAGAGGTAAGAGTATTTTGGTGACTATGGGATTGGATAATTGAATATTGAGAGTTGCAATGGAAAATTTTTGATTTTGGTGATGGGGGTCAATACGTTAGTTTTGGAAAAATTGCATATACTTCAAAATGTAGTATGATATATATAAGGATGTTATTATTTGATTGTGAAGCATGATTTTGCTAAGTACCATGAATACCGTCAAGCATGAGAAATTGTATATATTTAAATGAGGAAAATATGTGATTAAATGGTGAACTTTCACGAGTGTTAGAAGAATTTAACTCGTATCTTACCTGTGTGTAGGGGAATTCTATGTGGTTTTGAGAGTCATTAAACGCCGAGTACGAAATATTGATTTTGATAGATACTAAGATAGAGATACGAACTACAATGCCTATGACGATTAACTTCTTGCGTGTAACCATACGTATCTATAGAATACGTAATAGATAACTTCGTGATGAAAATAAACGTAGAAGTACGAAATACGAGGCAAGTAGCCTATGGGAAACAGAAGTCGATGTACTGTGATATGAAGATATACAAAATCAAACAAAATGAGCGAACCTTTTACCTTGAGAGCAAAAGTTTATTCTTGGAGTGATACAACCATCATACCCCTATCTCGTATACACATCCATATGCATCTCCTTATTACTCTCGGCATCATTTTGAGCCACATATCTTCAATATTCTTTCCTATCTTTGACTTGATGTTGAGGTTTCCTTCTATGTAGATGGCCGGATCGTACTTTGCCCAAATGCGAAATCGTTATGCCAGAAATAGGAACCTTCCCGTTGAGAGGTACCGAGAACACGAATGGGATGGAAAGAGCGATCTCATGGGTTACGTCGCTGAATTTTGGGATTTATGGATGGACGCCTATGCGTTCGGGGGAGCCACCCACCATGCTGGAATTACAAAGCTTATTCATACCCTACCACCATGTTGGAGCCAGTGGGTCGCTCAGACGGCAAAATCGTTTACGTGGTATAGACTGCCCGAATACGCACCGCGTGGGGACTTGCCTGGTCTTCTTGAAGTACTGTTTCCGGCCTTAATAAGGGCAGCTGATGGACCACCACGTTCTCCACCACCACAGATTTATTCGCCGGAGCAAGCACACGCAAGGAAGTTTCGATCTGATAGTGAGCCGCATGTCTCGCGCGTGCCCAAAAGGATGAGGCTCGGGATGCGCACCTCGGCCCCTTCAGGAATAGAAAGGGAGGTCGAGAAGATAATCGCGACAATCCCTTCACCAGTACGCGTTGAAGAAGAGGACGAGGAAGAAGAGGAGGAACGCCTCGAGGAAGAAGAGAACCCGGATATGGAGATTAGTGGAGAGAATGAAGAGGAGAAGGAGGAGGGAGAGATTTAGGAACAATAGTCATGTGATAGATTGTTTCGTTTCTCTCCTGTTTTGATATCATATTTTTTTTGCTAGACTATTATTCATTTTATTTCCACGTTTTGGCTCTTCATTCTTTGGTTATGATCGATACTAAGACCTCCTGGAGGCAACATTTTATTATGGAAACTTCTACTTTGCTATCTTGTTTGGCCATGATCATTTGATATTCTGTTGTGCAAATGTTCTTGATATCTTATTGCGTAATCATCCTTGTTATTCCGTTGTGCAAACACCTTTTGTTATCTCGTTCAGGGAACATCATTTGCTAATCCAAGATACAATTGTTCCTCTTATTTCTATTGTGCAAACGTCTTTTGTTATCCCATTGTGCGAATATCTTTTGCTAATTCATGATGCAATTGTTTCTCCTTAATCTATCGCACGAATGTCTTTCGCAATCCTGTTGTGCGAACATCTTTGCTAGCCATGATGCAAATTGTTTCTCGTTATTCCATTGTGCAAATGTCTTTTTGCTATCCTGTTGTGCGAATATCTTGCCACGTCATGATCCAATGGTCCTATTCTATCCATGACACAACTATCTTTTGTCTTGTGGTACAATTGTCCCTTGATCCCTACTTTCGAAATATTACATGATCTTCCCAACTATACAACATGACTATTGATAGATTTGAGTAAGTGTGATAATAACCCGTTTGTTTGGTAATGAATCAGAATGCCGCCAAGACGCAATGTAAGGAATGCGAACCGGGCGCCTACACCTCAGGCGACGGAAGTCGAGAGTGTGGCACAACCAACCCCACAACCTCCACCACCACCACCTCCACCTCAAGTGGACCGAGAAATTGTGAAGTTGTTTTTGAAACAGAAACCGTCTGTCTTCGATGGAATGGGAGAGCCGGAAAAGGCTGAGAGTTGGATACGCGCATTGGAGCGCATTCTTACAATTCTGATGTGCAACGATGCCGAGCGAATGGCTTGTGTGACCTATCAGTTGACTGGGTCAGCTGACTTCTGGTGGGATACCAAGATGAAGACCACGCCACGAGATCAAGTGAATGGAATGACCTAGGAGAATTTTAAGGAGGCGATATATAACAAGTACGTGCCAAAGAGCTATCGAAAGGCGAAGGCGGCTGAGTTTTACAACTTAACTCAAGGGCGCATGTCAGTGACTGAATATGATCGCGCACTCTGTGATATGACCCAGTATACACCCGAACAAGTTGACACGGATGAGAAACTGGCAGAAAAATTTCGCGAGGGCTTAAGGCATGAGATAAAGATGGCTTTGGCTAGTCGTGGAAGACTTACATATGCGGAGGCGTTGGCCATCGCGCTAGATGTTGAGGCAGCTATGCCTAAGGAGAGGGTGACGGAGAACACTACACTGGCTCTAACTCCATCACATCATTCCCGGGAGAAGAGGAAGCGGGATGGGAACAGGACCCACTATGACAACAAGAGGTACCAACCTACTCAAAACCGACCACAGTATGGAGGCAGACAGAATTTCGCTAGCCAAAGGGGTGACTTCCGACCCAGACCACCCCAATGCAATGTGTGCTCCAAGTACCATTTCGGAGAGTGTAGGATGCAGAACACCACCATGTGCTTCAACTGTGGTGGAAATGGTCACTTCTCTAGAGAGTGCCCGAGCAAGAACGTGGGGACGGGTTCAAGGCCGAACAACCAAGGATTTCGTCCGCAAACGAGGGCACCAGCGGCGGGATCAAGGATGAATCGTGATCAACCTCCGCGACAACAACAACCTCACCGTCCGAGACTACCCTCCCAGGCTAGAGCATATGCGCTGAGTTATAGACAACCCATGACTGAACAAGGGAATCACGAGAGTGGAAATTTGGCAGGTATGGGCGAACTCCTCGATACACCTATTGTTGTGTTGTTTGATACGGGTGCATCGCATTCTTTCATATCAGAACTATGTGTGGACACATTAAGTTTGCCAGTTGCTAAATCTGAACATAAGATGATGGTGATCTCACCAGTGGGAGGGGTAATAGAGATTTCTCGAACATGCTCGAACATAGAAATTTCCATGGGAGAACTTAGGCTAGTCGCGCACAACTTACAAGTTATGGCCATGAAGGATATCGATGTAATCTTAGGAATGGATTGGTTGGCTGCGAATTTTGCTACCATCCGATGTAAGGAGAGACAAATAACATTACAAGCCCCTGGAAAGGAACCAATCGTGTACCATGGGATCACGATGAACAGAAGCACATCTATCATCTCCGCACTTCAAGCCACAAAGATGTTGAGAAAAGGGTGTTCTGCCTATCTGGTCTATCTACAAGGAGATGAGAAGGAAGAAAGGAAAGTGGAAGATGTCGCGGTGGTACGAGAATTTCCAGACGTCTTTCCTGAAGCTTTGCCTGGCCCACCGCCAGATCGGCAATTGGAGTTCACGATCGACCTAGAGCCAGGGTCGGCACCAGTGCCTAAGGCTCCATATCAAATGGCACCTAAGGAGTTAGAGGAACTCAAGATACAACTTCAAGAGCTAATGGATTTAGGTTTCATTAGACCCAGTGTGTCACCGTGGGGCGCGCCTGTGCTTTTTGTGAAGAAGAAAGATGGATCGATGAGAATGTGCATCGATTATAGAGAATTGAACAAGATGACTCTCAAGAACAAATATCTACTGCCGAGAATAGATGACTTATTCGATCAACTTCGGGGAGCTGGTGTGTTTTCAAAGATGGACTTGTGGTCCGGATACCATCAATTGAGGGTCCGAAGAGAGGACATACCGAAGACTGCTTTTCGCACAAGGTATGGTCACTATGAGTTCGTGGTAATGCCATTTGGACTGACGAATGCACCTGCCGTATTCATGGATTTGATGAACCGAGTATTCCACCCATACTTGGATAAATTCGTTTTGGTATTCATAGATGATGTACTCGTTTACTCGAGGAATGAGAAGGAACACGAAGAGCACCTGCGAATTACCTTGGAGACGTTAAGGAGTGAGAAATTGTATGCTAAATTCAACAAGTGCAAATTTTGGCTTAAGGAGGTAAATTTTCTTGGTCATATCGTGACGACAGAAGGAATTCGAGTGGATCCTGCTAAAGTTGAGGCGGTACAACGGTGGAAAGCACCTATAACACCAAACGAGATTCGGAGTTTCCTAGGCTTGGCAGGATACTACCGAAGGTTTATTGAAGGGTTCTCCAAGATAGCGAGACCCATGACTCAACAACTCAAGAAGGGGGTGAAAGTCAATTGGACCCCCGAGTGTGAGGCAAGTTTTCAACTATTGAAGGAGAAGCTAACTAGTGCACCGATTCTAGCTGTGCCAGAGCCTGGAGTGAACTACGTAGTGTACACGGATGCTTCAAAGGTGAGACTTGGATGTGTATTGATGCAAAACAACAAGGTTATTGCTTATGCATCCCGACAATTGAAGCCACACGAGTTGAACTATCCAACCCACGACTTGGAGTTAGCAGCGGTAGTTCACGCCTTAAAGACCACAAAAGCCTGAAGTATTTCTTCGAGTAGAAAGATTTGAATATGCGGCAAAGAAGATGGCTCGAGTTGGTGAAAGACTACGATTGTGGCATCAATTATCACCCCGGCAAAGCAAATGTAGTGGCGGATGCTTTGAGCCGGAAAGATCATTCCAAGCTGGCTACTTTTATCACTAAGAAGGAAGCCTGATTCGCGAGTTCAGCAAGATGTGTTTGGAAGTGGTAAGAGCACCTGAAACAGTGGAAGCACGAATCGCCACTTTAGCCGTTGAACCGGATCTGAGGTCGAGAATTATTGCAGCACAACGGATGGATGCAAAGTTGGAGGAGATTCGTGTAGAGGTGCGAATCGGTGAATCTGGGAATTTTAGTGAAGAAGGCGACAATGCCCTTACTTTTGAAGGAAGATTATGCATGCCAGATAGCGAGGAGCTCAAAAAGGAGATTATGAGTGAGGCGCATGAAACTCCTTACACTGCCCACCCAGGAAGTACGAAAATGTATCAAGATTTGAAGAAATCCTTTTGGTGGAATGGTATGAAGAGGGACATAGCATCATTTGTCGAAAGATGCCTAGTCTGCCAGCAAGTGAAGATTCTACATCAACGACCGTATGGGATGTTGCAACCATTAGAGATTCCTGAATGGAAATGGGAGCACATCGCCATGGATTTTGTGACGGGATTGCCAAGGACTCTGAGAGGGAACACCGCCATTTGGGTAATTATAGACCGACTCACTAAGAGCGCGCACTTCATTCCGATTCTTGTAAGCTATGGGTCCAACAAACTGGCTCAAATCTACATAAGGGAGATAGTTCAATTGCATGGAGTCCCAGTGACTATCACGTCCGACCGTGACCCAAAATTCACCTCAAGATTTTAGATGAGTCTACAGAAAGAGCTTGGAACCAAATTGAATTTCAGTACAGCGTTTCACCCGCAAACCGATGGACAATCCGAAAGAACGATCCAAACTCTCGAGGATATGTTGAGAGCCGTGGTACTCGACCGATGAGGAAGTTGGGAGGCAGCACTACCACTAATCGAGTTTGCCTACAACAACAGTTTTCAGGCAACGATAAACATGGCACCGTACGAGGCATTGTATGGAAGAAAGTGTAGATCGCCGCTCTACTGGGATGAAGTTGGCGAGAGAAGAATACTCGGACCTGATGCGGTCGAAGAGATGGTGGGAATCATTCGACAAATTCGTGAGAGGATAAAAGAAGCTCAAGACAGACAAAAATCATACGCGGATGTCCGACGAACCGACTTACAATTTCAAGCTGGCGATAAAGTTTTCTTGAAGGTATCTCCGTCAAAAGGGATAACACGATTTGGCGTCAAGGGCAAATTGAAGTCGCGATTTATCGGACCTTACGAAATTCTCGAAGGAGTGGGCCCCGTTGCATATCGATTGGCGCTACCACCAAACCTGGGAAACGTGCACAACGTTTTTCATGTGTCACAGTTAAAAAAATACGTATTTGACCTGAAACATGTGATTCGTTTTGAGGAAGTCGTGTTGAATCCAGACTTGAGCTATGAGGAGAGACCCCAATCCATTTTAGACCGAAAGATCCAGAATGTGAGGAATAAACATGTTGCTTGTGTGAAAGTGCTATGGGAAAATCATGGGCATGAAGAAGCCACGTGGGAGAATGAGGATAAAAAGGTGGAATTGTACCAGAACTCTTTACTTGAGGGTAGCAACTTTCGGGACGAAATTTCTGTTAAGGGTGGTAGGATGTAACGCCCCACTTTTTGAACCCTAATTTGTAAACCCTAAAGTACTGGTTTTAATGCTATTAATTTTGCGAAGTCCGTGAATTAATTGTCGGTAAATTAATTAGTGAATTAATGGTATTGGACTGAGATTTGTGAAATAAATTATATCGCGAATCTAAATAATTTCCTTTCCGTGAGGAATATTTATTGAACTCAATTTGCGTACTGGATCGAATAATTGGACAAATAATATAAAGGTTCAGTCCGTGATAAATAAATTAGGGACTGCACAATTTAAAATAAAATACAATGGGCTGTGAATTAAGCTAAACTAATTAAAATAAGATATCTTTAATTCTAATCTTTAATTAAATATTCTACGCAGATTTTCCTTCTCCGTGAGTAGATATTTCTCCTCTGTAATCTGCAAATAAAATACCAAATAAATTCAAATAAGAAAAAAAAGAGGATTTCGAAATTTCTCTCCTTTCCCACTACTAAAAACCGTCCCTCCATCTCTCCCACAAATCTCTCCCGTATCTCAACTTCCTTTCCCCTATATTAAATCTTCAACCATTACTTTTTCCTCACCTATCGTCTCTGCAAGCAAGAATCATCCTTCAACTTCTACTCAAGGTAAACTAAATCCTATCGATTTGTGTCTAAACTTTCTCCTGCTTCAAAATCTAACATCAAATTGTGCTATTGGCAGTAACCAAAATCCTCCAGCTTCAAGAACCATTTTTTTTTCTTCCTCAACATCCGTCTGCAATTGACGGTAAACACCTCCCCCATCCAAATTTCAATTTCATTCTACTGCATCCATACACATTACACCCTACAATTACCACAATCTGCAATATACCTTGAATCGAAGCAAAACAATCTAAAGAAACAAATTTTAATCAAATAAAGAACTTACCTTCGGGGAGGAAATCGGGGCTGCGCGGTATTAATTCGGGTCGATTCGGGGCTGTTCGGAGTTGTTCGGGGTTGCGCGGTATCCGTTCGGGGTAAGTAGGGACTGCCCCGATTGAATGACGGCGACGGTGGTTTGCAGCACGGGCGAACGGCACTGCGCCTCCTGCTGCGGCCTGACCGTGCGATGGCTGCTTCCGGCGGGGAGCACAACAGCGCCTCCCGGCAGCGACGACAGCGGCAGCACCTCCCGGCGACGAAGGCAGCGGACGGAGGAGGCTTCTGACGGACAGCAGCGACGGCAGCGGCTGGCGAAGGCTGACTGACGAGCAGCCGCGACGCGATTCCGGTGAGCAGCGGCCGGCGACGGTGGAAGGCGACGGTGAGAACTACCGATTTGGGCGAGAAAGAAGAAGAGAGAAAGAAGAAGAGGGAGAGAGAAAAGAGAGAACCGAGATGTGAATGTGAGGGGGGGAGTACATTTTGATTTTGGGCCTTGTTAATTGATTGAGGAAAAATAATAATTAGCTTTGGGCCTTTTTATTTAAATGGTAGGGTTTGGTTAGTTGGGCTCCAATTTAATTTGTTGGGGCTTCCTAATTTAATTGGAGACATAAAGTGGGGGAGATAATTAAGTTTTGGGGCTTTTAAATAAATCTTTGGGCCGATAATTAATTGTGTCGAATTATCTAATTAATTTCGGAATATATCAACGAACGAATAATTATATCCTAAGTCCGAAATAAATATAGCTCGAGGGGAAAATGCTTGCGATAATTTATTTACTTTTTATTGATTTTGGGAATTTTATTTCGATATCGTGGAGAAAAATACGAGGAGCTAACGGAGGAATTAAGGGTGTAAGCGGCCGCCGAATAACCGAAAAACCGAGATAAATAACTTCGCTTAGGATGCATGCATTTTATTTATTTAAATGGAAGGTATGTTGATATATGTATTATTTAAATTCTAAAGGTGAGACTTCGCAAGGGAATCGAGATACCAAAGGGAAGGAAGTGTAGAGAATTATTCAATTGAGGTGGGCTTTCTTTTAAATAAGGACAACGTCCTAAATATTTTATCGATGGAAATGAAACTGTATTTATCATGCTATGATTTGATTTTTACGTGCCTATCTGATGTGGCTTTATGCCATTATTATATAAATCGAATTCGGGTCCTTGTAGGGCCGCAAACCCTACTTGGGCTAGTGTACACCTATGGTAGATCGTGTGCTAGCGTACGGGCTGGCCGGTCTAGTGGCTTGGTTTGTGGCCACATTCCAAGTCATGTATTGGCGGATATGGTAAACGTCTATGGGAAAATGACTGATCAGTCGATGTTTGAAATGGAAATGTTTTTGAGTGCCTCGGGCATTTCTAAAGCTAAACCCCGATGGTTACTTGTGAATGGCATGATAAATTACTCTTTATTGAAAATGTTTTCGGCATGAGCCCATTGAGTATTTTTATAGTACTCAGCCCTGCATGTGTTTTCCTTATGTGCAGGTTGAGCGGCGACGAGAGTACGGTGGTGTTGAGCAAGTAAATTGGTAAATGAACTGTTGTTTTTGAATTATGGGTGTCGTTGTGTCTTCACACATGACGTCACTCTTACTCTTGATCGTTTCCGCTGTGACATTTCTTTCACTTATCGTTTATTGGGCTTGCAACCTGAATTATTTGGATATTGAATATTTTGGGATTTTACTAATTTATGTCAAATTCTTGGTCGTTTTATTTGAATATTAATTGTTGGTCAAGCTCGTTATTAAAACCCTAGTCCTTTTCGTCTTTTTATTAAATTCTCTTAATCACGATCGCCCATATTTATTAACCCTAAAGGGCGGTCGTGACAAGAGTAGTACTTTCTGGCCTACATGGAGCTCCTTGGTTCTCAGATTTCTATCATGCCACAATTTAGTTCGCTCCCTGTACCACATGGCAGAATCGAACGACTCCAATCTAAGTTCCTCAAGCTCCTGAAGCTGCAGCTTCTTTTCCTCTTCACAAGTTGTAGCATCCATATTCACTTCCTGTACTGCCCAGTATGCCCGGTGTTCAATTCCAACCGGTAAATGGCACATCTTCCCAAAAATGATCCGATACGGGGACATCCCTATGGGGGTCTTGTAGGCTGTTCGGTATGCCCAGAGAGCATCTTCTAACCTCACACTCCAATCCTTCCTAGAAGGATTTACAGTCTTCTCCAGAATCTTCTTGATCTCGCGGTTAGAAATCTCCGCCTGACCGTTAGCTTGCGGATGGTAGGGACTCGAAAGACTGTGGTGCACACCGTATTTTTTTATTAAGGCCTCAATCGTGCGATTACATAAGTGTGTACCTTGATCAGATATGATCGCCCTCGGAACTCCAAACCGGCTGAAGATATGACTCTTTAAGAACTTGGCCACCTCCTTTGCTTCACAAGTGCTCGTGGCTTTGGCTTCTATCCATTTGGAGACGTAATCCACCGCGACTAAGATATACAAATTGCCATAGGATGAAGGAAACGGACCCATGAAGTCCATTCCCCAAATGTCGAACAATTCACATACAATTACCGGAACCTGGGCATCTCGTCTTTCGCAGATATCCCACCGGTCAGTTGATAGCGCTCACAACTTCTGCAGAACTCGTACGCATCCTTGTTGAGGGTTGGCCAATAGAAGCCGCTATCCAAAATCTTTCTTGCTGTTTTCTTGGATCCGAAATGTCCTCCACATGCTAACGAGTGGCAATGGATCAGAACGTCTCTTTGCTCCCAGTCAGGAACGCACCTCTTTATCACTTGATCGGATCCCACTCTCCATAGATAGGGGTCGTCCCAAAAGTAGTATTTTGCCTCACTCTTGATCTTCATTCTTTGGGCCTTAGTAATACTCGGCATTTCTGGAAGTTCTCTAGTCACCAGGTAGTTGGCTAAGTCCGCATACCATGGTTCTTGCCCTACCTTTTCTTTTCCTTTTCCTGTATCATACTGGCCAGTGAGCTTCATCACTCCTTCCCAGTCAATCTTCCTGACTTCAAAAATTACCTCGCATAAATGCTCCTCTGGAAACTTGTCGTGCACCTCTTCGCTGTTTCCATCTTGCACTATTCTACTCAAATGGTCCGCCACCTTATTCTCGACTCCTCTCTTATCTTCCACCGCCCAATCAAATTCTTGTAACAAGAGGACCCATCGGATCAAGCGGGGTTTGGATTCCTTCTTGGCAATCAGATACTTAATCGTTGCATGGTCAGTATAAACGATGACCTTGGATCCCAACAAATATGGCCGGAACTTCTCGAACGAATACAGCACTGCCAGCATCTCCTTTTCAGTGGTATCGTAATTCCGCTGGGCTTGATTCAGAGTCTTAGAGGCATAAAAAATTACGTACCTCTTCCCATCGATCTTCTGACCCAGTACGGCTCCCACTACATAATCACTGGCATCGCACATTACTTCGAAAGGGTAGTCCCAGTCAGGAGCCCGTATGATAGGTGCGGATATGAGCTTTTCCTTGAGAAGGTTGAACGCAGCCTTGCATTGCTCATCAAAAACAAACTCTACGTCATTCTGAAGAAGTCGGGTGAGAGGTTGGGCAATCTTGGAGAAATCCTTGATAAATCTTCGATAAAAACCGGCTTGCCCCAGAAAACCCCTAATCCCTTCTGATCAGTAGGGAATGGTAATTTGGATATCACATCCACTTTGGCTCGATCTACCTGGATACCTCTTTCCGAGACCACGTGTCCTAAAACTATCCCTTCGGTGACTATAAAATGACACTTCTCAAAATTCAAAACCAAACTCTTGGCTTGACACTGCTCTAGAACTATGTCCAAATGATGAAGGCATGAGTCGAAAGAGTCTCCGTAGACCGTGAAGTCATCCATGAATATCTCTATATAGTCCTCAATCAGATCAGAGAATATGCTCATCATATATCATTGAAACGTACCTGGAGTGTTACATAAACCGAAAGGCATGCGCCTGTATGCATAGGTTCCGAATGGGCAAGTGAAGGTGGTCTTATCCTGGTCATCAGGATCTAAGTAAATTTGGAAGTAACCGCTGTACCCATCTAGAAAACAGAAGTACTTTTTCCCAGCTAATCTCTCCAACATTTGGTCGATGAAAGGCAAGGGAAAATGGTCCTTCCTGGTCGCATTATTCAACTTAAGGTAATCGATGCACATTCGCCAACCCGTGACCAGCCTCGTTGGAATCAGCTCATTCCTCTCATTTTGAACGACTTAGATTCCCGACTTCTTTAGGACCATGTGGATCGGGCTGACCCACTCACTATCTGGCACTGAATAGATAATCCCTAGCGACAACAATTTCAAGATTTTCTTCAATATTTTTTCTCGCATGTTGGGGTTTACCTTCCTTTGGGCATCTCGATGTGCCTTTGCTCCCTCTTCCAGCCTGATGTGGTGCATGCAGACATCGGGACTTATTCCCACTAAATCTGTAAGGCTCCATCCAATTGCCTTTCTGTTCTTACTCAACACAGTCAGTAGCCTTGCCTCCTGTTCCTTTCTAAGGCTGCTGCTGATAATCACCGGATATGAGTTCTCCTCTCCGAGGAAGGCATACTTCAAATTCGATGGCAATTTCTTCAGCTCAACTTGGGGTGAAAGCGTGTCTTCGAGTAGAGGGTTTTTCTTAGCCTCTCCTTCTTTCTCTATTTCTCCCTCTGAAGATTCCTCTATACTGACTGGTAGCTTGGCCCTTGTGGCTCCAATGAATTCCGATTTCTGGCAGAAGTCCTTAATTGCTCCCTCTATCTCTTCATCAGTTAACCCTTGGCTCCTGATCAGATCACACCATGTAGCAGCTTCTATGTCCGCCTGCTCATAAACATATAAAGCCTGGAGCTTCTCCTGCAATAGTTCGGTCTCAAGAAAATCTTGGACTAGGGGGTCAATCACATCAACATAGCACAAGTTTTCAGAATCAATAGGTTTCTTCATGGCCTCATTGATATCAAAAGTAAATTTCTCTCCATGGAAATCAATGCAAATTGTCCCCTCGGCCATGTCTACTATTGTTTTGGTCGTTCTAAAAAATGGTCTTCCTAACAATATGCCACTAGATTCCCTTGCCTCGGACTCACTCAATTTGATCACGTAAAAGTCCGCAGGGTAGGTAAAATCATGCACTCTAACCAATACATTTTCTAGAACACCCTCAGGACTTATGCATGACCTATCAGCCAGTTGGATCAACACTCTAGTGCTCGACAACCTAACTCCCTTCAATCGGTTATAGATTGACAAAGGCATGACATTAATAGAAGCTCCAAGATCACACATTGCATGCTCGACTTTCACATCTCCTATAGTTATGGGTAGAGTGAACATACCTGTATCGGCCCTCTTGGGCGGTAGCTTCTCCTGCACAATTGCAGACGCGATCCCTTCTACCATGATCTTCCCATCCTCTTGGGCTTTCCCGGCTATGAATTCCTTAATGAACTTCCCAAGTGGGGGTAGCTTCACGGCTTGGAGGAATGGTATGGTGACATCCAATTTCCCAAAAATCGACAAGTAGTCCATCGGGTTCTCCTTCTTTCTTTTTGTAACAAAGCGGAAAGGGAATGGTCTCTCCCCCTTTTTCTCCTCTACCGGTCCCTCAGCAACCTTCTTGGAATCTTCCTTGGGCAAATTCTGGGTCTGAGCCTCCGTTCTGGATTCTACCTCTTGATTGGGTTCCTTCCTGACCAGTACGCTCTCGGGTTCACCTCCTCCACATGGCGTCTCCCCCAAGAGAAATGGGTCCTGCTTCCGCGGCATGGATCTCTTAAGCTCTTCCACTGAGATGGTGTTGCCCCCTATCTTTGTTCCACTCGGCTCTCCACTTGGTTGTTTCGGTCGAGGTCCATCATAAGTAGTTCTTGACCTCAATGTAACCTTACTCACATTCGCCTTTTCGGGTATTTGGACTGTAGACGGGAGTTTCCCTGCATTTCCTCTTATTTCACCCATAGAACTGGCCAGTTGGGCCAACTGCTTATTCATCATATCCATGTTCGCTTTATGTTCCTTCTGGGCATTTTGCATCCCCTGCACCACTTCGTTGTGGGATTGCAACTCACCCTTGATACCTTGCTGCGATGCGAGCAGTTCTCCCATCATGTCTTCCATGGATCTCCTTGGCCTGTTAGGGTATTGTGACTGATTTGGGCCTTGGTGCTGGCTGTACTGGGAACTTAGGTTGGGCTGGAAATTTTAGAAGTTGTACTGGTCCTGGTGATATTGGTTCTGATTTTGGTTTTGGAACTGATTTTGGTTCTGATGGTGCTGGGGTGCTTGATTCGGCTGATTTTGATAATTTTGGAAGTTTCTCTGGTGGGGTGGTACATAAACAGGATTTTGGTTTTGGGATGGTTGGTTCCTTCCTGACCAGTTGAACTGGTGGTCCGGGTTCGCTGGTCCACGGTTGGGGTTTTGGTTTTGGTGGGGGTTATATTGGTTCTGACCTTGACCTTGGTTTTTATTTTGGTTCCCTTCTCCCCATCGAAAGTTTGGGTGATCCCTCCATGGTGCGTCCCGTTGTCTCCCCTGGATCCAATTCCCATTTGAGTTAAAATACCCGGCAGCGTTAGCCTGTTCCATACTGACCAAGTTTTTTGGCTGATCATAGCTCGGTCCTTGGTTTCCCTGTTCTGCACCCTTGCCGTTCCCAACTAGGGAAACCGGCGGTGTATTCTTCTCGATTGCGCTCAGGAGTGACTTCTTCACCTCATCCATCTTCAAATCCATCTTCTGTTCAAGCTTCTGCTCCTGGTCAGTAGACGAGGCACTTGCAACGCTTTCTCGGTTGTATCCATCCCTTGAATGGTCATACTCCTTCTTCGCACTCAGTAGCTTCCTTAGGAGCCTCTTTGCTTCGCTGACCCGTAGCTGTGTGAAGCTTCCTCCCGACGACGAATTGGCTAGGTCCTTGGTTGTTATGTTCATCCCCTCATAGAAAGTATGATGTATCTCAATGTCCGCCATGCGATGATTGGGACATGCATCTAAAAGGCTCATATACCTCGCCCAATAATCGCTCAAGGGTTCATCGTACCCTTGCTTCACACTAGTTATTTCCCTCTTCAGCGCGCTCGTCTTGGATGACGGGAAAAACTCGCCTAGGAATACTGACTTGAAATCGGCCCAACTCTCAATGGACTCGGGGGGCAGGCGCATGAACCAGGTGTTTGCCTCCCCTTTCAAAACGAATGGAAAAGCCTTCAATCTGTAATCATCCTCGGTCGCCCCTGTTGGCCTCCTCTGCGCCCTGCAAATCTTAAAAAACTCATGAAGGAACTCGTAAGGCCCTTCGTAACTCTTCCCGCAGTATGTAGGCAGAATTGCGATCACATGAGGCTTCACATCACAGGTAGTTTGTCCTGGGGTCACAACTATGGCTTGAGGTGGTTTTCCCTAGGTATGTGCGTTCAGCGTCCCGATCTCAGGATCTTCTTCTCCTTGAGCGGCCATCCTTCTCGGGTTTCCCTCTATTCTTGGTATCTCTTCCGGTATTGGTCCTTCTATGGTGTATTGCTCCCCGTCACTACTCGAACCTAAATCAGACAAAGCCGTCGACAAACCGGATCGAGTGGTTGCGAGTATAGATCCTCGCTGAAGTATCTTCGGCCTCCACTGGTCAGGAGCCGAGCTGCTGCTCATAAACTGAAACGAAAAGAAAAGAGAAAAATTATGAACAGTATATACGCCAAAATATCACTCTCAATAACAACTAATAACGCCATCCATCCCCGGCAACGGCGCCATTTGAAAGAGCAGGTTTGCGTAGGTGTCGTTCAAGCAAGATGCGTCCTACTGATCAGTAAGAAACAATCCCCTACTAAGCCTAAACCTGGTATCAATAAATCCTCAACCCTCTTCTACTGGGTAGTATAGTGAAGGTAGGGGTCGAATCCCACAGAGATGGTGACGGTTGGACAGATTGCGGTGATATTTTGGATGGTTTGGTTAGCTACCACGCTTGGGTTGAGTCTCTACCTAGACGGGAAATTAAGATGGTGTCCTACTGACTAGAAAGGGTGAATGGTGGTCGACATGTAGTGGTGTACGTGGAATTATGGTGAATGCGGTGTAACAGAAAATATGCGGAAAGTACTAGGTTTCTATAAAAGGCTAAACAGAAAAGCAGGGAATAAGTGGTAGTTGTGGTGACTAGACTGTCGGATCTGCATGGTGTACTAAAAGTGAAGGACAAAAAGCAAAAAGCATCTAAAAAGCAAAGTGGTCCCCAACATTGGATCTGGACATCATCTTCTTCAACAAACACAAACTAAAATCAGAAAACAAACCAGATTCAGCACCATTAAAACACAGATTGATAACTCACGAACACAGATCTACAATCAAAGATTCCAAATCGAAAATCAAACATCGAACTGAAATTTCGCCTACTGATCAACATGGAAGAAAACAGGAAACAGATAACTGCACCTTGGATGAAACAAACCTCTATGAAATAAACTACGAACTGGAAACACACGATTCGATACTCAAAACGACCAAAAACTCTAGATCTAAGCTAACTAGGCAGAAAGAAAGGAGATTGGCGAAGTAAACTGAACAGAAAACAACTTCATAGCATAAACATGTTCGGATCTTCAAACAAAGTACTTCTAGGCAGTGAAATTCAAAAGCAAACTAAGATCCAGCGTAAGGAAAAACAAGCAATTTAACTACGAAAGCGAAATAAAAGTGTTTTGCCACGCCGGGCGATGGAACTTCTAACTACGATCTTGCTAACTGGATGAGACTGTCTGGAATTCCGGGAACTTCTTGAACTCAAGTGACCATGGCTGTGGCGAGGAACGAGAAACTCGAAAGATAATGCTGAAGGACTGATTGACCGAAGAGAGATTGCTAGCTAAGTTTAGGAGTTCACTAACTACTTGATGATGATTCTCTCTCCAAGTGGCTTCTTTATATAGGGAGGCCGCCCTTGATTTTTAGGGTCGACTCTCGGCGTGAAATGACTCTTTTGCCCCCTTGCTAGATGTTGATCTTCCCAGCTATCCTTATTCTCCATCTCGAGCCTTTTTGGCATGCATACTGATCAGGATGGTAACATCCCGACGCCTTTTTCTCTTGAATTATTCCGAAGCTTCCCTACTGGCTAAAACACTCAACCTGCACACTTAAGCAACTTGTTTTGCAGATAAAGTTCAAATATGCACATCATACTGACCAGTAACCAAGGCCTAGAATACGACTTATCAGTCTCCAAGAATTCTAAGGTATGTACAGCTCATGGACGTCTCCGTTGGCTGAGACGTACCTGAATCTGGGGATACCATTGACTGGGTAGTCGGCAGCGTCATAATTTCCGGAACTGGAGTTGCCGGAATCAAATGCGCTCGCCGTGCTGTGGATGATTTCCGATTCTGTCTGGACGCGGATGATTTTTTCCATGGATGGTAGTGTGGGGTGCCTGTGCCTAAAATTGAGAGATAAGAAGTTAGGAATTTTTGAGGTTAGAGAAAGCTAAGGGTTTGCTAAATGTGAAAAGGTTAGAGAGATGAGGATGTTTTATAAATAGAGGTGGAAGGGGAAGAGGGAACGGTCTCTACGATGTCAGCGACCGTCCGACTTTCGCGCCAGATTTTGAACTTCAAATTTTTCCAGCTTCCCCATCTTTTTACCTCTTCCGTTTAAAAACAAAATTGCAGTAATTTCCTCTCTCTTACCTATTCAGTCAAATCCTTGTCCGAAAATAAAACACGCAAAATCAAAACAAAAGATTTTTTGGAGTATTGGTCGAGGTTTTCAAGATTCTGAAAAGTATTGTGTTGAAAATCAAATCTCCTCCAGATACGTCTGAAGTTAGTTTTAAAAGGGTGTGACTGTTGTGTTTCTCTTGATGGTGAATTCTTAGGTCCAGAGGATTCCCTAGAGCACAGGGTCTAGGAGATCATGAACTTTCAGAATTCAGTCGTTGTCACAGCAACCCCCTACTTCAAAACCTCAACCCTCTACACTATTAGCTAGTATAGGGAAGTCGGGATCGAATCCACGAGGATGGAAGGGTTAGAATGCATTGAGAGGACTTTTGGATGGTTCGGTTGCTGCCACGCAACATGAGGGTTGAGTTTTAACTACTAGGCCTGAGAAATTAAATCTAGTCTATTCTACTACCAGACCTGGAGAATTGGAAGCACGTAAAATATAAATGCATTCATGATTCGAACCAAATGCAACTTGAGAATGTTCACCAAATTCCTGGGTCAAGTAAATGAGTTCCCTAAATTGGCTAGACACAAAGCATGCAAAAGTAAACGACAAACAGATTTCCCTAATTGGCTACTGACTGAAAGCTTTAATTAACAAACTAAAGTAAACTCGATTATAACTACCGATCAACTTCATCGTCTTCAACAAACGAACACGAAATGAACCAAACAGAACATGAAAACAGAGCATACTCCAAATCAAACGATGAACACTGTGATCAAACTAAAAATTATCAGATCTAATTCACTGGACCGACCGAGTAAATCAGCAGTAACAGAGTTTTCCATGCAGATCTAAACACACGTACTTCAGAGTCAAGCTAGTAAAAGAGATCTAAGCTAAATCTGTCAGATTCACCACCGGCTAAACCAGATCCACAACTTCCAACACCATTTCAACTTCAATTCAATAGATCCACTCCGATCTCAACGACCTCAACTCCGATCAACAACTCAATTGCGAAAAGCATCCAAATCAGCAAAACATAACAGTAATCAACAGAATCAGACGAAAACAGAAAACGAAACTAGATTAACCATAAACTGCAATTCAAGTCACAAAACAGTCGCCGAATTTCCGGCAAGGAAATCGGCGAGATAGAGTACGTGCGAAAAGTAAATTGTTTCTTCGCTCCTTATAGGAGCGGTGTTACACTTCCAAACTGAACAATACACCACACTAAACTACCCAAGATCTCCCATGCAACCAAGTGGGTGAACTAAGTGAGTGAATTTTTTAGAGCGAGCCGGAATACCCAAGGAAATTTTCTAACTAAGTGCCTCTCCTTTTTCTTTAGCTTCCTTGTATTTATAGGCGTGGCTCAAATCCCTAGGGAAATAGACTTCGTAATTTGACAATTGTGCCCTTAAGGATTTCACTCTTTTTCTTCACTTTTTCTCTTCTATTTTCTCTCTCCTAGTGATTGCTCTCCCTTCCTGGGTCTGGCAGATTTTTCACGCACCTGGACTTATAAATGCGCGTTAGCATTCGTAGAAAACACAGAATTTATATCTAAAATAGATGCATGAAACGAGCCTTATCAACGTCCAAAGATTTTGAAAATATTTTTATTAGTTTAGATAAATCGAGAAGCAAATAAAAACTTTATTTAAGGTTGTAGGCAAACTCTCGGAATTAACTTGATCAAGTACTTTACCCGCAGATGTGCATTGAGCTAAGTACGTAAATTACCGAGAATTGTCAAGCAACTATTTATTCACTTGATCCGGCTGAATATGCGTAGTGGGATCTCTCCTCCCGCATAAACTGCCGATTCATTGCCCATTATTCTTTTTGTGTGGATTAACAAAGAGAAAGTTATAGAGTAGGATACTCCCTGAGATTTTGTCGCTCCTAGGATGTGGTGGATCATTTGAGTTGCAAGTTTGCATTTGCTCTCCTGAGTTTGACTTGCTTCGATTTCCACCAAAACTTGAGGAGTAGTACTTTCTTCCAATTAATCATCTTTATACCTCTGTACTCGTGAGTTAGCAGCTTCCTTTTCTCCTAACAGACATCCATCCTCTGGTTCCCGTTGCCACCTTTGCAATCAACTTGATCAAGTGGTTTTGAGTTCCTTCCCAACTTGATCAGCGCAAATATCGGCAAACTCCTATGGGAATGGTCATCGACTGGAACTCCTGAATTTACTCTTCTCCTTACTATGAATCAATTTTTCTGATGGTGATTCACCATCATGGTACCCCGTTTTTTCTTGTGATTCTTGTATGTCCCCTGAATCTTTTTCTTCTCCTTGGGACGTAATCTAGGGTCAAGAGGCTTCTCTGCCTTAAGTGGTTCCGGCCATAGTTGTAGCTGCACCCAGTAGATGAATCTTTCAGCTTTCCTTCTCGGCCTTTCTTCCTTCTTCAGCTCCGGTTTTTCCTCTTCGTAGCAAAACCCCTCAGACTTATCGATCACTAGAGGTGGTCTCTCTACCGGTGCATTTTCTCCATCCACCGCAGTTGTAGAGCCTTCTACCTTATTACCAAGCACATTCAATTCCACATTACGGTTGAATAGTGTCTTGTCGACTTCCACATTACGGTTGATGAACTCATCTCCTTTTTCTAGAAGAAATATAAAAAAAATAATTAAAGTATTGTTAGCAAAGAAGAAATTCACCTAGGATAAATGAAACAGTTTGATTGAGATAAAAGAAAATTTGGAATAATCATTTTTGTGTCATCGACTTTTAAAGTTTTACTTCAAACACTCATCTTTTGAGACATCTTCTAAATGTCTTGAAAAATTGGGGACATAAATATAACTAACCACAAAAATCTCATCTCAATTGTATACTCCACCTAGGAATCTAAGCTGACTCATCTAACTTAGGTCAAAATTAGAAATTTGAAAAAATGAATTGAGGATATATGATTAATACCATGTAATATGATTGTTATTATTATCATTACCACTGTTGAAAAAATTAGATGTGATGGTGGTTGTGGGGCCATCTTCATCACTAACTGCAGAGAGCAATAACTAATTAAATATAATAGAGATTAATTTAGTGAGAATTAGATTTCATAAGAAATGAAAATGACTAATGAGCATATAAAATCAACGAACAAGAAATGAAAGAATAAAAAAATGATTTCTAATGAGACTTGATATTCAGGATAATTTACTGGGTGAGATGGGATGCAAATAAGGCTTCGGATTTGAAGTAATGATTGCACAAAAATAAAGAAGATTGCATAGCACAAAAATAAATGAAAAAATTAGATGTGATGGTGGTTGTGGGGCCGTCTCACCTTAATTGGGACGAAGATTGTACCGACCTTTTTCATATAAAT
Organism: Salvia splendens; assembly: GCF_004379255.2. Classification (NCBI taxonomy): domain Eukaryota; kingdom Viridiplantae; phylum Streptophyta; class Magnoliopsida; order Lamiales; family Lamiaceae; genus Salvia; species Salvia splendens. The sequence goes on from NC_056036.1 coordinate 29,055,204, forward strand.
TTATTTATGCCAAGAATATTATAATTAGGTCCACTTCTCATAAATTTACCTTTAATTTTTTAGGTGGCATACGAAATTAATATTTAAATAGAAAGAGTTCTATAGAATTTAAAATTATTTAAATATTTAAAGAGGACCAATAGCATTACTTTTTGAAGCTATAGAAGCTGTAGAAGTTGCATAGCATTACTTTAAATACATGAAGGTTTCATTATTTTAATTTCAAAATATTGCAATTATTCAAATTTGTTTCTCCATTTCTTATGTTGGTATATGTATATCCACTCATTTCAAACGTTGATAGTTATGATTGATTAATTTGGTTGCCACATATCATTATTCCTAATCAATTGATTTTGTAATCATAAAATTTATATATAGTTTTAGTTATGCAATACGATGGGTCCAATTTGTTACAACTCATCAAACAACATTGTTAAACTTATAACTGACATCAAATTCATATGTCCAAATATACGATCATGAAAATTGGGCATCAAGATTTTAAATGCAGCTTAGTTCAATCAATAGTCGTCCTGTCAAGATGACGTCCAAACACTCTCCAAAGACTACCATTGTGTTTGTATTTGAAAGAGCTTCATGTGAGTATCTTACACGCCTTAATCGGAGTTCGGTGGAGGGAATTATGACCAATTTACGAAAGTCGCGCAGGGACTCAAGCGGAAACGCCTGGGATGGGCGTTTTGTGACATTAAGATTACCCGGTCGGGTGTTTTCACTGTTTTTGGGGAGTTGGTCCAGCGAATTCACCCGGGTCGGGCAAATTGAGACGTGAAGACTGCCCGGTCGGGCATTTGAGTCTATGCACTCGAATTTCTCTATTTTTAAGCATTTTCCTTTAGTTTTTAACACCGCCTATAAATACTACTCCCTCCGTCCCAAAAAAATGTGGACATTTGGGACGGCACGAGAATTAATGCACAATTGGTAAAGTAAGAGAGATTTAGAAAGAAAAAGTAATTATATTATTGTTAGTGGAGGATGAGGTTCACCTTGTAAAAGAGAAATAAGTTACCAAAAATAAAAGGGGATATTTTTATGGGACATCCTAAAATGGAAAATTTCCTTATTTTTATGAGAGAGGGAGAGTAATTGGTTAGATTTTCAAAGGTGGTTGATTAAAATTGTAGCTTGTGAGAATTGTTTCTCCTTTGTTAGAGTTCCCATCAAATTCCAATTTCATAGTTTGCTTGTTCATTAATTAATTCATTCAAGTATGATTAAGTAAAGGTACGCATCAAAGAGCATGTGAACTCCTTTGAGTAGTGGAGCCATTAATTAGATCTAGCATGGTAACGGTAGCTTAGAGTTTTCTTCTCCATCAATAGATTTAAGTATTCAAATTCACAATCTCCATTACTTGTCTCCCATCAACTCCTTTAGTATCTAGTTTTTTAAGGCTAGATCCACCTTATTCTTCTCCCATCAAAGTTTCAATAATGTCTGTATTGGAATCTTGAATTTAAGATGTCTAGTCAACGAAATTTGACCAATAATAAATGTGATGAGATATTTAATTTTTGGAAATTAAATGATATAGCGTTGCTTTACGTTTCACGTAGATGACCGTAGCATATTCACTTTCTCAAATCCGATTCCCGGTGAGTGAGAAAAAATGGATTAAAGTTGGTCACATTGTAGCTTTTAATAAAGCTATGAGATTAAAGCTTAGGGAGTAATTAACTAGTGTTAATTATCCCACATAGGAGATGAGACACATCTTTTAATGTGTATTTATTAAGTGACTTTACTACACTTAATAATTATAGTGGACTAAGATGGGTTGAAGAGCCCACACGCGCGCCGAGCTGAGCCGTGCCCGCGCCTGCGCCCGCGCCCTTGTCCTTGAACTTGGATCTTGGCATTTGGGCTTGGTTCTTGGGCTTGTCCCTGGTCCCAAACTTAATGTTTTGGACCAACGCTTAGTCAGCGAGACCAGTGGCATGACACATCGTCAACTATGACGCAGTCAAAGTCTACGAGGCTGCCACGTAACACAGTCCACATGCGACGGATGAACTAGGGCGTGTACAGCGTCTAGATTCATCATTGACCACTCCAGCTTTCAAATTCGTAACGGCCAGCCGTTACAGCCACGGCATGATGAGCCATGATGATGAGCATCAAGGCTAAGTTAATCCATGCAGTGGACTAGGCCTATAAATAGGCTAGTCATTTCTTGCATCAACAGAACATACACACAAGCACATACTCTCTGCATAGTCTTTCTTCCAAAAGCTCTGCCCTCTCCTCTTCCAGTTTGCCGGAGCTCTGCTGATAGCGGTGCTGCTTCGCCAGAGACGTTGCCGTTTTATCTTTGGGGACGACACGCCAAAACGAGAGCACTACCGGGGCGTATCTCGTCTTGCGGAAAGAGGACTTTCCTCGACTCGGCTAAGTTTGATTTCCAGTTTCTTTTCATTATATTTTCAGTTTCAGTTCTTCCTTCTTGGGTTGTATTACGCCCGGTTTTGTTTATCTCTTGTAATTCCAATAATAATAGCAACAATCGCAAGATGAGATATACTTGTCGTTGAAGGATCGAACCTTAACTGAACTTAAAACTATCAAAACCTAATCATTTGCTTGGAGATGTCGACCAACGCCAACACTGCTGCCGCTCTCTTATCAACCTTGATGGGTCAAGGCACTACCATTTCCGCCTCAATTACCTCTTCGGTATGGGACAACCCCTTTGGGGCATCCACTGGATCCACCTTTGGTGGGTCGATAGGTTCCACTTTTAGTGGTTCCTTTGGATCCTTTAATAGATCGAGTGTTGGTGCCTCCGGGCTCAATACTAGTGTTGGATCTCTTAGGATCAATATGGGCAACACATACGTGGGGGGCAATACGCTTAACACAAATTTTGGAGGCTCAACTGGAGTCAACATGAATGGTTCATATCAAGGACCAAGCTCGGTGACTTTGATGTCAAGGATGATGCCTCCCGCCGAGAAGCCCTCCAAGTTTAGAGGATCCGACTTCAAAAGGTGGCAACAGAAAATGTTGTTCTACTTGACAACATTGGGGGTCGTGCACTATCTCAAGGAAGACGAGCCACCCACGCCAATCGATCAAGAGACAAGATTGGAGGTCTTCTCCGACTACGACGCATGGCACAATATCTATGTAAAAAATTCATTTTAAGTGCATTATATGATAGCCTCTACAACGTATACTCTAATGTAACCACATCTAAACAAATGTGGGAAAACCTAGAGAAAAAGTATCATAGTAATGATGCCGGTACTAAGAAATTTGTAATAGCTAAGTACATGGACTACAAAATGGTCGATTCAAGACCAGTGATAGACCAAGTACAAGAGTTCCAAATAATCATCCACGAACTCGCCGCCGAGGGGATGATCTTGCCAGAAAACTTTACTTCTGGCACGATAATTGAGAAGCTTCCACCTAGTTGGAAGAACTTCAAGAGCTACCTTAAGCACAAGCGAAAGGAGATGACCCTTGAAGAACTGATCGTGAAGTTGTGCATTGAATCTTACGTTCGCAAAAACGACCAAAAGGCTAAAGGCCATGGCCCCTTTGAAGCCAAGGCCAACTTGTTGGAGCGTGGCGGTCCCTCCAACAAAAGTCCTCGCCCAAATCGTCCAACGTCAAAAGACAAAGGCAAGACAAAGCAACCTGTGAAAGGCGACTGCTACAAATGTGGCAAACCTGGGCACTAAGCCAAGGATTGCAGAAGCAAGAACAAGAGGCCTGCTGCCCACGTCGTCGAGAAGGAGTTCAAAGACTGGGACGAGAATGACCTCATTGACGTGGCCACTGAAGAGGCTAACTTAATTGAAAACAAGGAAAGTTGGTACATCGACACTGGAGCAACTGCTCATGTTTGTGCTGATAGGAGCAAGTTTTCAACTTACAATCCTGTTGATGGGAGGAAGATTAGCATGGGGAATCAAGCATCATCCGAAGTAAAAGGAACTGGAGATGTGATCCTCAAAATGACATCTGGCGTCTCTATCACCTTGAAGGATGTGCTGCATATGCCCGACATCTGAAAGAACCTAGTCTCAGGATCTATACTAGTTAATAAGGGTTTTAAACTTGTATTTGAATCCTATAGGTTTGTATTGTATAAGTTTGGAAAGTCCATCGGAAAAGGTTTTGTAACCGATGGACTTTTTAAGCTTAGCGTGGCTACGCGCCTTGTTCCAAAGCCTTTGGGTATCAATAACAATGCATCTACTTCCTCTTACTTGATTGAGTATTCAAACTTGTGGCATTGTAGATTGGGACATGTAAATATAAACGTCATTAAAAGATTAGTAAATCTTGATTTACTAAAGACAAGTGAAGTTTATAGTAAAGATAAATGTGAGATTTGTCTTGAATTAATTCACACTGATGTATGTGACTTAAAATTTGTGCAAACAAGAGGTGTTAAAAAGTACTTTATCACCTTTATAGATGATTGCACAAGATATTGCTACATCTATCTTTTGAAAAGCAAAGATGAAGCAATAGATCTGTTCAAGAATTATAAGAACGAAGTTGAAAATCAACTTGGTTGCAAAATCAAAATGATTCGAAGTGATAGAGGAGGTGAATATGTAGCCCCGTTTGAAGAACTATGCAACGCAAGTTGCATAATTCATCAAACAACTGTTCCCTATTCACCCCAATCTAATTGGGTTGCAGAACGCAAAAATTGAACTCTAAAAGAGATGATGAATGCACTGCTTCTGACTTTAGGATTACCACATAACATGTGGGGAGAAGCGGTTTTGACAGCCAACTATATCTTGAATAAAATCCCTCTCAAGGGCAAAGATGTTACCCCGTATGAGCTGTGGAAAGGAAGGAAATCATCCTACAAATACCTCAAAGTGTGGGGGTGTTTGGCTAAGGTGATGGTTCCCCCGCCCAAACAAGTTACAATCGGACCTAAAACGGTTAATTGCATCTTCATTGGATATGCACTTAATAGTAGTGCATACAGAATTGTGGTCCACAAGTCTGAAATTTCAACTGTGACTGTAGGAACAACGATTGAATCAAGAAACGTTGTATTTCTTGAAAATACATTTCCTTGTAAAAATAAGGAAAACGTAACATCCAATTCTGATACAAGAATTGAGGATGAAACCACCAGTTCTAAACCATTAGAGATAGAGCCCGATTCACGCAAGCGTGCAAGGCCTGATCCGAATGAGGCAGCACTGAGACGTGGAAATAGGGTCAGAACACCAAAGACATTTGGTCCTGACTATATTGCATTTATGTTGGATGAAGAACCAACATCGATAAAAGTAGCCTTTGCAGGCCCAGACGGGTTGCATTGGAAAGAAGCTGTTCAAAGCGAAATTGATTCAATTTTGCTAAACCACACGTGGGTGTCGGTTGATCTACTTGAAGGTGCTAAACCTTTAGGATGCAAATGGGTCCTTAAAAGAAAGTTTAAGGCCGATGGAACAGTGGACAAGTATAAAGCTAGACTGGTAGTCAAAGGCTTTAAACAAAAGGAAGGGTACGATTTCTTCGATACCTACTCACCTTTAACGAGGATTACATCCATTCGAGTGCTTCTCGCGATTGCTGTTGTACACAATCATGAGATTCATCAAATGGATGTTAAGACTACGTTTCTAAATGGTGACCTTGAAGATGAAATCTATATGGAACAACCTGAAGGTTTTGTAGTACCTGGAGAAGAGAAAAAGGTATGCAAACTGGTTAAATCCCTCTATGGATTGAAACAAGCGTCGTTGCAGTGGCACTTGAAATTTGATAACGTGATGTTATCAAATGGATTTAAAATCAACGAATGTAACAAATGTGTCTATATTAAGAACATTAATAATGGATACGTTATAGTGTGCCTCTATGTTGATGATATGTTAATCATGGGTAGTAATACCCAAGTGATTAACGACACGAAAACCATGTTAAAAAGAAACTTCGACATGAAGGACATGGGTCTAGCGGATGTAATTCTTGGAATGAAAATTCTAAGAACATCCGAAGGAATCACCTTAACAAAATCTCATTATGTTGAGAAAGTACTAAGAAGATTCAACGCTTATGATAGCACGCCGGCTAAGACACCTATAGAGCTAGATGTTAATTTAACCAAGAACAAAGGCGAACCTGTCACACAAGAAGAATATGCGAAGGTCATTGGGTGCATTATGTATCTGACTAATTGCACCCGGCCCGATATCGCTTGCGCTGTGAACAAATTAGCACGCTACACGAGCAATCCTAACAAAGAGCATTGGATTGCTCTTGTAACACCCGTACCTTAAGTTTGAAATTTACTTTTATGTAACGGAATAATTGATAAAATTATTTCAAAAACGCTATGCTTCTCGATAGATGTGTTTTGGGAAAAATTATGGTTTATGGGTTTGATGGAAAAAAAGGAATGTGTTTTCTTCTTAAAAATGAACGTTGGGAGACACGTTTAAGGTCTCGTTAAAAGGTCGATGATGAAATTGCTATTCTTTAGCAAGACGAATGAATTAAGCGGAAAGAAATATATGTTTAATGGATAACGACGCGCGTAAAGCAAGGAACGGTTGAATGAATATTATATTTGGAACAACACCAAATATAATTTATGTACGATTTCTCGTACTTTAAATTTTTGGTTATGAAGAACGAGATAACAAAATTTAATAAAGGACCGTAAATTTTAATTGATGAAGGAAAATATGAAAAAAAAATATATAAATGTATGAATTTATTTTGTACTTTCCAAAATAAATTTGAAGTTCAATTAAATATAAAGTAACTTGAATTTTAATAACTCTTGGGCTTGTAATTTAATTGTTGATTTTAGCCCAATAGAAATTTAATCATGGAAGCCCAAGTATGAATTTAAATTAACTAAGCCCAAGCTAATTTTTTTTTTCCTTCCTCCTTCTTTCCCCCACGTCGACGGTTCTCCTCTCCCCCCCATGATGACCGATCGGTTATCTCCACCCCTCCACTTCCCTCCTCAATACCTACACCCTCCTCTAACCCACTCATCACTTTCAATTTGCAAAAAAAAAAGAAGAAGAGAGAAGAGAGAAGAAGGAGAAGCGGCGAGAGAAGTCGACGGGAAGAAGAGAGGAGAAGGAGTTGGTTCCATTTCATTTTGTTTCAACCACATCAAGTTTAAGCTCTTGAGGTATACCATTCCTTCCATCCTCAAAGCATGAGTTTAATATAGTCTTGCATGATGCATATAGCCTTGATCTTCTTCCGTAACCAAACTAAATAGAAACCAACTTAGAATCTTCCAAACGATCGCCGCGCGTAACCGAAACTTAGAAAGAACTTAGATTTATTTTAATATCACGTGTTGCGAGCCTTTGCGGAGTGTTTCCGGGCGGGTTCAGAATGGTTTCGGTGGAGGAAAAACCGCCGCCGGCGACGGGCAGCGGCGGACAGCCGTGCTCGACGATCCGGGGCGGGCGACGGCTTCCGACGACAGGAGATTTCCCCCGCGGCAACAACGTCGTGCGACCCTTCCCGTGGCAGCAGCTCCCCGGCGAGACAGCAGCGGCTCCTCCCCTGCAGTCTGCGACGGCGACGACCAAATGGCAGCGACGACAGCAGCGCCCTCGGCAACGGCAGCAGCTCCCGGCGGCAGCAGTGTCTTCCGACGGGCAGCAGCTCTCCCGACGGTGTGCGGCGGCGGCCCTGCGGTGAGTGCAGCCGGCCGAGAGGGAAGAGACGGGGAGAAAGAAAGAATGGATGAGAGAGAGAGAGAGAGAGATGTTAGAGAGGGAGATAAGTGGTTTGGGCCATGTGTTTTTATTTGGGCCTTGGAATAGTTTATTTGTTGTTGGGCTTTAAAAAAAAATGGAAGTCTAATTAAATTGATGGACTTCCTAATTAATTCTTGGAGGATTAAAATGGCTAAGGAATTAATTCGCTTGGGCCGATAATTAAAATTTTAATCGGGGGAAATTATTTAATTAATTCCCGGGAGTTTTGTTTTTTTTAAGGAACGAATAATTTACCTAAGTATGAATTAATACTTTTTTCAACGGTAAATAATTACGGAAATTAAAGTGTGCACGTAAATAATTTATAGAAATTATTTTCGACGTTATGGAAAATACGAGGAGCCAACGGAGGAAAGAACGAGCGTAAGCGGCCGACCGGCGTCGCACGCGACGCCTTGGGCGGCCGCTGAATAACCAAAAATGCACGAAAATCAAGAAAGAGAATTAAAAGATTTTAATTAGAGTGCATGCATTCTAATTATCGTCGTTACAGAGGTTTGATATGAATTTTATGTGTTTTCCGAAAAGGTGGTTCGCAAGCACGCTAAAAGTCGGAACGAGGAATTTTACGGAAATCCTAAGCTTTTGAGGTGGGCTTTATTCTTTAACGTTTATTTTGAATCAATATGCTTACGATGTTATAAGGATGTTTCTATAAGTATGTCATGTCGTGTTTATGTTTTGAAACTGCCTATCTGATTGTCTACTAGAATAAAACTCTACTAGACTTTGATGGTTAACGAATTCGGGTCTAACTAGGGTCTACGCCCTACTTAGACTAGTGCACTGATGGGGATCGTGAGCCGTCCCCTAGGTCGGCCGTTCCAGTGATCGAGATTGTGGCCACATCCTCGTTTCACATGATGGTTCAGATATGGTATATGATGGAGGATGATGTTAGTCCGCGCGGACACTTTTTAAGGAAATGAACTTTAGTGTCTCTCGGCCTTTTTAAAGTAAAACCCGGGATTCACTCGACGATGGCTTGACATATCTTAACGGTGAATGTTTTGGGCATGAGTTCACTGGGTGCACTAAGTACTCAGCCCTTGCATATGTTTTCCCTATGTGCAGGTTGAGCGAGGTCGGGAGGCGGAGGATGTTGAGCGATGATCCAAGAACGTATCAAATCACTGTTCCGGTTACTATTATGTCTTCATACGTAGTAGTAGCTACACTCTCAAAATTTGCTTCCGCTACTCAATGTTTTCAGAATTTCTGTTATTTTCTTTGAACTGTTGAACTCTGTTACTTCCTTTATGGTCGCACTCTGTTATCTTTCATTATGAGACTTTGGTTTTGAAACGTTGAACGACTTAAATGGAATTCCCTCTTGAATTGTTAAGCTGTATTGCCTGGAATTGATTATTCCCCCTTTTTCCCCGCTTCTTAGTTCCCCCACTAGTCACGATTTTCCCGTGCTTCCTATCCTTAGGAAGTTCGGTCGTGACAGAATGGTATCAGAGCCGTGTTTTTCCTTCCGCTCTGGACCGAGAGTCGTTTATTCAATCTAGTCTAGACTCGTTTCGCTAGACTAAAAGAGTATCCGTTTAAAGCTCAACACTCCATCTCGCCGCGCTCAACATGAAATAAGGCAAAAGTTGAAACGAAGCATAATAGAAGTGATAGAATGAATGGAGCGCAGAAAGGTGTGAATTCCAAAGGACGATGAAATGACGAGACAAGGATAACCTTGTGAAGCACGGTTTGCGTTAGATTGAAGGATAGATGAAGTTGCAAAGGTACCACGATTATAAAATACGAAACATCTATCCTTAGATGATAACTTAACAAGAAAAGAACTGTTATGACTTTTTCCTATGGAAATTGACAGGTATATGCACGGTAACACGTATGACGTTCTCTACGCGTTTTATCTTTTCTACCTCGCTTATTCTTTTTCTACGATTGGTTGCTAAGGGAACTTACTTTTTGTAGATGGCGATCACGATCCACGCACCGCTAAGGGGAAGGTACGTCAAGAATGGATTGCGGGCGGTGGAAATGTATCGCGAGTTCGAGAGGGACGCGAGGGCCCCTTTGATATCTTATGTCGCTGATTACTTGACCTTATGGCGGGATGCTCATGGCTGTGGAGTGAGGCACTATGAGGGAATCAAGAGATTGATTGATGGACTACCGGCACCTTGGAATATGTGGGCCGACGAGGCTTCACGGTCATACATCTGGCATAAGCTTCCCGACTACAGCATGCAGGGAGACATGCATGGTTTTGTGAAGGTTCTCTTGGAAGCACTGGTCGATGCTCGTGGTGGACCGCCACCCTATGCTCCTCCTACGAAGGAGGCGTCCTCATCGAGCCGCAGTCCCTACAGCGGGGGTCGATACGAGAGTGAGACGCCGCAACCAAACTGCCCTAAGAGTAGAAGGCTTGGTATGCGCACCTCCGCACCTCCCGCGACGGAAGTTTTTGTAGTCGATGAGCATATCGACGACGCTACTGATGTGCGGAAGAGTGATGAGGAAGAGGAAGAAGATCCCCTTGAAGACGAAGAGGATCCCATGGAGGATGAGGAAGACCCCGAAGAAGAGCCCCTTGCGAGAGAGGTTGAAGTTGATAGCGAGGAAGGGGCGAATTATGAGAGAGCTCCCGAGGAGTAGTGTTCTTTTACTGTTTTGTTAGTTTCGAATGTTTTGTTTTGACGAACTATGTAGTAGTTTCTTTTGACGTTTGTTTTTCCTTCCCTGTTTCAAAGACCTTGTGAAACACGTACTTGTTGGTTTTAAGATAATGAAGTTTCCCGTTGTTTTATCGTTGTGTTCGTTTTACCATGTTGTGTATGGAAAGTTGTGTTATCGCTTTGGAAAGGTTGTGTGGAGTGGTGATGGTAAAGTTGGTTTTTATACTAATGCATGTGTTGAACAGAATGCCTCCTCGACGTGCCGCAGTTCACCACGAGAATGGGGCAAGCAACGAGACCCAAAGCAGTGTGGGTCCTGAAGGACAACCACCACCACCACCTCCACCACCGCCACAGCCGAAACGAAACATCGAGAAAGAGTTCCGAAAGGAACGTCCTCCCGTGTTCGATGGAATGGGAGATCCAACCAAGGCTGAGACCTGGATTCGGGCCATATAACGCATCTTTAAGTTCTTGAGGTGCACTGACCAGGAGCGCCTATCGTGCGTGACTTATCAGCTCACCGGGTCCGCAGAATTCTGGCGGGAAAATAAGCAACGGACAATGACACAGGAGCAGTTAGACACCCTGACGTGGGAAGACTTTAAGGAGGAACTGTATGACAAATACATTCCAAAGAGCTACCGTAAGGCAAAGGAGGCCGAGTTCTACAATTTAAAACAGGGGCGGATGACTGTGACAGAATATGACCGTGCCCTATGTGACATGTCTCGTTATGCACCCGAGCAAGTAAACACCGATGAGAAGATGGCAGAGAAGTTTTGTGCTGGTCTGAGGCACGAAATCAGGATGGCGTTGGCATGCCGTGGTAGACTCTCGTATGCCGAGTCATTATCTCGTGCGTTGGACGTGGAGGAAGCGATGCCACGGGAAAGGACGGTTATACCCACTACTCCAACACCGCCGACCTCACAGCAGAATTTCCGGGATAAGAGGAAATGGGAGGAACCGCGCACCCTTCGACAACAAGAGGTTCCAGAGTACCCCAAACTCTTCCCAGGGAAAAGGAAAGCAAGCTGCTCCCTTCCAAAGTGGAGATTTCCGTCAGAGAGCACCTCCTTGTGCCAAATGTCAGAAGAACCACATGGGAGAATGCAGAGTTGGGACCAACGTGTGCTACAAGTGTGGTGGAGTCGGACACTTCGCCAAAGAGTGCCCGAGCAACAACAATACTGGAGGTGGGGGAATGCCGAACGGACCCCGAGGGAATCCTACACCACCTCCGCAGCAGCAGCAGCGTCGCCAACCATACTCGACTCAAGCTAGGGCCTATGCCTTGGGACGCAAGCAAGCGAAAGCCCCACAGGGAGAGCCGAAACAAGAAAATCTGGCAGGTATGAGAACATTACTTGACATGCCTGTTGCTGTTCTGTTTGATACGGGTGCGTCGCACTCTTTTATATCGCACTCCTGCGTGAATGCTTTAAGACTGCCTATTGATGAACTTGAACATGAGATGAATGTGAACTCACCGGTAGGAGGCCTTGTAGAAATTTCACAATCTTGCTCGAACATAGAACTCACGGTGGGAGAACTTAGTTTAGTGGCGCACAACTTGCACGTTATGCCGATGGATAATGTGGACATTATTCTGGGGATGGACTGGCTAGCTGAAAACTATGCCACTATCCGATGCCAAGAGAGACAAATCTCGTTACAAACCCCGGGGAAGGAGCCCTCTACCTTCCACGGAATTTCGATGAATCAACGAACTTGTATGATATCAGCACTGCAAGCAACCACGATGATTAGAAAGGGGCGTCCGGCCTATCTCGTGTATCTACAAGGACATGACAAGAAAGAGAGGAAAGTTGAAGATGTGGCAGTGGTACGTGAGTTTCCCGACGTATTTCCCGATGCGTTGCCAGGCCCTCCTCCTGACCGACAGCTGGAGTTTACTATCGATCTGGAACCAGGAGCCGCACCTGTATCGATAGCGCCATATAGGATGGCACCGAAGGAGTTGGAAGAACTCAAAATCCAGCTACAGGAACTACTGGACTTGGGTTTCATCCGACCGAGTGTGTCGCCGTGGGGAGCACCGGTGCTGTTTGTGAAGAAGAAAGACGGGACACTGAGAATGTGCATAGACTATCGGGAATTGAACAAGTTGACTCTCAAGAATAAGTATCCTCTACCGAGAATAGACGACCTGTTCGACCAACTCAGGGGAGCAAGAGTATTTTCGAAGATGGATTTAAGGTCGGGATATCATCAGTTGAGGGTACGAAGGGAGGACATACCCAAGACGGCTTTCCGAACGAGGTATGGGCATTACGAGTTTGTAGTAATGCCGTTTGGACTGACAAATGCACCGGCAGTATTTATGGACTTAATGAATCGAGTATTCCATCCATATTTGGACAAGTTCGTCCTGGTATTCATAGATGATGTGCTAGCTTACTCGAAGGATGAAAAGGAACATGAGGAGCATCTAAGGATCACACTGGAAACACTCTGAACAGAGAGGTTATACGCCAAGTTCAGTAAGTATGAATTGTGGCTAAAGGAAGTAAATTTTCTAGGGCATGTTGTGACAGCCGAAGGGATTCGAGTTGACCCCGCAAAGGTGGAGGCCGTACAACAGTGGAAGGCGCCAAAGACCCCAAACGAGATTCGGAGTTTCCTTGGTCTGGCGGGATACTACCGAAGATTTATTGAAGGATTTTCTAAAATCGCAAGACCAATGACCCAACAATTGAAGAAGGGGACCAAGGTCAATTGGACACCGGAGTGTGAGGCTAGCTTCCAGTTGTTGAAAGAGAAATTGACCACCGCACCTGTTCTAGCCGTGCCGGAACTGGGAGTAGACTACGTGGTTTACACTGATGCATCGAAGATTGGACTGGGGTGTGTTCTGATGCAGAATGGTAAGGTGATTGCCTACGCTTCACGGCAGTTGAGGCCACACGAGTTGAACTACCCTACTCATGACTTAGAACTAGCGGCTGTTGTGCACGCATTGAAGATTTGGATGCACCATCTCTATGGAGTTCGGTGTGAGATTTTTACCGACCATAAGAGTCTGAAGTACTTCTTTGAGCAGAAAGATTTGAACATGAGGCAACGCAGATGGCTCGAGCTAGTCAAGGATTATGATTGTGGTATTAACTACCATCCGGGTAAAGCAAACGTGGTGGCGGATGCTTTGAGCCGGAAAGCTCAACCGCAGTTGGCTACTTTTCTCACTCAGGAAGCGGAGTTGATTCGCGAATTTAGCAAGATGCGATTGGAGGTGGTGAGAGCTCCGGAAACTGTGAAGGGAACGATTGCCACCTTGGTAATTGCGTCCGATCTACGAACGAGGATAATAGAAGGGCAACGCAATGATGGAAGTTTGGAGAAAATTCGACTGAAGGTGAGGAAGGGCGAACAAGAGAAGTTTCGAGAAGAGGCTGACAATGCTCTCACCTACGAGGGGAGACTATGTGTGCCAGGCGACGAAGGACTTCGAAACGAAATTTTGACCGAAGCACACGAGACTCCATACACCGCCCATCCTGGAAGTACAAAAATGTACCAGGACTTGAAGGGATCATTTTGGTGGGATGGAATGAAGAGGGACATAGCTTTGTTTGTAGAGAGATGTTTGGCATGTCAACAAGTAAAAGCTTTACATCAACGACCCTATGGGAAGTTGCAACCGTTGGAGATTCCGGAGTGGAAATGGGAACATATCACTATGGATTTTGTGACAGGCTTACCAAAGACCCGGCAAGGGAATACGGCCATTTGGGTAATCATAGACCGCCTCACCAAGAGTGCGCATTTTATACCTATCCCTATAACTCATGGATCCGACAAGCTAGCTCGGATTTACGTAAAAGAAATCATTCGGCTACATGGAGTACCAGTGACAATCACGTCAGACCGGGATACAAGGTTTACTTCAAGATTTTGGATAAGTCTGCAACGGGAGCTTGGTACACGACTGAATTTTAGTACTGCTTTCCATCCACAAACCGATGGACAGTCCGAGAGAACGATTCAAACTCTTGAGGACATGCTAAGAGCTGTGGTGCTCGACAGAGGAGAAAATTGGGAAGTAGTACTACCTTTGATCGAGTTTGCCTACAACAATAGTTTCCAGGCGACAATAAATATGGCCCCATATGAAGCATTGTATGGGAGGAAGTGTAGATCACCACTCTACTGGGATGAGGTTGGTGAAAGAAGAATACTCGGGCCAGATTCGGTTGAGGAGATGATTGAGATTGTGCGACAAATTCGACAAAGGATAAAAGAAGCCCAAGACCGACAAAAGTCGTATGCTGATGTCCGGCGTACGGATTTACAGTTCAATATGGGAGATAAGGTGTTCTTGAAAGTGTCTCCGTCGAAGGGGATAACGAGGTTCGGTGTAAAGGGGAAGTTGAAGCCACGATACGTAGGGCCTTATGAAATCCTTGAGAAGGTGGGACCCGTAGCGTATAGATTGGCACTACCACCAAGTTTTGGGACTGTGCACAATGTTTTCCATGTGTCACAGTTACGAAAGTACGTGTTCGATCCCAAACACGTGGTTCATCAAGAGGAAATGATTCTGAATCCTGACTTGAGTTACGAGGAGAAGCCTGAAGCTATTCTGGACAGGAAAGTGCAAGAGTTGAGGAACAAATCGATCGCGTCCGTGAAAGTACTTTGGAAACACCATGGCCACGAGGAGGCTACTTGGGAACTCGAGGATAAAATGAAAGAGAAATACCCGGAACTTTTCGTTGGAAATGAGTAAATTTCGGGACGAAATTTCTGTTAAGGTGGGTAGAATGTAACACCCGTACCTTAAGTTTGAAATTTACTTTTATGTAACGGAATAATTGATAAAATTATTTCGAAAACGCTACGCTTCTCGATAGATGTGTTTTGGGAAAAATTATGGTTTATGGGTTTGATGGAAAAAAAAGAAATGTGTTTTCTTCTTAAAAATGAACGTTGGGAGACACGTTTAATGTCTCGTTAAAAGGTCGATGATGAAATTGCTATTCTTTAGCAAGACGAATGAATTAAGCGGAAAGAAATATATGTTTAATGGATAACGACGCGCGTAAAGCAAGGAACGGTTGAATGAATATTATATTTGGAACAACACCAAATATAATTTATGTACGATTTCTCGTACTTTAAATTTTTGGTTATGAAGAACGAGATAACAAAATTTAATAAAGGACCGTGAATTTTAATTGATGAAGGAAAATATGAAAAAAAAATATATATAAATGTATGAATTTATTTTGGACTTTCCAAAATAAATTTGAAGTCCAATTAAATATAAAGTAACTTGAATTTTAATAACTCTTGGGCTTGTAATTTAATTGTTGATTTTAGCCCAATAGAAATTTAATCATGGAAGCCCAAGTATGAATTTAAATTAACTAAGCCCAAGCTAATTTTTTTTCCTTCCTCCTTCTTTCCCACACGTCGACGGTTCTCCTCTCCCCCCCCCCCCCATGATGACCGATCGGTTATCTCCACCCCTCCACTTCCCTCCTCAATACCTACACCCTCCGCTAACCCACTCATCACTTTCATTTGGCAAAAAAAAAGAAGAAGAGAGAAGAGAGAAGAAGGAGAAGCGGCGAGAGAAGTCGACGGGAAGAAGAGGGGAGAAGGAGTTGGTTCCATTTCTTTTTGTTTCAACCACATCAAGTTTAAGCTCTTGAGGTATACCATTCCTTCCATCCTCAAAGCATGAGTTTAATATAGTCTTGCATGATGCATATAGCCTTGATCTTCTTCCGTAACCAAACTAAATAGAAACCAACTTAGAATCTTCCAAACGATCGCCGCGCGTAACCGAAACTTAGAAAGAACTTAGCTTTATGTTAATATCACGTGTTGCGAGCCTTTGCGGAGTGTTTCCGGGCGGGTTCGGAATGGTTTCGGTGGAGGAAAAACCGCCGTCGGTGACGGGCAGCGGCGGACAGCCGTGCTCGACGATCCGGGGCGGGCGACGGCTTCCGACGACAGGAGATTTCCCCCGCGGCAACAGCGTCGTGCGACCCTTCCCGTGGCAGCAGCTCCCCGGTGAGACAGCAGCGGCTCCTCCCCTGCAGTCTGCGACGGCGACGACCAAATGGCAGCGACGACAGCAGCGCCCTCGGCAACGGCAGCAGCTCCCGGCGGCAGCAGTGTCTTCCGACGGGCAGCAGCTCTCCCGACGGTGTGCGGCGGCGGCCCTGCGGTGAGTGCAGCCGACCGAGAGGGAGGAGACGGGGATAGAGAAAGAATGGAGGAGAGAGAGAGAGAGAGAGATGTTAGAGAGGGAGATAAGTGGTTTGGGCCGTGTGTTTTTATTTGGGCCTTGGAATAGTTTATTTGTTGTTGGGCTTTAAAAAAAATGGAAGTCTAATTAAATTGATGGACTTCCTAATTAATTCTTGGAGGATTAAAATGGCTAAGGAATTAATTCGCTTGGGCCGATAATTAAAATTTTAATCGGGGGAAATTATTTAATTAATTCCCGGGAGTTTTGTTTTTTTAAGGAACGAATAATTTACCTAAGTATGAATTAATACTTTTTTCAACGGTAAATAATTACGGAAATTAAAGTATGCGCGTAAATAATTTATAGAAATTATTTTCGACGTTATGGAAAATACGAGGAGCCAACGGAGGAAAGAACGAGCGTAAGCGGCCGACCGGCGTCGCACGCGATGCCTTGGGCGGCCGCCGAATAACCAAAAATGCGCGAAAATCAAGAAAGAGAATTAAAAGATTTTAATTAGAGTGCATGCATTCTAATTATCGTCGTTGCAGAGGTTTGATATGAATTTTATGTGTTTTCCGAAAAGGTGGTTCGCACGCACGCTAAAAGTCGGAACGAGGAATTTTATGGAAATCCTAAGCTTTTGAGGTGGGCTTTATTCTTTAACGTTTATTTTGAATCAATATGCTTACGATGTTATAAGGATGTTTCTATAAGTATGTCATGCCGTATTTATGTTTTGAAACTGCCTATCTGATTGTCTACTAGAATAAAACTCTACTAGACTTTGATGGTTAACGAATTCGGGTCTAACTAGGGTCTACGCCCTACTTAGACTAGTGCACTGATGGGGATCGTGAGCCGTCCCCTAGGTCGGCCGTTCCAGTGATCGAGATTGTGGCCACAGCCTCGTTTCACATGATGGTTCAGATATGGTATATGATGGAGGATGATGTTAGTCCGTGCGGACACTTTTTAAGGAATGAACTTTAGTGTCTCGGCCTTTTTAATGTAAAACCCGGGATTCACTCGACGATGGCTTGACATATCTTAACGGTGAATGTTTTGGGCATGAGTTCACTGGGTGCACTAAGTACTCAGCCCCTGCATATGTTTTCCCTATGTGCAGCAGGTTGAGCGAGGTCGGGAGGCGGAGGATGTTGAGCGATGATCCAAGAACGTATCAAATCACTGTTCCGGTTACTATTATGTCTTCATACGTAGTAGTAGCTACACTCTCAAAATTTGCTTTCGCTACTCAATGTTTTCAGAATTTCTGTTATTTTCTTTGAACTGTTGAACTCTGTTACTTCCTTTATGGTCGCACTCCGTTATCTTTCATTATGAGACTTGGGTTTTGAAACGTTGAACGACTTAAATGGAATTCCCTCTTGAATTGTTAAGCTGTATTGCCTGGAATTGATTATTCCCCCTTCTTCCCCGCTTCTTAGTTCCCCCACTAGTCACGATTTTCCCATGCTTCCTATCCTTAGGAAGTTCGGTCGTGACAGCTCTTGTAAGGGTTTTGAGATATTTGAAATATACTCAAAATCATGGGTACACTTTACGAGATACCCCTCGGTACTTGAAGGCTATTGTGATGCAAACTGGATATCCGATAACAAGGACTCACTCTCTACAAGTGGATACGTCTTTACTATTGGGGGTTGTGTTGTCTCGTGGAAATCCACAAAACAGACTTGTATAGCCCGATCAAAAATGGAATCTGAATTCATAGCTTTAGATAAAGCTGGTGAAGAAGCCGAGTGGCTTAAGAATTTCCTAGAGGACATTCCTTGTTGGTCCAAGCCTGCGCCTCCAGTGTTAATTCACTGTGATAGCCAAGCAGCTATCGGAAGAGCAAATAATGGCTTCTATAATGGTAAGTCTCGACACATTCGTCGATGACACAACACCGTGAGGCATTTAATCACAACTGGCGTGATTACAATCGACTAATTAAAATCAATAGATAATCTAGCGGATCCGCTAACCAAAGGGTTAAATTGTGATCAAATGAATAAACTGCTAAAGGGAATGAGTCTAAAATCCACAAACTAAAGGAATAATCATAGTGGTAACCCAACCATGATGACTGGAGATCCCAAGAACTTGGTTCAATGGGAAACTAAGCCATGACCGTTCATAAGAAACACTCATCTACATTTATTCTCTAAAGAGCAATAGAGTGTTGAAAAACATGCCTAAGTGGTGAGGCTAAGTCTATGACTTTTAATGGTTCTTAAGGATCTCAAAGAGATGGAGTTCTCAAAGAGACCAAGTAGGGCAAGGTACTTGACTAAGAATCACCTATGTAAATGCGAAGTGTGGTCGCTTCACAAAACGCACTTATGAATCTAAAGTGGTGTCCAAGACCGCAATGGACACAAACTATGAGAACAGAAGAGGTTGCGGTGTTTAAGTGTTAACATCATTGTCTCGGTACATGCCGTGGTGGAATAGTTTAAAGCATCGCGCTACTAGTCCGTCTGTGTATCCGATGGTGCTATCTATGGACGGTTCAAGGCCAAAAACTACCTATCCTTATACTTATATACCTCGTGATGGTTGAGCTTGTGTCTGCATGCATATGCATTTGGCTTTTTCCACTCATGTGGGGGATTATTGGAATCTTGAATTTAAGATGTCCGGTCAATGAAATTTGACCAATAATAAATATGACGAGATATTTAATTTTTGGAAATTAAATAATATAGCGTCAATCTACGTTCCGCGTAGATGACCGTAGTATATTTACTTTCTCAAATCCGATTCCCGGTGAGTGAGAAAAATTGAATTAAAGTTGGTCACATTGTAGCTTTTAATAAAGCTATGAGATTAAAGCTTAGAGAATAATTAACTAGTATTAATTATCCCACATAGGAGATGAGACACATCTTTTAATGTGTATTTATAAGTGACTTTACTACACTTAATAATTATAGTGGACTAAGATGGGTTGAAGAGCCCACATGCGCCCACACGCGCGCCGAGCCGAGCGGTGCCCGTGCCCGCGCCCTTGTCCTTGGACTTGGATCTTGCATTTGGGCTTGTCCCTGGGCCCAAACTTAATGTTTTAGACCAACGCTTAGTCAGCGAGACCAGTGGCATGACACATCGTCAACTATGACGCAGTCAAAGTCTACGAGGCTGGCACGTAACAAAGTCCACATGCGACGGATGAACTAGGGCGTGTACAACGTCTAGATTCATCATCGACCACTCCAGCTTTAAAATTCGTAACTGCCAGCCGTTACAGCCACGCAATGATGAGCCATGATGATAGCCATCAAGGATAAGTTGACCCCTGCTGCGGACTAGGCCTATAAATAGGCTAGTCATTTCTTGCATCAACAGAACATACACACAAGCATCATACTCTCTGCATAGTGTTTCTTCCAAAAGCTCTGCCCTCTCCTCTTCCAATTCGTCGGAGCTCTGCTGATAGCGGTGCTGCTTCGCCAGAGACGTTGCCGTTTTATCTTTGGGGACGACACGCCAAACCGAGAGCACTACCGGGGTGTATCTCATCTTGCGGAAAGAGGACTTTCCTCGACTCGGCTAATTTTGATTTCCGGTTTCTTTTCATTGTATTTTCAGTTTCAGTTCTTCCTTCTTGGGTTGTATTACGCCCGATTTTATTTATCTCTTGTAATTCCAGGAATAATTGCAACAGTCTGTCTTTCTCTCTCTCCCCACCCATATAATAGCATCAAAGTGGCCACATATTTATTTATTTGGTCAATTACACTACTGCTGGTCTTTTAGATTTGGTTAAATTTGGCCTCCTATTTCTCAAAATTGACCCCATTCATTAAGTATTAAAAGCAACATGTGTGATCACGAAGAAAATAGTCAATACACAAATAAATACGAGGGAGATCTATTCAATAGATCAGAGGTACAAAAACACAAATAGTTTTCATCAAAACCAAACATGGGAGGGGTGAAGGTCCTTTGGCTTAGACTCGAGCTTCCCATGTGTGCGAGTCCTGTGGGCCCTCAAGCTCAAAGGTGTAAACTACGAACTTGTTGAAGAAAACTTGCTAAACAAGAGTCATCTCCTTCTTCAAATGAACCCTATACATAAGAAAGTCCATGTCCTGATACACGAGGACAAGCCCATCGTCGAGTCTATAAAGTTTGGAGAATCAAAATACATAGAAAAACTATTGAGGAAAAATGAAGAAACTGTCATGGTATATTGAAGAAACCGTCAGACTAAGAGAGAGGAGAAAAGAGGAAAATGTCTTTATTGACTACATTGTGAAAGTGTTAACTACAAAATACAATACATTGTCTTATATATAGGCTGAGAATAAATGCTAAACTAAATCCTAATTACATTTTATTTTCCAATTCTAATAGCCTCCTTCAAGATGGAAGCAAAAAATTGCTACCATCTTGACAATAACATCAAACTACAAAAGAAGAAGAACTACAAGCATCTCAATCTTATTCTAACTAAATCCTAATTACATTCCATCTTGAGCATATTATTGATGTCGAGCATTGCTTCCTAGAACAACATCCATAGCATAAAGATTCACAAGAGGATTGGCAACAACTTGAGCTTATCAACTTTCCATCCCCTTGATTAGGAACTCGAAAACTTAATATGGCCTTCAATCAAGGAAGTAGGCTCATCAATTTCACAGTAGTAAAGAGATCTGAGCCAATATCGAACAATCTTCCAAAAAACCAAACGAAAGGCATTGAAACAGCACAATAAAACCAGAATATTTATAGAAACACAATCCAACAAATGCCACGCAACAGGCTAGAGAACAAGACTTGGATGACAGAGGCAACAAATTTAGAGAGATTGAGATGAACAACAAAAAAAATTTATGAGGCTCACTGAGATTTTTAGAGAGATTCAATGAGAGAACAGAGATTGAGATTGATATTTCAGATTCATAGAAACCTATTTCAATCTTTGAGAACAGAGAAAACCGAATTCAATCGGAGATTAAAAATGAGAAACATATTTGATATTTTAGATTCATAGAATCTTATTTCAATCTGTGAGAATAGACAAAACCGAATTTTATCGGTGAAATCAGAGAGAACCGATTTAGATCGGTGAGAACAGAGAAATTTCAATGAGAAAAAAAAATCAGATCGACGAGATTCAAATCAACCAATTAAAAATTGAAATGATAAACAGAGATTGATGAGAGAAAATTGAAAACCTGAGAGGAGATCAAACACTTTTTCTTTTTTTCTTTTTTTTTCCGCCAGCGGTGAGTCGATTGGAGAACTCTCCGGCAACAAATCACCACCATTGTTCATTATGAACAAAGAGGAAATAGATCTGGAGATAAGAGTGATATGCGGAAGATTTTCTCTGATACCATGTAAAGTTTGGAGAATCAAAATACATTGAAAAACTATTGAGGAAAAATGAAGAAACTGCCGTGGTAGATTGAAGAAACCTTCAGACTAAGAGAGGAGAAAAGAGGAAAATATTTGTATTGACTACATTGTGAAAGTGTTAACTACAAAATACAATACATTGCCTTATATATAGGCCGAGAATAAATGCTAAACTAAATCCTAATTACATTTTATTTTCCAATTCTAATAGAGTCTTTGCTCATTATTGAATACATCGATGAGGTATGGAACACGACCTACCCGTTGATGCCCGAGGATCCATATGATCGTAGTATGGCTCATTTCTGGGCTAAGTTCGCTGATGAAAAGGTAAATTATTTTTTCAGAGTTATAAATTTTCAACCCCAATTTATTGATTTCAGATTAGATTGATATCATGATAATTGTTTTTAACAAGCTCTACAGCTAGTATATATTTTGGATCGCTGCAGATATATATGCTTGAAATAGTGGGACTTAGATCTAATTCAAGAAATAAAAAGTGTCTTTTTAGGAGAAATTCAGTTGTCTTGTTAATCAACACATAGTAACAGACTCAATATTCTGAGAAAACTGACTTATCCCTATTTTAGTGGGGGTACTTTTACTATTTTATTATAATAATTCATAGTTACAAAACTCCTTAGTAATGAACAGGGACGGAGCCAGAAGATGAGCAAAAAATATACATGGAGAATTTTTTTAAAAAAAAGAACTAACCTTATTTAAGAATGTCGCGTGAGTACTCACAATGACTTTCTTGTCTCGGAGACTAAAGAATTCATATGCTTTCGTTCCTCTAGGGTACCCTATAAACAAACATACCTCCGTCCTTGATCCTAGCTTAGTTGGATCCTTTTCCAATACATGAGCCGGACAACCCCAAATCTTGAGATGTGCTAGATTGGGCTTACGCCCAGTCCACAACTCATAAGGAGTAGTAGGTACGGATTTTGATGGTAAATTATCTAAAATGTGACTTGCAGAAAGCAAGGCATGTCCCCAAAATGAAGTAGGTAACCGTGCATAACTCATCATCGACCGGACCATGTTCAACAAGGTCCTATTCCTTCTTTCAGCCATGCTGTTATGCTGGGGCGTGCCCAGCGCAGTCAGTTGGGATTCAATTCCGACTCCGACAAGTAGTCCAAAAACTCAGCACTGAGGTACTCGCCTCCACGATCAGATCGTAGGCTTTTGATACTCTTACCATGATACCACAAGAGTCTTAAAGTCCTTGATCTTGTCAAAAGACTCTGACTTGTGGCGCATCAAATAGACGTATCCAAATTTTCGAGAAGTCATCAATAAATGTGATGAAGTATCGAAAACCACCTCTTGCCTCAGTAGACATTGGTCCACATACATCGGAATGAACGAGCTCAAGTACTTCCTTGGCCCTATAGCCCTTAGCCTGAAAAGGCCTCTTGGTCATCTTGCCTTCTAAGCATGACTCACACTTATGAAAAGGTTCCTCCTCTAGATCTTTAATAAGATCTTGTTGAACAAGAGAATGGATCCTCCTTTCATTGGCATGACCAAGTCTAAGGTGCCATAAGTACGTTTCGTTCATTGAACTTGAAGGTTCCTTTCGTTTCTTTGAAATTTTTGATGTTGTATTGAGTTCTAATTTGCGATTGTTAAACTGTGTAGATGTGATTGTGTACAGATCGTTTTCCATGATACCACGACAGATATAAGAACCATTTTTATTAATAACACAATTGTCATTAAAAGAAATCGAATATCCATCAAAAACCAATTTAGAAACTGAAATTAAATTTCTTCTAAAAGAAGGTATCAACAAAACGTTCTTCAAAATCAAAAATCTATCACTACTAAAAGGAAAATAAATGTCTCCCACTGCAATGGCCGCCACTTTTGTAGCGTCGCCCAGCTGGATTTCGATCTCTCGATCACGTAACCGTCTTGTCACCTGCATTAAGTCAGGATCAAAACAAATATGATCAGTAGCTCCAGTGTCAATAACCCAAGTGCAAGTTGATGTCGAAGTCAAACAAGACTCGACTACTAGAGCTTAGTGCATACCTGTAGCCTTGCCCCGTTTAGGACAATCTGGCTTCCAATGCCCCTTCTCTCCGCACTTGAAACACTTCCCCCTGGGCTTCTTGTTTGCCCTTTTCTTCTTCTTTCCCTTAGCTATCTTGGTCAGTCCTGAGTTCGGTCCTTGCCTTTTTCCTGCGCTAGACTTGGAGCCAGAGGAATGAGGCACCGAAGTCATCATGGCCGCCTTAGCCTGGATCATAAGATCCTCCGCCGACTGAAGTTCAGTCAATAGTTCTGCCAAGGTGTAGTTCCTTTTGTTCATCTCGAAGTTGAGCTTGAACTGCTGGAAGCTAGGGGGAAGACTTTGAAGGATAATGGTCACTTGGGACTCGGGATCGATCGTCCCTCCCAAGACCTCAATCTGGTTGAGGTGGCTCATCATCTCGAGGACATGGTCCCTCACAGACGAGCCCCCCTTCATAGTCTTCGACATGATACTCCGAAAGGCTTGAGACTTAGCCATTCGATTCTGAGTACCAAAAAGATTCTTGAGATTCTGCATAATCTCGGTGGCAGTATCCATGGCAGAATGCTGATGCTTGAGTACTGATAACATAGATGCCAACATGTAGCACTTAGCCATCTTATTCGCCTTATGCCACCGTTTGTGTGCACCTCTGACTCCTGCCGCAGCGTTAGCTGGTGGCACTGGAGGTCGCGGGGTTGTAAGTACAAAGTTATACTTTTCAGCTGTAAGAACGATGTCCAAATTTTGTTTCCATTCTATGTAATTTTGGCCCTCGAGTTTACTTTCTTTTAGAATTGCAGATAGAGAATTGAATGACATCTTGACGATTTTATTTGCACTGCAAAACAGAGTATTTACTATTTGTCATAATCTTATGTAAGATATTAGATTAACCATAAAACTTTTCAAAATCTTAGAACTGTAAGATTAAAATTTTGTACCCTCCAGAGGAAGTTAATACGCATTAAAATCTAACATTTTCACTGGTCACAACACCGACGAATAGTCCAGAGACCACAGAGTGGCATGGCCGCCTAATGTTGCCTAAGCAAGACCACCTCTTTAGCATTACAGAGTCTCATTTCTACAACACACTCTCATAACAATGCTTATGTGTTGCTAATAAGATCAAGCTATCTCATAATTTCTGTGTGAACTTCTGAATCTCGTAGTTTCTTAGGATTATTGTCCCCACAGAGCAGGTGGCGATAATATTGGAAACCACATTCTAGTTCATACTATTTATTTTTGAGAAGTCTTCCATCATGAACTTGCTATTTTCTTAGGATTATTGTCCCCACAGAGCAGGTGGCGATAATATTAGAAAGATGCTTCATAAATTACAGACCAATTGATGGAGACAATATACAAACGTTGAGTTCGTAATTGTAGCTTAGATATTTGGGTTATGGTTTTTCTTTAATTATCCTCAGCCTTTAGGCAGACAAAAGCTTAATTAAATTATGTTGGTATTTAATTTGCTGGATAATTAAATCTTTAGTTTTATGTTGTTATCTTCTTTTAGGAAACTATTATTCTAGAATTTAATTCTTATCCATGTCTACTATAAGGTATATCTAAAATAAACAAAATTTTTAATCCTTAATAAGACATGAAAAATAAATTCAAATTATTTCCTTGTTCAAGATTAGGAAGAGATATTTTATTATTTAATGTATTCATACATAGATCCTTATTAGGATCTTAGATATATAAATATTAGGAAACTATTAAATTATTCTCATCCATATCATCTAGTAATCAAAATAATATTATTTATTTCCATAGATATAGAAAATAATAAAAATATTCCTAAACTCTAGGTAAATCTTCCAAAAAGATTTTATTTGCATTAAATAATAATATTTTAATGATATCTTTTAATAAAATAATTAAATAATCATTAAAATAACCATTCATCGTTATCTCATCGCACGAGGTTCGCACGAACGATGAATGACGAAAATCCGATGAATTCGTCGTCGAATCACGACGCATGAAGCGTCTCGGCCGTGGCACGCAGGTGGCGCGCCAGTGTCTCGGCCTCCTGGCTCGTCGGGTGTCGCATCCTCTCGGCCAGGAGCGCGCAGGTCAGTGCCGCTCATCTCGGCCAGGTGCGCTCCGCCCATCTCGGCGCGTTGATTCGTCGGGTGTCGACGCTTCTCGGCCAGGCGCGCACGCGGCGGCGCGCGCCTCTCGGCCAGCGTCTCGACGCCCGTCTCGGCAATCTGAGCCGTCGGGGTGGCGCGAGCTCTCGGCCAGCGGCACGCACGGTGGCGCACCCGCTCTCGGCCAGCTCCGACCACCCTTCCTTCCGCCTAGGGTTCCAGCTCTCGGCGCCTAGTGTCTCGGTGGTTCTCGGATGAACCACCACTCCGTGCCAGCCTTCACGTCGGCCTTGGTGCGGGGGCCGGCTCAGGGTTGCGGTCTCAGCCGGCGTCGTGCTCGAGCCCACGCTCGACTGCCCGTCGCCCCGTGATCGTTATCCCTCGGCTCCCATTCAATCGACAACCCTATTTCACGATCACGCATGGTGCAATCCGTCTCGGTGGGAGCGTCGACGGATCGCACGTCTCGTACGATCGAGTAATTCAAGTTCTTTGATTCGATAGTTCTTGAGTTCATCATGCATGATAAATTAAACAAAACACCAAGAACATGCTTCGCAATCAAATAAGACATGCATACATGAATTTCGCGAAATTTAAATCCAAATAATCAGTGCAAAAACCTGGCTCTGATACCAATTGAAGGGGTTGGCAGCGGAAGCGTGCGTAAAAACCGATCACATAATTTGATCTATTTAGTAGATTATTTAGACAAATTCTATTCCGTAATTATCACATGTATCATGCTCATAACTTGAATTAAAACATGCTTTAGCATATAAAATCCCTAAAACATGCTTACTATGGAATTAGCCAGTTTACCTCATTGATTCAATCAAGAATCGATGGATGGCTTGCTCCGTCTCCACGTGAAGATCTTCAGTACTCGACCTCGGATCTTCTGACTGGTGTCCCGGACTGTACACTGATATTTGTGTGGGCAAATCTCACCAGCGTACTAGGACTTGAATAACGAAGACAGAACTCAGCTCACGGAGGAGGCAAATTTCGAACTCTATCTCTCTCTGAGGGGGACGAAAATTGTGAGTAATAATTATTATTCGTATTGTCGTTGTTGTTTCGTTCTGTCTCCTTTATTCTCCTATTTATATTAAGTCACATATTGGGCCCTGGAGGGACTAGGAAAGGGATCGAAAACACGAATAGAATGCGGATCAAGTTATATGGAGTGATAACCGAACCGATTGGATCAGTTAGCAAATGTCGTTGCCACTTAATCAATGCACTCTAGCTTTCGCCCTTTCCGCTTTGCCAAAGTAATTTATAACTCCCAATTTTGCACAACTTTAACAGTAAAGCGGCAAGTTCTGCAGCGGGGGGTGTTGTAGGCCTTCCTTGTTGCCTGTGGGAAGTACGGGCCCACCAGAGCTCTCTCTCCTCTGTGTGCCCTCAACTCCTAGTTGTGGAGGGGCTGGTTGGTCTGTATTAGCAATAACGATGCCCCAGGATGCGGGGTGCATCTTCTTTGGGGGATGAGGAACAGTCTCCTTCCCCTTCCTTTTTTTCTCAGCTCTCTGGCGGCTGTCCTCAACAGCCATACTTTTATCCACGGCCTCTCCGGCTTCCTGGTTTATCGCCCCAACGGCTCCTACATTCCCCGGCTCATTCAGCAACTGCCGCGCTACACGGAGTCTTTCCTCCTGCCCTTCCTCTGCCCTCTTCATGTTGGCCGTCCGGGCCTCCACTTCCCTTACCAACCTGTCCACTTCCACCGTGCGCGTCCGGTGGCGCAACGGTTCCTCCTCCCTCTCCGGGACCGACTCATCCTCTGCATGAGGAATACAGTTCCGGTCTGCCCCCTTTTGTTGCAATATTTCGTTGGGTGGAGGCAGAAAGTCCTCCATAGAATCGTCGTCGATGTTCACAACTTCGATTAGTTGTGTCGGCCTTAGGAGAGTAGGGACTGCCGGTTACGCTTCTTCGTCCACCTCGGAGTCATCCTCACTATACTGCACTAAAGGTGCGACGGGTGTAGGGTCTGTGGTACGAAATGGGGCTTGTGTTTGGGTGGTGGATGAAGGGTTTCGGGGAGGATTTTGGGATGTGGAAGCTACGGTCTTGTCCTTTGACAGGGTTACTCCCATTTGGGCTTTTACAGCGGCGTAAACCGTCGCGACATCCATATCGGAGGGAAAACTCCGGAGGATTCTCGTCAAACGCCATTGCGCTTCTTCGTCCACCTCGGGTAGTGGAGCGGCGGTTGGTGTAGGTGGGCTAGGGTTTCCTATATGGGCTTGTGAGGAGGTTTCTTGGTCAGCACTATCAGCACGGGCACTAGAAGAGGAGGATGAAGTCGGGAGTTGCTCGAGCAACATTGTTTCTGGTAATGGTGGGTAGGTTTTGGATTTTCTTGAAAGAGGGTTTTGAATTTGAGGAGAATTCTCGACGAGAGCAAAAGGAATGATATGTAGGCGGCTTGGGTAAAAGTGATTTACGGATCTGAAATCTACTTTTTATAATGATATCGCGGCTGTTGGGATCCTATACTGTTGAGATCCCTGCGGCTGTTCTGATCTTTTTAACTCCTTACGTACGGGCGCGCCTTTTCAGAGTGCCAGTTGGCAAAGCTTCTCTGATACGCTTTCTCCTTCTCCCTAGGACGTCCTTTTATTGCAGCCTGACACCTCTTCAGTGACTCGCGTCCTTTCACCACCTGCCCTGATCAACTCAATCACATACCACCAATTAAATTCAATTTATTCTGATCAAGTGGACAATTAATTTCAGATGAGAATTCCATTAATACCACTTGATCAGCTTCCGTCTTTACTTCCGATTATTATTACTATTTTTATTTAACTAAGAACAAAAAATTAACACACGAAAAACTATTTACACTAGGTACGAAGGACTTGATCGAGTTCTCATAGGACGTCACTTGACCAGTTTAATCAGATTAAGAATTTGTTGCTTGATCAAACAGACTACCCATGAGTACTCGATCATTCCTTTAACTGTTTACTGCCGAGGGTCAGGCATGAGTAGTGGAATGTCTTCCACCACAAATGTCTCCATTCCCTCTCTGTTATTGCTTCTGCGACGGCTTGGTCGTTCATTTCTCCGACCTTATTTGTTGCAAACCACTCTTCTACTTCCTTTTCGACCTCTTTATCTACAGCCGAGTCCGTGAACTGGCTTTGTAAAAATTCCTCTTCCAAAAATTCTTGCACCAAGGGCTCAGTTACATCCACAGAATACACGTTCTCTCTGTCGGCTGGCCTCTTCATGGCCTCATTGATATTGAACGTATACTGCTCTCCTTTGAAGTCCAGACTGATCGTCCCATTGTGGACGTCTATGATAGTGCTGGCCGTAGACAAGAACGGTCGTCCCAGTAGGACTCCACTCGAATTTTTTGCTATGGGCTCTGTCATCTTGATTACGAAAAAATCAGCTGGGTATAGAAAGTTATTCACCTTTACAACAACGTCTTCCAAAATTCCTTCGGGGTGAATACATGATCTGTCGGCCAACTGTATCATTATATCCGTGTCGACTAGCTTGGTCTCTCCCAGCTTTCGGTAGATGGAGTATGGCAGAACGTTGATAGATGCCCCCAAGTCGCACATGGCGTGCTCTACCTGAATGTCTACGATTGAAATTAGAAGCGTGAACATTCCAGGATCAGTTTTCTTGGAGGGGAGATCGCTTTTCTGGATTACGGCAGAGACGTTCTCATCTGTAATTAGTCTCCCTTCCTCATTGACCTTCCCTGCTAGGTAGTCTTTAATGAACTTACTGATCGGGGGCATTTTTAACGCCGTTAAGAGTGGTACCTTCACATCCATGTCCTTGAACATGCTTGCCACGTCGATTGTGGCATCCCTTTTCCTCGTCACCATTCCATGGTACGGATAGGGCTTAACCCTTTCAGTTTCTTCCTTCTGAGTTTCTTCTGAGGCTTCTCCTCCAACCCTTCCCTTGCCTTTTTCTTCCACTTGACCACCTCTGCTGGATTCTCCCTCTTCCTCACGGCTTGGTTCAGAAACAGTTGGTGGAGATATCGCAGGATGGCTGGGGCCTTGGTAGACCCTTCCTGACCGCAGGGATACTTTACTAATATTCTCATGACCAGGTGGTTGCATAGTAGCTTCATTCCCCTTCAACTCGCCCAGCGACACTGCAGCTTGAGAGAGTTGTTTTGTCAGCATCTCCAACGACGCCCGCTGCTCTTTTTGAGCCTCCTGGATTTCCCGCACTGCATCATCTGGATGGTGTGGTATCAACATTTCTACGTGACTTTCGTTGGGGTGTCTATTGTATCTTTGATTCGGTGGTCCTCCACTATAGTTGGGGTGCGGGTGGTCAGATTGTCCGTAGTATTCTTGTTGATACCGCGGCTGGTTGTACTGTTGATTTCCCCGTAGGTGTGGTGGAATGTACGTGACCATCTGGTTGTTCGGTTGCCTTCCCTAGTTGGTAAACTGAGGGCCTGGCTGTTTGTATCCCCAATTTCCCTCTGGTTGTCTGCTTGACCAGTTCCCTTGAGGTCCACTTGATCAGTTCCCTTGAGGTCCACTTGACCATCCTGCCTGACCTCCCTGCATTCTATTTCCTCCTGTGTTTGGTCTATCAAAGATTCGTGCTGGCCAGTTGGACTGCCCGTCGAAGAGTTGTACTTGTTGAGGTGCGGTTAGTTGTGGCTGGCTTTGATTTTGATCAGTCCATCTGAAGTTGGGGTGGTCCCTCCACGGAGCATCTCTCTGCTTCCCCTGGATCCAGTTGCCATTTGTGTTCCAGTGGCCTACTGTGTTCACTTGCTCTACCTCAGGGGGAAAATCACAGTAATAGTAATGATGTTCTTCAGGAGGTGGAGGCTGCGGTACGTACTGTGTCTCCTTTGGTGTAGGAGGTGGCGGTGGTCTCGTTTTTTCTACTGCTTCCAGCAGTTTCTTCTCTATCTGCTCGAATCAAGCCTCCAGCTTTTCATCGTTGCGCGCCTCTGCTGCGTGCACTGCTCCTCTCCTGTACTGCCCTCGAGAGGTTTCATACGACTGCTTAGCCTCAATTAGCCTCTCCAAAATATTCTTAGCTTGGCTATAAAGGGTTTTTGAGAAATCCCCTTGTGCTGCGAGGTTGAGGTCGTTTTTGCTATCCACCGTGAGTCCGCCATAGAAAATCGAGTAGATTTCCTTCTCTCCCAATTTGTGGTTAGGGCATGCTTGAAGCAGCCGTTGGAACCTATCCCAGTACTAGACGAGGGGCTCGTCGTATTCCTGTCTAGCTTCTGTAATTTCCCTTTTTAGGGCACTTGTTTTTTATGTTGGAAAGAAACGATCGAGGAATATCATGCGAAACTCAGCCCACGTTCTGATGGATCCTTCTGGCAGCCTTGACAGCCTGACACCCGCGTCCCCCTTCAAGACAAAAAGGAATAGCTTTGAGTCTGTAATCTTCAGATGTGGATCCAGCTGGCACGGGCTGAATATCACAGTACCGGCAGAATTCATCCAGAAAAGCGTACGGACATTCCTTCGAAAGGCCATAGAAGTGGGACAAGACGATCAGTACTCCTGATTTGATGGCAATGGTCCGCATCCCAGGAGTAGCGGTGATGGCATGCGTGGGCTCTCTCTCATCATGAGCATGTAGAGAACCGATCCCCGAGTCGTCGATGACAACGGCCATCTCTGCTTCCGTTCGTTCTGGTGGTGGTGGGTGTGTTTTCTGCTCGGTGGTTGCTGTTGCTTCTAATGCGGCTCTGCGACGAGTGATGACAACGTCGGCTTCCTGGACTCTCCACTGAGTGTTAGTTCTTCTGTATATCAAGGGATGATTCCAGTAATCGCCTTGGTGGTACCTTCTCATCAACAGCAAAAACAAAAAATGAGAAACAAAATTATATACACCTACGCACTACACACAAACATAAAGTAACACCATGCTTCCCCGGAAACGGCGCCATTTTGGAGGGACTAGGAAAGGGATCGAAAACACGAATAGAATGCGGATCAAGTTATATGGAGTGATAACCTGTCACGACCACATCTCCCTAGTCAAAGAAAGTGTAGCTATATCGCGACTAAAACTTACTGAAATTGTCTCTACTCGTCAAGATGCTTAAATCAAAAGAAACATTGTCTGAAATGTGTTGATGGTACAAGTCATACTAAATCAGAGTATTTATGGAACAATTGTCTTTGCTAAAAGCAAGTTCTAAATTTGCGCAACGGGAGAGTACCAAGACAGATGTAATATGTATGAAGACATACTACACCAGCTATCTTGCTACTTATTTAGCCTTCTGTCCCAACACCTCCTCGGCCTTGACAACGATCAACCTGCACATTAAGGAAAAACAATATGCAGGGCTGAGTACTTGATATACTCAGTGGGCTTATGCCGAAAACTGTTTTCTTTTAGTTGTCAGCCAAGCTGAGTGAACACGGGGTTTTTCTGAAAATAAGTCCCGGTCACTAAAACTGTTATTTCTTTCTGAAAAATAGACTGCAGTCATTTAAACTTTTGATGATATGCCATATCAGCTGCGTGAATCGAGAATGTGGCCACATTCCACGACCACTGGGCCGGCCAACCTGGCGCTAGCTCACGACCCACGGACCGGCCAACCTGGCGCTAGCTCACGGTCCCTATGTGTACACTAGTCCGGGTAGGATTTACTGACCTACTGGGACACGAATTCGATTTAATTGGTTGGCATAGCCAACAGATAGGCAATCATAAAATAAAACATGGCATGACAACTCATTCAAATAATCATGTTTTCACATAAAACACGCTTTAAAAGAAAGAAGAGAAAGCCCACCTCGATTGCTTAAACTCTTGCAAAACGGGTGCTTTCCTTGTCCTGAGATTACTCGTCGAGCGACGACGTTCCTTTACAAAATTTATGTACTCAAATTAGACTTTAAGTAATTACTTATCTTGCATGTATGCATGCCTAAACGTGTGTTTATTATTTTTACTTCTTTCCTTCTAAATTTAGAAGTCTTAAATCTTTAATTAAATCGGCGATTTAATTTATTCGGAGTCTTGCCGAACTGCTCGGGTATAATATATATTCTCGGATCATTTTCCTTAAATATTTTGAAATACTTACTTGGACTAATAAAAGTCCGCTTTAAAAATCTACTGAATGCCCTTTTCCACACGGCTAAATAAATTTTCCTTTCTTCCGTGGCTTAGGGGAATCAAATTCCATGGATTACATTTAGTTATGGGCGGTGGCCCAAATAATTAAACGTGGCCCAAATATTTAATTTAGGGGTCCTTAAATTTTCGGCCAAGCTTAAAAAAATGTGCAGCGGCCCGAATCTAAATTTCCCTTCCCTTTTTTTTTCTCTTTTCTTTTCCTTCTGGAGGCCCAACTGAAAAGGCCCAAATAGCAATTAAAATTCTGACCCAGAATACTCTCCTAAACCGTCACTTTCCCTTTCTCCCCTCTTCTTCACTTTTCCAAAATTCAATTTCAGCACTGAAATTAGAAATGGTGAAACCCTGGCTCATCCGCCCCTTTCACTCTCAGTGACGGCGCTGACTCGCCGTTCACCGTCGCCCCATGCTGGCGCCGCGGCTGGTCACTGTCTATTTTGCCGAGTCGGCGTTATCGGCAGAGGAGGGCGTCGCCTTCTCGGGAATCACCGCCATCATCGCCGTCTCCCTTTCTTCGATGCGTTTTGCCGCCGGTCAATGGTCCAGCAGCGGCGCTGCTGCTTTTCGTTGCTGATCTTTCGCCGCCGGAGAAGAAGCAGAGGCATCGCCTAATTTTCTCCCTCCGTCGCGATAGTCCACAGTCGGTGCTCCGTTGGCGACGTCGCAGGGGCTGTTATCGGTTGCTGCTCGTCCCTTAATCCGACGCGACAACACCACCGTCGCCTCTGTCTCTACTGCAGTGTCGTCGCCGACGCCGGGTAGCACCTCCTCTGTTCCGGTGGAGCTCCTTCCTTCTCCGTCTCCCTCTCGGCTGTAGCTAAGTTCTAATTCCCTCTTAGCTCTTATGGTAGATTTGCTATGTTCAATCGATTTTGTGTTGTAGTTTGGGTTAGGCTCTACTACAGATCTTGGTTCAACTTGTCATTCATCGAGTTATCTGTGATTCTATGCCTCTTATAGGATGCGATCCTTTGAATTGGTGTTCATAAATGTTCATGCTTCAGGGAGCTTATATGTCTCACTTGATAAGGCTATTGTGTTTGCTCGTTAATGTGATGTGATTACTGTGCCTGAGTTCTGACTATGGCATCCTAGTGTGCTTGTGTTCACCCTTGGATGTGAGGTTTCTACTACATGATGGTATGACATTCAAAGTGAGCTAGAAACTGAGTGAGCTTACCTTCTCTGCACAATATTATGCTGAACTCTACCTCTGGCCTCGACTCCCTTCACTCTCTAATCTGCTAGCTAACTGAGGGAGCAATGTTGTGGGGCGATAGAGTGTAACTGAGGGAATCATCATATGTATTTATATTCATAGCTTGTAACTGAAAGCTGCAAAAGCTTGTTGCTTGGCTGACAAAAGGGGTCTTAACTGTGTTAAACTGACTGATATCCCTGCAACTTGCAGGCTGTGTATCTGTGGGATACGGTTCTGGTTGCTACACTATGCAGCCTCTTTAACCACTTTCTTCCCTTGTAACAAAGCAACATGGTACACTAATCATTTATGGGGTTTGTCTCCTGCGGCAGGTGCACAACTGAATGGCAGGGTTTGTAAGCCATATTCTCGGCAACGGCAGCTGTGAGGTGGAGGTACGAGCTGCCAATTGTTGTCTCGCAGGGAGTCTGTTGCTGCCAGATGGTATTGGCTGGCCTTATTCTTCTTCTAGCCAAGCTCTTCATCCCTTTTCTTTGTGAAAGGTAAGGTTACCTTTCCCTCTTTGGTGCAAGTTGTTTACTCTCCTTCTTCTATGCATTTTTTTTCTTTGTCTAACGGTTTACCTTTGGCAGGGACCGAGGCTGACTTCTCTTGTTGTAGCCTCTCTCTTTCGGCCAAGCGGACCCTCGAAAAATCTGGGTCGAGAAACCCGTGCTGAAGAGACCGAAGTTAATAGTTCTATGTTGTAATATGATAGTGTTTCATATTGTAACATGTAGGAAAAGTCTACGTATAGTTAACGCTTTTCTTTCTCCTTTATTTTCATCGTCAAGCATTAGTAAATTTCGATTTAACTGGAAATTCCAATTATTGTGTTTCAAGAAATCAACGAATGCTCTTTCGTTCTCATTCTAATAAATTTCTAGTATTTATTTAATACATCTCGAGAAATTAGATCTCGGCTATTACATTCTACCCTCCTTAACAAAAATTTCGTCCTGAAATTTTGTCTCGGTCAGGCAAAAAGCTTTGGGTACGTTTCTTTCATCTGGTCCTCAAGCTCCCACGTCGCCTCCTCGCGGTCGTGGTGCTTCCATATGACTTTCACTGTTACAATAACTTTATTTCTGAATTCTTTTACTTTTCTATCCATAATTGCTTCTGTTTTTTTTCATAGCTCAAATCTGGTTCTAACACCATTTCTTCTTGGTGTACTATGTGTTTGGGGTCAAACACATATTTCCTCAACTGCGATACATGAAACATATTGTGTACATTCCCGAAACTTGGCGGGAGTGCTAATCTGTACGCCACAGGGCCGACTGTTTCTAGGATCTCGTAAGGTCCGATGAAATGCGGTGCCCATGACGCCCAATCTAGCTATCTCGACGGGGATACTTTCAGAAAGACTTTATCTCCTGCTTTGATCTGTAAATCGGTTCTGCGAACATCTGCATAAGATTTCTAACTTTCTTGAGCTTCTTTGATCCTCTCTCAGATCTGTCGGACAATTTCTATCATTTCTTCAATAGAGTCTGGTCCGAGAATTCTTCTCTCACCTACTTCATCCCAGTAAAGCGGTGATCTACATTTCTTCTCATAGAGTGCTTCATATAGAGCCATATTGATGGTTGCCCAGTAACTGTTGTTGTAGGCGAACTCTATAAGTGGAAGTATTGGCTCCCAGCTTACTCCGGTCGAGCACTACTGCTCTCAATATATCCTCTAATGTCTGAATCGTCCTTTCGGACTGTCCGTCCGTCTGTGGATGGAATGCTGTGCTGAAATTAAGCTGAGTGCCTAACTCTCGCTGTAGGCTTATCCAAAATCTAGAAGTAAATTTCGAATCTCGATCCGAAGTGATCATTACTGGTACGCCATGCAGGCGCACGATCTCTTGCACATAAATCTGTGCTAACTTGTCTGATCTGTATGTGATACGAATTGGTATGAAGTGAGCACTTTTGGTGAGGCGATCTATAATCACCCAGATGGCAGTATTTCCTCGCTGAGATTTTGGCAACCCTGTCACAAAATCCATAGCTATATGCTCCCATTTCCATTCCAAAATCTCGAGGGGCTGCAACTTCCCATAGGGTCGTTGATGTAAAGCCTTCACTTGTTGGCAAGACAGGCATCTTTCTACAAACGAGGCTATGCTTCTTTTCATGTCATCCCACCAAAATTACCTCTTCAAGTCCTGATACATCTTCGTACTTTCAGGATGGGCAGTGTAGGGCGTCTCATGAGCTTCACTCATGATCTCGTTCCTAAGTGCCTCATCATTGGGTACGCACATTCTTCCTTCAAAGGTGAGAGCGTTATCCGCCTCTTCGCGGTAACTGTCCCCTTTTCCGGTCCTCACTTTGAGGCGGATCTTTTCCAACGCCTCATCGCGTCTCTGGGCGTCGATGATTCTGGATCTTAAGTCTGGTTCTATGACCAAGGTGGAAATTTTGCTGTCCACCGTCTCTGGGGCCTGACTATCTCCAGTCGCATCTTGGCGAATTCACGGATAAGCTTTTCCTCTTGTGTGAGGAAAGTAGCCACTTGAGGTGCGGTCTTTCTGCTCAAAGCATCTGCTACCACGTTGGCTTTGCCTGGGTGGTAATTTATACCGCAGTCGTAGTCCTTGACTAATTCTAGCCATCCGCGTTGTCTCATATTCAAATCCTTCTGCTCAAAGAAGTATTTAAGACTCTTATGATCTGTGAAAACCTCACATCGAACTCCATAGAGATGATGTCTCCAGATTTTCAAAGCGTACACCACTGCTGCCAATTCCAAGTCGTGTGTCGGGTAGTTCACTCGTGCGGCCTTAGCTAGCGTGATGCATATGCAATCACCTCTCCCTTCTGGATCAGTACGCACCCGAGTTCGACCTTCGATGCATCTGTATACACCACATAGTCGACACCCGCTTCCGACACGGCTATAACTGGTGTTGTGGTCAACTTTTCCTTTAGCAGTTGGAAGCTTGCTTCACATTCTGGGGTCCAATTTACTTTGACTCCTTTCTTGAGCTGTTGAGTCATTGGCCTCGTTATCTTAGAAAATCCTCCAATGAATCGTCGGTAGTATCCTGCCAGTCCTAGGAAACTCCGAATTTCATTGGGTGTTGCTGGTGACTGCCAATGTTGCACGGCTTCAACTTTAGCAGGGTCCACTCGGATCCCTTCTGCTGTTACTATGTGTCCAAGGAAGTTCACTTCGTTATGCCAGAACTCACACTTACTAAACTTAGCATAAAGCTTCTCGGCTCTTAACGTCTCTAAGGTGGTCCTCAAGTACATCCTCGAGCTCCTTCTCGTTCTTCGAGTAAATGAACACGTCATCTATAAAACTAGGATGAACTTGTCCATTTATGGGTGGAATACGCGGTTCATTAGGTCCATGAACACGGCTGTGGCATTTGTAAGCCCAAAAGGCATTACAGTAAACTCGAAATGGCCATATCTGGTGCGACACGCGGTCTTAGATATATCATCCTGTCGGATGCTCAGCTGATGATAACCCGATCTCAAACCCATCTTCGAGAATACTCTGGCTCCTCGCAGCTGGTCGAAGAGGTCGTCGACTCTCGAAGAGGGTACTTGCTCTCGAGTGTTAACTTCTTCAATTCTCGACGTTCTATACTTCTTCACAAAGAATTCTGGTGTATCACCTGGTCGCACACCGAGTCTAATAACGCAGGCCTGGTAGTTCTCATATCTAGATCTTAAGTTCTTCTTATTCCTTAAACGCCATTCTATATGGTGGCTGAGACAATATGACTGATTCAAGCCATTCATTTAGTAATATATTTCGTCTGGCTGATGAATCCATTTCAAATCTTAGATTTCATCGTCAAATATTGAGTTCTCTAACGCTTGCATCGATCGTAATCGTAGTCATTGAGCTGGCATAATGACCTCGTAATCTCTCGCTTAGCTGAGGTAGTCAACCTTCACCGCTTTCAAGATGCTTTTGTGCTTACCGCGATTCTTTGTCATGATTTAGCACAGACTTAGTTCTACTCGCGTTAATCCTTGAATACTAGGTTAGTGCACGTGGAGGTGTTGGCTTCTTTCTCCCAACCCTACTGTCTCCATGCCATTTTGGTTCAACTGAGCGATTCGTGGTGAAATAATCTAGCATGACTTTTCAAGTGATCTAGATCTCGTGTCTAGATTAACACAAAACCCTATCGACAGCTCCTTTCTGGGCCGCTTAATTGGGGCGTGGCATATCGTAGAATACTTTTTCGCGTTTTATTGCCAACGTTTGCCCTTACTCTATATTATAGGGCTCTAAACCCGTTCTCTTGCGATAACTCTTTAAAGAAAAAATTCAATTTTTCCCTTCATAGTAGGGATGGTGAGGATAGCGATGCTATCCCGCGTTCCTCTTTCCCTAATATCTCTCCAGCTTTAGCTTTTCCTGGCCACCGCTAAGATGAATCCCTTTTGCTGATGGGATTTGTTTCGTCAAACATAAGCCACGAATGTACTTGCATTTTCTCCATGGTTCTGGTGGCATACGTATCCTACTTGGAATAAGCATTTCGATCGATCAAACTGTCATACATATATATATATGGGGATTTTACATCATCGAACGTCATTTAAACCTTATATATTCCTTGATGTTTCTCTTCTCAAGGCTAGTTACCTCTCTACATAGCATAATATTCGATCTTCTACCAGCTTGTTACAAGCGGTACGTAGACGTGAAATATTTAATGCTTTGTGCCGTCGGTTGTGCGACGCTTCTGGTTGGTGCCTCATCTTCTGCACGTGTCTCAATAGAGACATATTTGTCATGCGTATCTAAAAGAAACTGAGACCATGCCTTTTCTGATAGTCTCGTATCAATAACTCGATGATTAATCTAATAATCTTAACTTGGATTATTATTCACACAGGAGAGTATGACTGAAAATTTGAAGGGCTCTTGAATACCCAACTGGACAAGAATAACATCTCTTGTTCAACTCATATGAATTTTTGTCGATAATCGACCTTGAAGGTAAGTACTGTGTTAATTCGAAGAACTACATAGCTCAACTGGTTTCAGATAAACTCATAGAAACTGAGGCTCACCCCTGGTGGGAGCTAGAAATAATCATGAGATAGGTCATGAAAACTGGATGGAAATGAATTAACTGTAAATTTCCATAGTGAGCTGCAAAATAGGACAGTGCTGTTGTCCAATTAAACTGAAAGGATCTGAGCATCAAGGATAGTGGTTCAAACATGTCACCGCCTAAGATGATCAACCGTGAAAATTTAGAAACGTAGGCGATTGCAATGAAGGAACATTGATCATGCTTCAAAGGCATCTTGATATGGAATAACAAAATCACATCAATGATTTCATAGGTTCATTAAGGAAATACACTGAAATGAACTATTCAGAAAAATCAGCTAGGCCAAGCTCGTTAGGGAAAAGTACAATATGCTTGCCTTAACTTCAAGTTGCAGAAAAAATTCCAAGACTAGGAATAATACATGTACTGGAACTGAGGTAGAATAATTTCACCTCTGTAGGGTTTCAAAATAGGGAGGTAAACAAAAGTTCTAGCACCACATGAAATTCCCTGAGGAAAACTGTTTAAGTGTCGTGATCATTCTGGAGATCACAAACGTAGCATCGTAAGAATGAAATTTCATTGCATGGGTCCAAGAAATCGGGATATAAATCCCCTATATTGTGGCTCAAAGGAGACAACAACAAATAACGATGCTTGAAACATAGGAGTATCCCAAATTTGGGAACTGAAACTGAATCACCGCTTTCGTGAAAAAAATGAAAGTGGCGTATTTCTTGCAAAAATTGTGAGTCAATCACAATTCTTAAATAGACGAGAGGACATCATTGTCCAGGAGGTTCAAAGAATGTCTGAAGAATAAGCTTATTCTGAGGATCATAGATACAAACAACTTTAGAATTTAAGGTTTATGACCGGAGCTCACACAGTCAAAACTTTACTCTTTATGAACGATGAGTCAAAGGACTGTAGTCCATAAACTGAAAGTGAGTCAAATCTCGCATAGAAAAAGGAACACTGACATGTTACTTGCGAGTCAAACTAAAGTCTGAATAGACAGGGTACTGTCCTTTGAAAAGACTCTAAGAAGGAATCTCATTGGGGATCCAAGTAAGTACTATTGATTATGATCATCGGTTCTAGTTATGTGACACTTCTTTGTTTGTTCTTGTGGAGTTCTGACGTGATAGACGCATTCTAGGAAACCATACATTACAAGATGGGATTTCTCGTGCTGTTAAACTGATAACTGCAGCTGGAGGTCATACTTTCATATTGTTCTCGATAACTTAGAACGCTGATTCTTGTA
This sequence comes from Salvia splendens, assembly GCF_004379255.2. Classification (NCBI taxonomy): domain Eukaryota; kingdom Viridiplantae; phylum Streptophyta; class Magnoliopsida; order Lamiales; family Lamiaceae; genus Salvia; species Salvia splendens. The sequence goes on from NC_056036.1 coordinate 29,095,994, forward strand.
AAACATTGCATTCTCCATCATGCTTCATAGCACACTACAAGTGTTGTTTCTGGGTCACGTAGCCACTTGGGCCTGTTACGCCAGCTTAGATCACTTTACTAGATCGCGGGTACGATCTCTTTTCGTGTAGGGATGTATCTCCCGAACAGGCTTGAAAGTATATTATTTTCGTTATGACCTGGCCTTTATAAAGACATTGGGAACTTCTTGGTTCATCGTCTAGTATACGTATATATGTATACTATCTGTGTGCTCAAAGGAATGGACTTCCTTTAATTGTTGTCTATAGGTAGTACAATAGTACTTTCTGGTTCGTCTTTTCTTTCTCATAATTTCTTGGAATTAGAAGCTTACCCAAACTGATGGGTGTTAGTTGGTCTCATCGCCCTGGAAGGTGGTAACAAATTCTCGTTCTGCTAGTACTTGGTCGCACGTGTCTAACCTAAGGTACTTTTCTAAAGCACTCTAAGGTTCGCATACAAGGGTCCACATGACAGCTATACATTTTTGTCAGGCTCTTTGAAAATAAATCACAGATACATTAAGCATATCTCATGCAAAGTATCAGCTATCACGTTGCATCTTGCAAACATTTCAAATAAACATTTTCGTTCCCATATAGGGCTGTGAAAATTCTTTTCTTTTCCTGGAAATCTCAAAATTTTCATTTTCCTTCTCAAATGGAAAATATTTTCTTTCTTTAAAACTCATTTCTGGACGAGCGGGCGTCTATCCCTGTTTCTGGTGCAGTTGATCGTGTCAAGCTGAGGTGTTGGGATCTTGCACTGATCATTATGTTCACTTCCTATTCTAGTACTATTGTTCTGGACTGAGGCTTAGGATGAAGATTCTTGGGTCAGAGCGAAAGAAAAGGTGCTCTGATACCACTCTGTCACGACCACATCTCCTTAATCAAAGAAAGTGTAGCTATATCGTGACTAAAACTTACTGAAATTGTCTCAACTCATCAAGATGCTTAAATCAAAAGAAACATTGTCTGAAATGTGTTGATGGTACAAGTCATACTAAATCAGAGTATTTATGGGCGGTGGCCCAAATAATTAAACGTGGCCCAAATATTTAATTTAAGGGTCCTTAAATTTTCGGCTAAGCTTAAAAAAATGTGCAGCGGCCCGAATCTAAATTTCCCTTCCCTTTTTTTCTCTTTTCTTTTCCTTCTGGAGGCCCAACTGAAAAGGCCCAAATAGCAATTAAAATTCTGACCCAGAATACTCCCCTAAACCGTCACTTTCCCTTTCTCCCCTCTTCTTCACTTTTCCAAAATTCAATTTCAGCACTGAAATTAGAAATGGTGAAACCCTAGCTCATCCACCCCTTTCACTCTCGGTGACGGCGCTGACTCGCCGTTCACCGTCGCCCCATGCTGGCGCCGCGGCTAGCCGCTGTCTATTTTTCCGAGTCGGCGTTATCGGTTTACCTTTGGCAGGGACCGAGGCTGACTTCTCTTGTTGTAGTCTCTCTCGTTCGGCCCAGCGGACCCTCGAAAAATCTAGGTCGAGAAACCCGTGTTGAAGAGACCGAAGTTAATAGTTCTATGTTGTAATATGATAGTGTTTCATATTGTAACATGTAGGAAAAGTCTACGTATAGTTAACGCTTTTCTTTCTCCTTTATTTTCATCGTCAAGCATTTGTAAATTTAGATTTAACTAGAAATTCCAATTATTGTGTTTCAAGAAATCAACTAATGCTCTTTCGTTCTCATTCTAATAAATTTCTAGTATTTTTTTCATACATCTCGAGAAATTAGATCTCGGCTATTACATAACCGAACCGATTGGATCAGTTAGCAAATGTCGTTGCCACTTAATCAATGCACTCTAGCTTTCGCCCTTTCCGCCTTGCCAAAGTAATTTATAACTCTCAATTTTGCACAACTTTAACAGTAAAGCGGTAAGTTCGGGGTCGATCCCACAGGGGAATCGGTGTGTCGACTGTGTGAGTAGTGAACAGGGGGGGTTGGCTGCTGCCACGCTTTAATTTGGGAGTTTTAACTACTGTTTTAATCTAGACAGAATTTAAACTAGCTAGCTTGATCAACGGAATTCTAACTACTGAGTCAAGTGAATTGCAGGAAACAACAGAATAGTAAATGCGCGGATTTAAAGCGAAAATAACTTGATTAAACTAAAAACTTATTACAGCGTGAAATTAAACTAAGCTAACACTTGGAATTTAAGAAAGCGGTAAACTGAGAAGAATCTCAGCTGGAAACTTAAGTCACGCTAACAGAAATGAGTATTCTGCAGCGCTCCCTTTGGTCGCCCTTCTAACTAAACTATCTAACTAAGCTAGAGATTTAAACTAAACTAAGCTAGAGAATTAAACTAAACTAAGCTAGATAACTATGCTAAACTAAACTAGGCGGAAAGTAAAGTGTCTCTCTTGTGGTGGCACACCCTCTATTTATAAGCTCGATTCGGCCTCTAGCTGGATAACGATCTTGTCAGGGAATATTCACTCATTCTGAGAATGAGCGACTCATTGATTGCTACGTGCTATTCTTCTAGAATGTCGACGCTTTTTGGTAACAAATTCGTGACTCAGCTTCGTCCTTGCGTCTCATATTCCAACACGTGTCCACTTCTAGAACGTCGTCCTTGATAATAGAATTGTGCGCTGTATCCAGCTCATTTCCTCACGTGCTCTTCTTCCAGAAGCCCGTGGTCCCCTCCTAACTGCTTGATCGCTCCCCTTGATCAACTCCCCCGATTCTGAGCCTTTTGTCGCCTTTGTACTTGCTTGATCAGGTCGGCCTTGAAGCCTTTGTCAAGTGGTAATTCTGCACATTTAACACTTGTTTTGCGCGATAAACCGATCAAGTAGCATGTATTTCACCCATAAACCGATGCATGAAATAGGCCCTATCAGGCCCAGTCAGGAATCTAAGGAAGAATTTGGATCAGGCCTCACCCAATTAGCTTTTTACTAATTAAATTGAACCCACAATTTAATATAAGCTTATATTGAAATATTACAAGCAGCCACTACAGAAGTAATATTGCACTGCCTCTCCAAATCCGAAATTACAAGTATTCTGGGTTTTCTTTTTAAGTAAGTAATTTATTTCCCGTGCTTAAGATGGAAACATTAATTAATTAATTAATGTCTGCTATGGACTTAATTAATTAACATATTTTAATCTCCAAGAGTGGACTCAACAAGAAACTCTTATTTATTATTCAAAGAGTAATTAAACTCCAACTACCTAGGTTCCGAATAATAAAACCTTGTTTCGAGCTCCTCTCGTGGATGTTATCAAACGAGACTCTCCTCGCGCACGATTCAACGTAATAGCAATCCTAACAAAGCTAGATAACGATCACCACTACCCAATATACCTGGATCGTTGGGTGATGAAAAACCCGCACCTTTGGTAAGTCAAAGTAGTAGATACTCAATATCGTATGCTCAATGCTAACGTACATTGATTAAGAAATTAATTATCAAGACCTAGTCTTTCAGTAGATAGCATAAAGACATGTCTTGCTGTTAGATCCATTCAGTGCTATACCACACCAACGTCATCTTATTTCAATAAGGCTTAGAAATAATCGGACTGACATTGCAACCTTGCACGATAGGTAGTCAAGGCCTATCTGGGTTGTGAAATTCTGTTTTTTCTTTGTTCAGAACTGACCGTGTTACCTTAAATTGGACGACGCCCACAACCGGTCTACTAGAACAAAGACTTAGACTTTGTTACGTTCTTATACATTTAAATATGCAATAAACAACCATTAAATGTAAAACATAACAACATTATGACAAAAATAATCTGTTTTATTTATTGAAAAATAGCTTATAGAGTTTTACAGTATTCAATCACTCGAAAGGTGATTTCTAGTATACAAACTCTAACAGCTCCGCCCCCCTGCCGCAGCTGTCCTCATCCAACAATAGACCGTCGCGGCGCCGTCGTGGCGGCCTATTGTGGACATTCTTAGATATACGATTTATATGATTAAACATGAATTGTATTAGATCTTAATATAAATGATTGGAAAAGGATTGTTTCCTCTGTTTTTCAGCCACCTGATTCGAATTTTATACTATGCTCAGAAGAGTCTAAAGTTTTACTCCCTCTGTCCCATAATAGATGGCACACTTGGAAAATAGAATGGGATTTAGGAAATATTATTTTGTGTGTTAGGTGGAGAGAGAAAATGTATATTTATATTAATGTGAGAAAGAGCTTTTTTCTAAGAAAGGAAATGTGACATCTTTTGTGGGACAAACTAAAAAGGAAAGTGTGACTTCTATTATGGGACGGAGAGAGTATTAAATAATTTTCGAAATGACTTTGATCAGTCTTGATGGTCCCTGAATTGTCTGGAGAATTTTGGAGTTCGTTTACTCTATATATAAAATGTTATAACAATACAACTATAACCTGTCACACTTTTGTAATTGCTTTGTTTTTTTATGTCTCTAATTAATTATTCCGAGTACTAAACTAGAGGTAAACTTGAACTAGAAATTTCTGATTTCTCTATAAGATGTCTACATGCCTTTGAATTTTAAAGGAATTTATAAGTAATTTTAGCATTTATAATAAATTGTTTTAGAAAATGCTACAATGATTTGTCTGATTTTGATAGTACATGGGAAAATAGTGATATCTCCTAGACCATTAATGATTTTTGAATGCATCTTATATTGGATCGTAAACTAGACTTCTTTGGGTATTTGAAAATGTTATACATAAAACTTTTGGTAGCCCAGTTCCAAAGAAAAGTTCTAATATGCAATAGTGTTGGTAAAATGTAACAATGAAACTCATTCAAAAGAAAGGAAAGTTTTTGTTTAAGTGTTCGTTATATCGAATGGTGACGGTATTTATTCGTTAGATTTACGAAACAAGTAAAGGGTGTTACAGGGGCTTATCGGACTTATCGTTGCATCGCCGCTAACGTATATTGGTTGGGTATAATGAAGCATGTAACTGCTTTTGTCGGGGCATGCGCAACATGCCAGAGATACAAAACAAAAACAAAGTCGCCAATCGGCCTTCTGAGTCATTTGCCTATTGACGTCGACCCTATGTTTTTTCCAGAGAAGGTGTTGGACCGACGAGCGTGCGATTCTTGCTCCTACTTTAGAGGTCGTTGATGAGGTTGACCAGTTCATGATTTCTTTACTTTTCAGTCTGTTGGGAGAAATTATTTGAGCTCTGATAACGTATTGAACTTTGATGGAACATCAAATGTTTTTGCTGAAATACATTCTATTGAGTTTCTAAATAATTTGAATTGTTCAGGTACACCTAATCATCAATTGTTGTTGAAAGTTGGTACACCTGTGATGTTATTGAGAAGTGTAGATCACTCTAATGGAGTGTACAATAGAACCCGATTTATAATTACCCAATTAGGTGAACATGTTTTGGGAGCAGAAGTTTTGGGTGGTTTTAATGTTGGTCATTAAGTTTTGATTCGTCGAATATCTTTGGTATCATCTGATCCAAGGTTGTCGTTCAAATTTCAACGGCGGCAGTTTCCTTTGGTTGTGTCATATACTATGACGATTAATAAAAGTCAAGGTTAATCACTTTTGCATGTTGGATTGTGTTTTAGGATACATGTCATGTCCTAAGTCATGGGCAACTCTATGTTGCAATATCAAGAGTTACAAGCCAGGAAAGTTTGAAGATTTTAGTTTGTAAAGATGGAGTTAATAGTAGTGGTAATTCCTCTATTAATGTTGTTTACAAAATAGTGTTTTTCAAAACTTATGAATTTTTTGTTTGGCGTTTGATTCTAAGTTTTGTATCTGCTTTTGAAAGTGTATGGTTTTGGTCCCCAAAACTTATGAACTTTTTAGTTATTGAAAATATATCTTTTTGTTTGATTTTTATTAAAAGTTTTGTTCCTACAATTAATATCTATATTCTGAAAATTTATTAGATAGCGCATAGCACTGTTAAAACTAGTTACTGTAGTAGGATATCTAATAAATTATTGTTTAAATAAGTTTTACAGTACATAACAGTGAAATGCAAGAATGGTCTCTTTTGATAATATTCTATTTTTAATCCTAATTGTGTGCATAGGCTAATTAATTTCCAACCTTTTATTTTGCCTTTATGTACTTCTAAAATAAAATATTATGAGAATATTTTTGGATGGGAAAATTAAAATTATAAATATTCACTTTTAATGCATATAATTTATGGATTGATTCAAGAGAAAATGGCCAAATCTAAATAATTATTTTAGTACTTTAAGAACTTATAGTTGAGAAAAAAAGGTGTTATGTTGTAACATTGAAAATGGGAAACAAATCATAAGTAACAGAATAATTTTAAAATACTTTAATTTCCGCATAAAAAATCCTTTATAATTGACTTAGAATTTTTATTGGCATCTAATATCATGAAACTTTCAAAAAGTTAGGTTTTTCCCACGAACATATCATGATACGAATTTTTTTTCGTAATTTCTCGACAACAACTTCAAGAGCTTCAAGTTTTTCAATCTTTGAGAATAGTTTTTCTTGAATCACACCCTACAAATTTGTTCTTCAATCTATTAATATAACCATGATTTTTTATTGATGCGAAATAACAAACTCCAGTTAAAGTTCGTGATATTATTTGTCAATTTTCAAAGTTTGTGGAAAAAACTCAAGTTTTTGAAAGTTTCATGATATTAGATGCCAATATCCCTTATTAAAAATGTTACTCCTCAGATTTACTTTTTCCTTCTTGAACCTACAAAATAGATTTACTTTTTCCTTCTTGAACCTACAAAATAACTTTCGTAATTGATAATATTTCATTTTGGGAGTAAAGAAAAGCATAATGAAATTTTTAAACTTCTAACAAATTAACCTTCTACATGTAGAGAGTATTAAAAATAAAATACAGTGTAACACACGAAAATAGTACTCCCTCCGTCCCGCACTACTCGCACATTTCTTTATGGGCACGGAGATTAAGGAATGAGTGATAGACAAAGTCAACAATTACGGCTATATGTATAAATTGTTACTAAAAATGGAAAGAGTGCAAATAACTTGGGACGCTAAGAAAGGAAATAAGTGCAAGTAGTGCGGGACGGAGGGAGTATAATCCATTAAAAAGGTTCGAAATATTTTGTGAATCTTTTTCAAAATATAGAGAACATTAAACATATAATAGTAATCTCATTTCGTCCCTAAAAAATAGACAACATTTGAAACGCCACAAATTTTAATATAAAATTGATAAAATAAGAGAGAATGATTAAATTATTATTAGTGAAGAATAATAAGACCATCTATTAGAAAGAAAAAGTTTCTTTAAATAATATTGGTCTATTTTTAAGGGATATCCCACGTAAGGGTTAAAAATAGAGCAGTGCTATAATCCATTAAAAAAGTTCAAAATATTTAGTGAACCTTTTTCTAAATATAAAGAGCATTAAACACATATAGGAATACTAGAATAAAAAAAGGGGAAAAAAAGAATACTAGTGAGCAAGTGACAAGTTTGTACTATTCCCTCTATTCCAATTAAGAGGGCATATTTTCCTTTTTACTTTGTTTATCCAAGATGATACAATTTCTATAGTAGTAACTTTCTCCCATCAATTAATATACTCAATCACTTTTTTCTCTATTCAATTAAATATTTAACTCTTTTTCTCTCTTCATTTAATACTTACACTCACTCTTTCTCTTTCTAATTAACCACATAAACCAACAACTCATATAATCCCGGTCCTATAGTTCCGTGTTGGCTAAGAAATGTGTCTTAGCCAGGACGGAGGGTGTAGTAGCTAATAACAAAAGTCTATATTCAAGTAAAAAGTGCAACAAGATATGCAGAATTGTAAAGGGATTTAAAATTAAGAAAAACAATTGTCGTTTAACAGTCGTAGGAGGTAGAAACAACAAAAGCATAAAAACAGAGAGTCTGACGCCCTCTTATAGCTTCAATCTAAAAAGTAAAAAGACTCACAGTAGGCTTTAGTATCGTCCAATGCCCCAAACTCGCACCACTCCATCTGTATATCCACTGAAAAGCGTGCTTCCATCTGCGCTCCAGTTTAGACTCGTGCAATAGATCACCTACACACACATCAACCCATTCATGAAAATCAAACAACATGATTTTATATTACTAAAAAACATAATAAGAAAGATCAGAGGAAGACATCTAGCAATCAATTCCATCGATTTACTATTTATGACCTTCAACTAAGAGTTACCAAAGAATATGTGGATTGGAATAACAACTAAGACCATAATAAGAAATATTCAAAGCTTCAAAGGAAGATATCTAGCAATCAATTACATAAATTCATTCTGTTTGAGGTTCAACTAAGAGTTACCAAAGAATATATGGTGAATTTATTACTCACCTCTCCCATAAAAATAGTCTTTTTTTTTCATTTTGGACCATCCCACAAAAATATACACCATCCACTAACAATATTTCAATCACTTTTTTTATTCATCATCCACTAACAATATTTCAGTCACTTTTTCTTTCTACATCTCTACTGCTTTACTATTTTAGCCTTAAAACTCAGGCCATCCTCAAAGTTCCTATTTTTATGGGAGTAGAGTATAAACTTGGAATACAACTAAGACCATAATAATCAGTATTTGACTAATCTTATCTCTTTTTCAATTGCATTTTCTCAAAAGCTTATCTCACTAGTCCCTCCATCCCCCTTAAGATGTACACCTTTCTTTTTAGTTTGTCTAACTACTACACATAACAACTCATCCTACAATCTGGCGCACTCAAGATCTTGGACATGAGACCGAACAACCTTGAGATATATATTCCTAACAAAGCAACCAAATATAAGGTCTTGACTATGGAATAGAAAAGAGTCAATCTTTAACAATAAGCAATAAAACACACAACACATGATTTAATTTATTAACCCAAAGTAAACTAAACAAAATTAATAAACAAAAGGTTAATTCATATAGTAGTACCTTAGTTCTTCCAGCGGCGGTTTGTGCTCCATCGGCAACCATCTCGCTCTCATGCTTCAAATCAACCTTAAGGTCCACCACAACACTCTTGCTCTCCAAGTCCCAAATCTTAATGCTCGACTCCGTGGCCGCACACAGCCAGTACCTGTTCGGGCTAAAGCACAACGAATGGATAATCGATCCCGCATCCAGCGAGTACAGCTTCTTCCCCTCCGCCAAATCCCACAGCAAAATCACCCCATCCTTACCCCCACTCGCGCAAAGCGAGCCATCTGGCGACACCGCCGCAGTGTTCACATATCCAGAGTGGCCAGCGAGAGTAGATCTCAATTTACAGTTGCTCAAATTCCAAATCTTAACCGTCCGATCCCAGGATCCGGAGACGATCGTCGGCTGCAACGTATTGGGGGAGAATCGGACGCAGGAGACCCAATCGGAGTGGGCGTCGGCGTCCTGAATGGTGTATTTGCACTCGCCGAGGGTGTTCCAGAGCTTAATCGACTTGTCGCGGGAGGCGGAGACGATCTGGCGGTTGTCGACGGAGAAGGCGACGGAGAGGACGTCCTTGGTGTGGCCGACGAAACGGCGGGCGGTGGTGCCGGCGGCGAGGTCCCAGAGGCGGAGCTCGCCGTCCCAGGAGCCGGAGAGGGCGAACTGGCCGTCGGAGGAGAGGACGACGTCCTGGACGAAGTGAGAGTGGCCGGTGAGACGGCGGCGGGCGACGCCGTAGGAGCGGTCTTCTTTGGTGAGGGACCAGACGATGATGGATTTGTCACGAGAGGCGGTGACGATCATGTCGGAGTTGTCGATTGGGGTGGCAATGGCGGTCACCCAGTCGGTGTGGGCGCGCATGGTGCCGCGGAGGACCAGCTGTTCCTGCGCCATTGGTGAAATTGAACGGCGGCGGCGATTTGGAATTGGAATTGGGATTGGGATTGGAATTGGGATTGGTTAGGGGTGAGAGTGAGGCGGCAATGGGAATTTATATTGCGATTGGGGATTTAGGGTTTTGGAGTGGGCTAGCTAATAAGACTGAAGTCCAGTTGACGACAAAAATTAGATTATTACTATACGCCTATACTATCGCAGTATTCAAAAAAGATGTCAAAATTGGAGTCGTGTTATCGCTATGTTATTGCAGTATTTAAAAAAAGAAGTACTAGTATTGTTTTGGGGTAATTAGACCATATATATAAAATGTTTTATAAATGTTTCAAGTTAGTACAAAAAGTTTTAATTTACAAACATCATACAAAATATTTAATTAGTATTTCATATTGATACATTCCGTCTAAATTAGTTTAACACCGTTAGTTTTCTTATTATTTTATATTGTTTGTATGGATTAGGAAAAGTGACAGCTTTCAAGAACGAGTCTCAGTATGTTTTACATATATCTCCATAGGCATTATCGGGAAGCTGCAGCCACTGGCCGCGATGGAGGGAGACAATTTGGCGGTGTCATTCTAGAACCTCTCTGGTGGCTTAATTTGCTCTCTTGGTTAAAGCTTTCTCAGTGTCGGGCTCTCCTCGGACTCCACTCCCTTCGACTGTTCTGCTTCGGCCAGTATCTCACTGTCACGACCGCACTTCCTAAGGATAGGAAGCACGGGAAATCGTGACTAGTGGGAGAATTAAGAAGCGGGGAAGAAGGGGGAAAACAATCAAGACAATGTAACTTAACGATCAAAGATGAAATTCCATTTATTTAACCAAAGTTTCAATCCCGATATTGCATAATGGAGAATAACAGAGTTCAACAATTTAACGAGAATAACAGAAATTCTTAAAACATTGAGTAGCGGAAGCAATATGATAGTTTAGCTACTACTATGTATGAAGACATAATAGTAACCGGAACAGTTCTTGGATCATCACTCAACATCCTCCGCCTCCCGACCTCGCTCAACCTGCACATAGGGAAAACATATGCAGGGGCTGAGTACTTGATGCACCCAGTGAACTCATGCCCGAAATACATTCATCATTAAGATATGTCAAGCCATCATCGAGTGAATCCCGAGTTTTACTTTAAAAAGGCCGAGAAACACTAAAATTCATTCCTTAAAATAGTGTCCGCGCGAACAATCGTCATCCTCCATCATGTACCATATCTGAACCATCATGTGAAACGAGAATGTGGCCACAAACTCGATCACTGGACCGGCCGACCTAGGGGACGGCTCACGATCCCCATCAGTGTACTAGCCTAAGTAGGGCTTAGACCCTAGTTAGACCCGAATTCGTTAACCATCAAAGTCTAGTAGGACATTATCCTAGTAGACAATCAGATAGGCAATTTAAAACAAAATACGGCATGACATACTATTTAAAACCTCCCTTATTTCACCATAAACATATCAATTTCAAATAAAAAGATTTAAGTAATAAAGCCCACCTCAAAGTTTAGGATTTCCGTACAAAGTTCCTTGTTCCGACTTTAGGCGTGTGTGCGAACCACCTTTTCGGAAAATACATAAAATTCATATCAATTCTCGGTAACGACGATACTTAGAATGCATGCACTCTAATTAAAATCTTTTAATTCTCTTTCTCGATTTTTGTGCATTTTCGGTTATTCGGCGGCCGCCCAAGGCGTCGCGTGCGACGCCGGTCAGCTGCTTACGCTCGTTTTTTTTCCCGTTGGCTCCTCGTACTTTCCATGATGTCGAAAATAATTTCTAAAATTATTTAAGCGCATACTTAAATTTTCGTAATTATTTACTGTTGAAAAAGTATTATTTCATGCTTAGGGTAAATTATTCATTCCTCAAAAATTATTCCGGGAATTAATTAAATATTTCCCCCGATTTATCTCTAATTACCGGCCCAAAAGATTAAGCTACTTAGCCACTTTATTCGTCCATAAACAATTAGGGAGCCCCAACAATTTAAAAGTGAGCCCAAGAATTTAACTAAACCTCCAATTAATTATAAAAAAGGCCCAACAACAAACAAACTAATCCTAGGCCCAACTAATCAAAAATAAAAAAAATAAAAACATGGCCCAATATCACTCTCTATCTTCTTCCTCCAACACACTCTCTCTCCCTCCCTCCTTCTCTCTCCCCGTCACTGCCGTTTGCCACCACGACGAAGGCCAGCCGCCAGCGCCCTCTCTCCGGCTCGACGCCATCGACCGGATCGTCGCCACTGCATCGTCGCCGAGAAGTCGACGCCTTCAGCCGGTCGCCGTCGTTGGGTACGCCATCAACTTGGCTTCGCCGTCGCGCCACCGCTGCCGCGCTGCTACTGCTGCTTCGCCAGGCCGCTGCCACGGCGGGGACGGGGGGGGAAGCTACTGCCGTCGCTCACCGGAAGCCGTCGCCCACCGGAACGTCGAGCATGGCTGTCCGCCGCTGCCCGTCGCCGGCGGCGGCTTCTCCTCCACCGAAACCACTCCGAATCGTCCCGCAACGCACGTTATGGTCATAAAGCTATGTTCTTTTCTAAGTTTCGGTTACGTACCGCGATCGTTTGGAAGGTTCTAAGTTGGTTTCTACTTAATTTGGTTATGGAAGAGTTATGACACAAGGAGGTATAACATGTATGCAAAGCTGCTATGCAACTCATGCTTTAGGATAGGGAAGAGATTATACCTCAAGAGTTTAAGTTGGTGGTGGTGGAACAAAAAGAATGGTGAAAGCAACTTCCTCCTTCTCCTCCTTCCTCTCGGCAATCTCTCTCGTCTCTTCTCCCTCTCTCTCTTTTCTTTCTTTCTTTTTTTTTTGTGAAGTGTAAATGGTGAGGGGTTAGAGAGGAGGTTTAAGAAAGGAGTAGTGGGTGACTCTTGGATTTGTGGGAGTAATGGTAGAAGATGGAAGGTGGTAGGAAATGGAGAGTCTCCTTCATGAGTAGGAAGGCCGTCGGCCATAAAGAAAAAAAAAGGAGAAGAAAGAAAGAAAAAGAAAAGGGTTTTGGGCTTGGTCCAACTTAATTTAAAACCATACTTGGGCTTTAAGCTTTTTAATTAAATTGGTTTTGGTTTGGGCTTAAATAAATTGGAAGCCCAAGTTAGAAAACAGTACTACTACTTGGTGGATTTAAAAGAAAATCTACAATCCAAATATTTTGTATTTAATTGCACTTCAAATTTATTTTGAAAAGTCCAAAATAATTTCATACATTATTTTTCACATTTTTCCTTCGTAAATTAAAATTCACGGGTCTTTATTTTATTTTGTTATCTCGTTCTTCACAACCAAAATTAAAGTACGGTTAACGGCATAATTTATATTTGGTGTTGTTCCAAATATACTATCCCTTCAACCATTCCTCGATTTACGCGCGTCGTTATCCATAGATAGAAAATATATATACCTTTCCACGTATTTCATTCGTCTTGCTAAAAATAGCAATTTCGTCGTCAATCTTTCAACGAGACCTTAAACGTGTCTCCCATCGTTCACAATTAGAATAAACACATTCCTTTTCACATGAAACACATAAAATCATACGATTTTTTCCAAATCACAATTATCGAGAAGCATCATATTCTGAAATAATTTTATCAACTATTTCGTTTCATAAAATTAATTTCGTATTTAAGGTACGGGCGTTACACTCACCCCCTTCCTCGGGCAGTGTCTCCTCTTCTCCTGTCACCACCTGGCTCCCGTTAGTATCTTCTACTGTGACATCTGTCGCCGGCTCAGCCGGTGCGTCCGTAACATTCTATTAGGAAAAGAGAAGATACGAAAGGTTCTATTGGCCATGTTAATGAGGAGGAATTCTGGGGTGTTACGGAGCATGAGTCAGCTCCTCTCCGCCCAGTCAGATTGCAGCAGATAACATGGGAACACAAATGGTGAAATGGAGATACATTCATGAACATTTGTGTCACATATTAAACTTCCAAAAACAAGTCTCACTTCTCCTAATCCATACAAATAAATGTCACCGATGGGAACACTAATGACAATCTATTCATGAACATGGAACCAACTGAACTCTCAAAATGGGGATACTATAATTTAATAATACATCTTGAGCATATTAATACATATATCTACGTTCAATAAGGAGGAATAAATTTTCCATTATCAAACTGAACGCAGTAAAACATAGCAAATAGGATGAATTAAACATACTTAGAAATAAGAAAACTAACGGTGTTAATCTAATTTAGACAGAATGTATCAATATAAAACACTAATAAAGTTTTTGTATGATATATGTAAACTTAAAAGTTTTTGTACTAATTTGAAACGTTGATAAAATATTTTGTATGTCTAGTGTAATTACCCTTATTGTTTTTCGTTAAAAAAGTTCTCTCCTTTATATGTTATATGCTTTACATAACCTTCATATGTGACTATTACTTGCGTTTGATGCATGTATAACGTTATTCGTTTTAATTTATATATTTAGTTTGATTTTACTACTTTAGAAAATATTATTGAACTTTTGAATTTTAAAAAATTCATAAAAATCAAAACTTGATTTGTTATTTTATTAATTTATTTGAATTTATTGAGAATACCAGTAAAATAAAACTATGAATTTTGTGAAAGTTAAATTTTCAATAACATTTTTAATATATGTAGCATTTCATTCCTCTTTATACTAGTATATAAAAATATAATTTTCTCTTTTCACATAACACATCACTACAAAAAACTTATGTATTTTTTAAATACACAAAAATTGAGACGCAATTACTTACGTTCAAAAATTTTAATAAATAACATTAATTTAGGACACAAAAGAAAGCGTTCCTAAATTAAGAGCAAATTAACTCAATCTTTTACTATTTTTTAGAAGACTTCCAATTTTGCGTCATCTAATTTTAGTTAGGATACTAACAATAAGGACGATTTTTGAAACGTTGGTGGTATATTTAGAAACATAAATTAGCATCCTTAAAGTGAAAAATGTCTTTAACGATTTTTTATGTTTTTTGGTAATGCATAAATAACATTTCATAAAATCTTGTGTCATCATTCAAGTGTAATATCTATTATGAGATGTAGAGAGTATATGTTTAAATTAAAAATTGATACATCCTCGTCCTTGAAAAATAGAAACTTTCTAAACTTTCTAGTTAAGAAAGTGGACCCCACAATCCACTAGTACTACTTCCATTATTTTTTCTCTTCGTCTTTCTTACTTTATCAATTTTTCTCTTTTGCTCTCTACTTTACTATTTCATCTCTCTTACTATCAATTGTGTGTTAAAATTCATCATTTCAAAAAAAAATATTTTCAAAGATAAAGGTAGTTATTATTTAGAAAAGAGTGAACTTTCCTGTCCAGAATAGCTTTGGGCTTCTCCTCATAACTCAAGTCGGGATTCAATATCATTTCCTCTTGATGAACCACGTGTTTGGGATCGAACACATACTTTCGTAATTGTGACACATGGAAAACATTATGCACAGTCCCAAAACTCGGCGGTAATGCCAACCTATACGCTACGGGTCCCACCTTCTCAAGAATTTCATAAGGCCCTACGTAACGCGGCTTCAACTTCCTCTTTACGCCAAACCTCGTTATCCCCTTCGACGGAGATACTTTCAAGAACACCTTATCTCCCGCGTTGAACTGTAAATCGGTACGCCGGACATCAGCATACGACTTCTGTCGGTCTTGTGCTTCTTTTATCCTTTGTCGAATTAATTTGTTACTAATTTGTTACTCTAAGCCTAACTTTAAGACAATTTTTATGATTGATATTTTATTGAGAATTTTAGTTTAGCTCAACCTGAAATTTTTAACATCATAGGAACATTCAATCTTTAGATATAAATTTGCATAGTTTCTTGCCATTCATGATAAAATTGAAACATGAGTAATATTTTGAAAATATTCAAGCATGTGATATTAGCAATATAATCCTTGGAGTTTTTTATTAATAATAGTACTATTTGAAATTAAGACAATGTAAATTTATAAATTAATACTGCAAATTAGGATATTTCATAATAAATAAAATTGATCCATAAATCAAGGTAAAAAAACAAATAAAAATTAGGGAAAATAGAAACATGGAAAAGTACCAGAAAACGAGTTTTATAAGGAAGAAATGGTCTCAATTTATTATTTTCATATTAATTAATGCAGATAATTATAAATCTGAATATTATAAACAAAATTAGAGAGTGTAAATAATGACAAATTTTAATTACGTATGAAGTACTTATTAGAAAATCACATAAGAAGTTGCTGATAGGAATGTGGCAGAAATCGCATGTCAGCAATATAATGGAGTGACAAAATGCACTTTTAGGACCTGAGTGTGTTTTGGTTTGAAAAAACATGATTCGTGATTATATTTAATATTAGGGTTATCTGGTGCTATTTTTTTCTGTTAAGAGTCTGTGGTATCACAACCCAAAAAATTTATAGACTTTTGAAGTAGTTCACACTTTAGAAAAATATACTTCATCCGTCCATGGAACTATTTTCCTTATTAAGTGAGCAGGCTAATACGACCAAAGTCCACTTGACGAGAAAAATAATATCGCTATGCGATTCACTTCGAGTTTCGTATCGTAATTATTTATGGGAATAATTGCATGTCAGTAACTAGAGATATTAATTCAACTAGAAATCTGTGATTTCTTCTTAATAGTCCTCTAATTTATAGAATTAAAGTTGAAAATTTATTAAAAAACCATAACTCAAATAGTCTGCAATCTAAAAGAATTTTTGAAACTAATCCGTTGATTCGAAATTAGATAACTCTCATTATTTTTTAAACTTTTAAAAATTAGTTAATTTTTTTTTAAAATGTGTATGAACATAAATTTTGATTTTATTTACTAATCGAAAGTTACTCATTATTTTATTTTTCTATTTTACTTTTATATTAGCATAAAAAATTATACTATAATTTTTTATCCCAAAGTAGATGTAACACTTTCTTTTTAGTGTACTCCAAAAAAAACACATTTTCTTTTTTGGAAATATATTCACTCACATTAGCATATAAAAGTATATTTTCTAGCAACCCTTAACACACAAAATAACATTTTCGAAAATATATTATTACCCAAGTGTGACATTTACTATGGGACGGTGCGTCCCTCTGTAGCTGAGTTGTATTCTTTTTTGGGTAATCCTCTCTCTACTTAACACACAAAATAGCATCTTCGAAAATATCATGTCATTAGGGCTGGCAATTTTTTACACGACACGATAACACGACACGAACCGGCACGAAAATAATGGGTTTGGGTCGGAGCTTATTGGGTTCGTGTCCTTATCGGGTCGACCCGTTAAGGACACGAAAATTTCGTGTCGTGTTCGTGTCGGGTTCGTGTTATCCGTTAACAATACGTGTTCGTGTCGTGTTCGTGTCGTGTTCGTGTTATCCGTTAACAAATAATATTTTAATATTATTAATTCTTATTATTTTCATTTTTAATAGGATTAACCGTTATCAGGTCGTGTTGTTATCGAGTCGTTATCGTGTCATCTCGTGTACGTGTTGTTATCGCGTCGTGTTGACCCGAATTGGTTCGTGTCGTTAATGGGTTCGTGTCGTGTTCGTGTCTGAGGATTTCGTGTCGTGTTCGTGTTCGTGTTTGAGGTTTTCTTAACGGGTCGTGTTCGTGTTTGTTGTTATCGTGTTCGTGTCGTTATCGTGTCGACACGATAACGACCCGACACGCACGATTTGCCACCCCTACATGTCATCACCCGAGTGTGACATTTACTATGGGACAGTATGTCCCTCTGTAGCTGAGTCGTATTCCTTTTTGAATAATCCAACTGTAGCTGAGTCATTTTCTTTTTCGGCAAAATTTCTTTTCTCTTACTTTATTTTCTCCTACTTTATTTTCTCCTTATCTCTCTTCCTTTTACCTTCCTACATTATTCTCTTTTCACGTAACTTACTAAAAACAACTCTTCTTAAACCTCGTGCCCGAAAAAACGCATCTACTAAAGAGGGACGAGGTAGTAAATGTTTAAATTAAAAAATTATAATTATAAAGGAAAAAGGAATAATTTGTATCTCAATAAGCCCACATACTCTCTCTGTCCCTAAAAAATAGACCACAATAGTCATTTTAGGATGTCCCTTAAAAAACAAATCAATTCTATTTAAAGAAACTTTTCTCTCTCTAATGAGGTGGGTCTCATTCTCCACTTATACTACTTCAATCACTTTTTTTTTCTATCTATGTCTTACTTTACTAATTGTGCATTAAAATACGTGTTGTTTTAAAAATTGTCTATTTTTTAGGGACAATGGAGTATTAGTTTCTAGTTGAAAATTTTGAAATAACATTTATTTGTGCATGTATTAATTTATTTTAGATATAAAACTATTAGTAGAAATATAATATGAAAAAATTATACTTTATTCGTTCCCAAATATGTGTTTCAGTTTATTCATTTTGTTTTTTTCCTTATTATTTGTCCTATTTTATTTACTATACCTCCACTAACACATTCTATCACAATTTTTAATATTAACATATAAATATATAGTGACGGAACCAGAAAATCAAATAAGTCGGTGCCGATAATAAAATATATTTTAAATTTTAAAATAAAAATAAAAATAATTTTCAAATAAATAATACCCCCTCTATCTAACATTAGGAGTTCCAGTTTACTATTTTAGTCCATCGACCATTATGAGTCCCGATTGACTTTTACTATAAATGGTAGGTTCACCTCACTTTCCATTAACTCATTCCGCTCATATTTTATTATAAAACTAATATATAAAAATGGGGCTCACGTTTCACTATCTTTTCTCAATCACTTTCCTTTATATTTTTTAAAACTAATGCTGAACTTAAATGAGACTTCTAATGACAGACAAAGACATGAGCGGATCCACATAGCCCTTTAGTGGGGCATTTGCCTCTCCTCAAAATTTGCATCTATACTAATTTTTCTTCAAATTTGAATATATATTTGATTTCGTTCTTAAATTCCCCTTCTCAATTCTTCAAATTATTTGCTTATGTATATTTTTGCCCCTTCTGAGTTTAATTTATGGCTCCGCCCCTATATGAAGGAAGTATTGTTTTAAGATTATGAGGATAGTTAGATTTGAAAAAAGAGATGTGTATGTGTTGAGCAATCAAGCCATTGTAGTTTCATTTCTATTACTACTTTACAATGAACTAAATAGTTAATCGTCCAAACTCAACCATTGGACAAAAGTCATGTGCGATGTATATTTCAATACTAAGATGAGTGGAGTATAAAATATAGGGAGTATAATTATTTATTTATAATATTTGATAATTCCTTCCTCTTCATTTTTTTACTGTTCAAAAAATTATATGCTGCAAATTAGGTTGAGATATTTGCAATAAGGTTTTTTTTATGCTTTATTATTATGACGATATTAGTATATTTTTATTTATACCCCGTATATTCCGATTTCATAACTCATTTGGTAAACTATCAAATCTAAAATATTTTAATCTGAGTAAGAGTGTCCATTATGGGACCGCCGCGCCTATAGCCCCGGCGGGGGCGGTCCCGGGGCGATCCCGGAGTGTGTGGGCGGTAGGCGGCGGACGGGCACGCGACGACGGGGGGGAGAGGACACGGCGACTCCGGGGCGGACGCGGCGGATAGGCGGGGCGGCTATAGTGGAGCGGTGCCCGGCGCGGCTATAGGCGGCGATTTTTTTTTGAATTCAATTTAATTTACCTATAAATATACCCCATTCTATTCATTATTTTCACACCATTCCAACTCTTCATCACTAAAAATTTCTCTCACTAGACTTTGTGGTCAGAAATGGACAATTTGTGAAGAGACACGTGGAATGCTCTGATTCAACAGGTACAACACCAGGCCGCACAGGAGGATGTGGCACGCTTGGCGGAGGAGGCGGAGGCTGCGATCCCTCGTGCGATTACTCATCGGCGGACCATCCCACGAGACCACGTCGGTGCGCACCAGCGTCTAATGGTTGATTACTTTGTGGATAACCCCCGTTATCCACCCGAGATATTCCGCCGGAGATTCAGGATGTCGCTACGACTGTTCAACCATATAGCGACGAATTTGGCGAAGCGTTACCGGTGATTCACCCTCCGGCGTGATGCCACGGGCCGGATCGGGCTGTCTACGCAACAAAAGTGCACCGCTGCACTCCGGCAGCTTGCATACGCCGGACCAGCCGATATGTTCGATGAATACCTACAGATTGGTGAGACGACTGGCCTCACGGTTGTTAGGTAGTTTTGTAAGGGGATCCGGGAAATTTTTGGTGGGGAGTTTCTACGGAAGCCCACCCCTGATGAGTGTCAGAGCCTGATGGATATGCACGGTTCGATCCACGGGTTCCCAGGAATGATAGGAAGCATCAATTGCATGCATTGGGAGTGGAGGAACTGCCTCGTGGCATGGAAAGGCCAGTTCACAACTGGATTCAAAAGCAAACATCCAACGATGATTTTGGAAGCCGTTGCGGACTATCGTTTGCAGATCTGGCATGCGTATTTCGGTGTGGCAGGTTCGAACAACGACATCATATGTTCTTCAGTCATCGCCACTCTTCAACGATGAGTGCCGGGGGGAGGGTCCAGAAATCAGCTTCGTAGCCAACGACACGCATTACAGTAGGGGCTACTATTTGGCAGATGTGATATATCCGCAGTGGCCCGTATTCGTCAAGACTGTCCGCCAACCGGTTGGACCGAAGAAACAATATTTGCACGCAAACAAGAGGATGTTAGGAAGGATGTTGAGCGGGCTTTTGGTGTCCTCCAATCACGGTGGGCCATTATACGGTGCCCAGCACGAGTTTGTGTCACGACTGCACTTCCTAAGGATAGGAAGCACGGTGGGTCGCGACTAATGGGGGAATTAAGAAGCGGGGAAGAAGGGGGAAAACTATCAAAGGGGTACAACATGTAGATCGACAGTCGAAACTTCATTATCAAATCATAGTTTTAGATCACGAAGCAACATAGTTCGAACAAAAATAATCCAACGAATTATAGAAAAATATAGGAGTTCGTAAAACTTAGAGTAGCGGAAGCAATTGAGAGTTAGCTACTACTATGTATGAAGACACAATAGCAACCGAAACATTTATTGAATATGGTCTCGGTCAAATGCTCAACATCCTCCGCCTCCCGTCCACGCTCAACCTGCACATAGGGAAAACATATGTAGGGGCTGAGTACTTGATGCACTCAGTGAACTCATGCCCGAAATATATTTATCGATAAAATTATGTCAAGCAGTCATTGAGTGAAACTCGGGTTTTACTTTAAAAGGCCGAGAAACACTAAAATCATTCCTTAAATAAAATAGTGTCCGCGCGGACCATGTCATCGTCATCCTCCATCATATACCATATCTGAACAATCATGTGAAACGAGCATGTGGCCACAAACTCGATCACGGGACCGGCCGACCTAAGGGACGGCTCACGATCCCCATCAGTGCACTAGCCTAAGTAGGGCTTAGACCCTAGTTAGACCCAAATTCGTTAACCATCAAAGTCTAGTAGAACATTATTCTAGAAGACAATCAGATAGGCAATTCAAAACATAAAGTATGGCATGACATAATATTTAAACCACCCTTATTTCACCTTAAACATATCATTTGCAAATAAAGAGTTTAAGCAATAAAGCCCACCTCAAAAGCTTAGAAATTTCCTTAAATAGCTTCTCGTTCCGACTTTAGCGGGCGTGCGAACCACCTTTTCGGAACAAAATACATAAAGTACCCATCAATCTCAATAACGAAGACATTTAGAATGCATGCACTCTAATTAAAGTCTTTTATTTCATTTTCTCGGTTTTTGTGCATTTCTGATTATTCGGCGGCCGCCCAAGGCGTCACGTGCGACGTCGGTCGGCCGCTTACGCCCATTCTTTCCTCCGGTAGTCGGCCTAAAACATAATTATTTCCCCATCTTATAACTTCTATTTAATTAATAAGCCCCATCAAAATAAAAGAGAGCCCAAACTTTAAATAAGCTTTCAATTAAATTATAGGGCCCAAATAAAAAAATAAAGGCCCAACTAACTAGAAACAAACAAAGGCGCAAGTCCTACTCTACCCTCTCCACACCTCTCTCCCTTTCTATCCTTCTCTCTCTCTTTTCTCCTCCCAAATCCCGTCGACAAAAATCGGGGAATTGAGGATTCTCCTCCTTCGTCTTCCATCTCACCACGGAATCGTCGGCTCAATTCCACCGAGGGATCCGTCGCGTTGATGTCGCCGCTGGAGTCACCGGTCGCTGCTGGAGTCGCCGGACAGCACAACTGCTATCGCCGGCTCCCTCCCTTCCGCCAGCCGCCGTTAGCAACGGGGTCCAACCCCCCGGTAGTCAGCCCCTGCTGTCACCACCACCCCGAACCACTCCGATTTGACCCAAAACAACTCCGATCAGCCCCGCACTCCACCCGAACAGCCCCGAAACAACCCGCAAGGTACGTTTTTATTACAAAGTTAAGTTCTTTCGCGGTTTCGATTAAGTACGGCGATGTTCGATTGGTTTTTAGTTGTTGAAATGTTTGAATTACTTGTGGGAGGTGAATTATGAGATGATGTAAATATATATATATATACAAAAATTCATGCTTTGGGGATTGAAAAGAGATTATACCTCAACAAGGATTTAACTTGGTGGTGGAGGAGCAAGAATGGTAGCAAATCCTACTTCCTTCTCTTTCGGCTCTCACTCTATCTCTCGGCCCTCTCTCACAATTTTTTTTTTCTTTCTTGAGATGTTGAAGTAGAAGAGTAGTGGAAGATAAATAAGTTTAACTCTTGGGTGACTCTTGATTTCTTTGTAGAGTTAATTAAGGAAGATGGAAGGTGAAGAGAGTTGGAGGTGGAGAGTCTCCATGGAAGCATTCGGCCGAGAGGGGAATGAAAGAAGGAAGAAGAAAAGAATTCTTGGGCTTGCTCCCATTTGTTTGGAATGAATTGGGCTCCCAAATTAATTGGATTGTTTTGGGCTCAATTGATTGTAAGCCCAAGTTTGTATAATATTATCAATTGGTTTAGACTTTTAAATTGTTATGGCCCAAAGCCATTTTTATATATAAACATTTGGTCTCTAATTTAATTGAGAAGCCCAAATATATATATATATATATATATATATATATATATATATATATATATATATATATATATATATATATATATATATATATATATATATATATACTTTGTATTCTCGCATTTCTCTCAATAATTAAAATTCACGGAACCTTATTTAATTTCGTTATCTTGTTCTTCACAAAGATTAAAAATCGCCCGGCGTCACAATTTATATGTGGTGTTGTTCCAAATATAAATTCCTCAACCGTTCCTTAGTCCACGCGCGCCGTTCTCTAAAAGATTCATCTCAACCATCTCATTCATTATGCTAAGTATAGCAATATCGTCACCATTACTTTAACGAGACATTCACACGTCTCCTAAAGTTCCACAATTACATAAAAAGGACGTCTCAAAATCACATCATCACATAAATACCATACTTCATTCCCAAGCACATTAATGAGAAACATAGCATGCATAATTAAAATTTTATTAATTATTTCATGACATGCTTTAATTAACTACTTAAAAGTAAGGGTGTTACATTCTACCCACCTAAACAGAAATTTCATCCCGAAATTTATTCATTTCTAACGAACAACTCCGGATATTTCTCTTGCATCTTATCCTCGAGTTCCCAAGTAGCCTCCTCGTGACCATGATGTTTCCAAAGCACTTTCACGGACGCGATTGATTTATTCTTCAATTCTTGCACTTTCCTGTCCAGAATAGCTTCGGGCTTCTCCTCATAACTCAAGTCGGGATTCAATATCATCTCCTCCTGATGTACCACATGTTTGGGATCGAACACGTACTTTCTTAATTGCGATGCATGGAAAACGTTATGCACAGTCCCAAAACTCGGAGGTAGTGCCAACCTATACGCTACGGGTCCCACCTTCTCAAGAATTTCATAAGGCCCTATGTAACGTGGCTTCAACTTTCCCTTTACGCCAAACTTCGTTATTCCCTTCGAGGGTGATACTTTCAAAAACACCTTATCTCCAGCGTTGAACTGTAATTCGGTACGCCGGAGATCAGCATATGACTTCTGTCGGTCTTGAGCTTCTTTTATCCTTTGACGAATTTGTCGCACAATCTCAATCATTTCTTCGACTGAATCTGGCCCAAGTATTCTTCTTTCACCAACCTCATCCCAGTAGAGTGGGGATCTACACTTCCTCCCATACAATGCTTCATATGGAGCCATATTTATCGTCGCCTGGAAACTGTTGTTGTAGGCAAATTCGATCAACGGCAGTACGACTTCCCAATTTTCTCCTCTGTTAAGAATCACGGCTCTCAACATATCCTCGAGAGTTTGAATCGTTCTCTCTGACTGTCCATCGGTTTGTGGATGGAAAGCAGTACTAAAATTTAGTCGAGTACCAAGCTCTCGTTGCAGACTTATCCAAAATCTTAAAGTGAACCTTGTGTCTCGGTCCGATGTGATTTTTACTAGCACTCCATGTAGTCGAATGATTTCTCTCACATAAATCCGGGCTAGCTTGTCGGATCCATGAGTTATGGGAATAGGTATAAAATGCGCACTCTTAGTGAGGCGGTCTATGATTACCTAGATGGCAGTATTCCCTTGTCGAGTTTTTGGTAAACCCGTCACAAAATCCATGGCGATGTGTTCCCATTTCCATTCCAGGATCTCTAGCGGTTGCAGCTTCCCATAGGGTCGTTGATGCAGAGCTTTTACTTGTTGGCAAGCCAAGCATTTCTCCACAAATGAAGAGCTATGTCCCTCTTCATTCCATCCCACCAGAATGATCCTTTGAGGTCATGGTACATCTTTGTACTTCCAGGATGAGTGGTATATGGAGTCTCGTGTGCCTCAACCAAAATTTCATTTCGAAGTCCTTCGTCATTCGGCACACATAGTCTTCCCTCGTAGGCGAGGGCATTGTCAGCCTCTTCTCGGAACTTCTCTTGCTCGCCTTTCCTCACCTTTAGTCGAACCTTCTCCAAATCTTTATCATTTCTTTGACCTTCTCTTATCCTTGTTCGCAGATCGGGTGCAATTACCAAGGTGGCCATTTTTCCTTTTACAGTCTCCGGAGCTCTCACCACTTCTAAGCGCATTTTGCTAAATTCGCGAATCAAATCTTCTTCTTGAGTGAGAAAGGTAGCCAATTGTGGTTGGGCTTTCCGGCTCAGTGCATCTGCCACTACGTTTGCTTTGCCCGGATGATAGTTAATGTCACAGTCATAATCCTTGACTAGCTCAAGCCATCTGCGTTGCCTCATGTTCAAGTCTTTCTGCTCAAAGAAGTATTTTAGGCTCTTGTGATCAGTAAAGATCTCACACCGAACCCCGTAGAGATGGTGCCTCCAAATCTTCAATGCATGCACAACGGCTGCTAAATCCAAGTCATGAGTGGGGTAATTTAGCTCGCGTGGCCTCAATTGACGCGAAGCATAGGCAATCACCTTACCGTTCTGCATCAAAACACATCCAAGTCCAACCTTAGACCTGTCAGTGTAAACCACATAGTCTATTCCCGGCTCTGGCACGGCTAGGATAGGTGCAATGGTTAACTTCTCTTTCAACAACTGAAAACTAGCCTCACATTCTAGTGTCCAATTGACCTTGATCCCTTTCTTCAGTTGTTGGGTCATCGGCCTTGCAATTTTGGAAAATCCTTCGATAAATCTTCGGTAGTATCCTGCCAGACCCATGAAACTCCGAATCTCATTTGGGGTCTTTGGCACCTTCCATTGTTGTACGGCCTCCAACTTTGCAGGGTCGACTCGAATCCCTTCGGCGGTCACAATATGCCCCAAAAAGTTTACTTCCTTTAGCCAGAAATCACACTTACTGAACTTGACGTACAACTTCTCCGTTCTCAGTGTCTCTAGAGTGATCTTTAAGTGCTCCTCATGTTCTTTTTCATTTTTCGAGTAAACCAGCACATCATCTATGAACACCAGGACGAACTTGTCCAAGTATGGATGGAATACTCGATTCATTAAGTCCATGAATACCGTAGGTGCATTTGTCAGTCCAAACGGCATTACTACAAACTCATAATGCTCATACCTTGTTCGGAACGCCGTCTTGGGTATATCTTCTCTTCGTACCCCCAACTGGTGATATCCCGACCTTAAATCCATTTTTGAAAATACCCCTGCTCCCCTGAGTTGGTCAAACAGGTCATCTATTCTCGGCAGAGGATACTTGTTCTTGAGGGTCAATTTGTTCAATTCCCGATAGTCTATGCACATTCTCAGCGTTCCGTCTTTCTTCTTCACAAAAAGCACAGGTGCTCCCCACGGCGATACACTGGGTCTGATGAAACCCAAGTCCAAAAGTTCTTGTAGCTGAATTTTGAGTTCTTCCAACTCTTTAGGTGCCATCCTATAAGGTGCCTTCGATACATGTGCGGCTCCTAGTTCCAGATCGATAGTAAACTCCAACTGTCGATCAGGCGGCGGTCCTGGCAAAGCGTAGGGAAAAACGTCTGGGAACTCATGTACTACCGCCACATCTTCAACTTTTCTTTTTATCATGTCCTTGCAGGTAAACGAGATAGGCAGGATGCCCCTTCCTAAACATCGTAGTTGCTTGAAGTGCTGATATTACACAAGTCCGCTGATTCATTGAAATCCCGTGGAAGGTAGTGGGTTCCTTCCCTGGGGTTTGTAACGAGATTTGTCTCTCTTGGCATCGAATAGTGGCATAGTTTTCAGCTAGCCAGTCCTTCCCCAAAATAATGTCAATGTTATCCATTGGCATAACATGTAGGTTATGAGCCACTAAGCTAAGTTCTCCCACCATAAATTCTATGTTCGAGCAAGATTGTGAGATGTCTATAAGGCCTCCTACGGGTGAGTTCACGTTCATCTTATGTTCAAGTTCATCAACAGGAAGTTCTAAAGCATCTACGCAGGAGTGGGATACAAAGGAGTGCGATGCACCCGTATCAAACAGAACAGCAACAGGCATGTCAAGTAGTGTTCCCATACCTGCAAAATTATCTTGTTTCGGGTCTTCCTGTGCGGCTTTACCTTGTTTGCGTCCGAAAGCATAGGCCTTAGCTTGAGTGGGATATGGTTGGCGACGCTGTTGCGGCTGCTGAGGTGGTGTAGGATTCCCTCGAGGCCAATTTGGTGTTACCCCAACTCCAGAGTTATTGTTGCTCGGGCACTCTTTGGCGAAGTGTTGAAAGAGCAGGTTTGCGTAGGTGTTGTTCAAACAAGGGTGTATCCTACTGATCAGGATGAAACAATCCCCTGCTAAGCCTAAAACCTGGTATCAATAATTCCTCAACCCTCTTCTACTGGGTAGTATAGTGAAGGTAGGGGTCGAATCCCACAGAGATGGTGACGGTTGGAGTGATTGCGGTGATATTCTGGAAAGGTTTGGTTAGCTACCACGCTTTGGGTTGAGACTTCTCTAGACTGGAATTTAAGGTGGTACTCTACTGACTAGGAGGTGGGAAAGATGTTGGACAGGCGGTTGTGTACGTGGAAAGTGGGGAACATGGTTTTTCAGGAAGTATATGGAAAGTACTAGTTTACTATAAAAGGTTAAACAGAATATCAGAGGAAAAGAGGTAGTTAGGTGACTAGACTGACAGATCTATAGGGTACCAGCTGAAAAGGTAGAAAAAAAGTAAAGGACAAAAGCAAAAGTAACTAAAAAGTAAAAGTGGTCCCAAACTTGGATGTGGATGTTATCTTCTTCAACATGAATAAACTCAGATCAACAATCTCAGATTTCATGAACGAGAAACACAGATTAACAAACTTCACAGCTCAGATCTACAATCTAAACTCCAAATCAAAAGATTAAACACTGAAACTGCAATTATGCTTACTGGTCAACATGCAGGGTGGCAGAATAACGTAAACTCAGATTTCATACTAAGACACTTATGGAAAATAAATTTAAACAGCCACTGAACTAACAAATCACAGATCGAACAACTCCAAATGAAATCATACTTCCAACACTTAGAAATTACTGCAACAACTAGATCTAAACTACCTAGGCAGAATGAAACAGATTTGAACAGAAAGAGATGCATAAAAACAACTTCATTGCATAAAACGTTTGGATCTCAACAAAACACTTTAAAGGATGATACGTACTGAAAATGCAGAAGATCCAACGATAGAAAACAAGTAAAGGTTAACTAAGAAAGCGAATAAAGATAGTTTTGCCACTCCGGGCGATGGAACTGCTACGACTACGGAATAAACTGGCTGGAACGAAAGAATGGAACTCCGGCGAACTGATGATCTACAAGTGACCATGGCTGTGGTGAGGAACGAGACTCTGGACTGGGCTGAAGGACTGAACTACCGAGAGAATTCTACCTAAGAGTGATGATGGTGAATATTATCCGTCCGCCTCTCTCTCCAAGTGGCTTTCTTTTATAGGGAGGTTTACCCTTGATTTTAGGGTAAAACTTTGTGGCGAGATGACTTCTTTGCCCTTAATTGTGGTTGATCAGTCCCAGCTATCCTTCTTCTCCATCTCGAGCCATTTTTGCATGTATACTGGTCAGTACGTAATCGTTCTGACGCCCTTTTCACCTGAAGTATCTGAAGCTTTGCCTACTGGCTAGAACACTCAACCTGCACACTTTGAGCAACTGTTTTGCAGATATAATCAATTATGCACATCATACTGACCAGTAACCAAGGCCTAGAATACGACTTATCAAACTGCTCACACTTACCACATGCATGTCCTCAAGCGTGAAGAACAAACAAAAAGAAGTAAGTCGAATTCTAGCCTGGTTACTCCCCTGACCGACTCTATCCTACCCTAGACTCTAACTATGACACAAAGAAAATCACATAACAAAGACAAACACATAAAAGAAAACTAAAACATTTAGACACATTAACACAGTAATTGGGCTATATTTTCAACCATCCCTCCCCTCGGGATCAGGTGCAATCCGGTCTTAAATAGCCTTGAACTTCCGTCGCCCCCCTTTTCTCTCCCAGTCAGTATATCCGCTCGTCAAGATCGCCCAAACTCTCGGCCAAACACTAGGTTCACTCAGTCACTCATACCTTCACCCGGAATGTTAGGACTGCATTCTCTCATATTGCTCGACCACAATTGCTTCGGACTTAGATTTCACGTGCAGCTTCTGAAGGGCTTAAAGGTTTGTGACGGGGCTATTGGTTTGTCATGTTTTGGGTGGATGTTCCTAAGGCTCTAGGTTCAAAATTTCTACTTTATTAAGGTGGGGGAACTGTGTGCACTTGGGCCTCTGGTTAGTTGCTCTTCTTGGCTGGCGCTTCTGGTTTTGATCTCCAACTGGTCAGTAGCTTCTTGTGGCTTCTCCACCCTTATGCCTTCTTTATTTTTTTGTGGCCAAGTTTTTCTGACCATTTTCCTTTATCTTTCTTTTTTTTCTTTCTTTCCTCCTTTTTTTTTCTTTGTGGCTTCGCCACTCTTATACCTTCTTCTTCTTTTTTGGACCTGGGATAACCCCCTGGTCGATTTTCTTCCAAACTTTCTTGCCCAGCTGGTTCCTGCCTTCTTATACACCTTTCTGGCCAGTAAGCTCCAATCGTCTCATGCCTTGCACACACAATCCCAGTAGCTAGGGGTTATATCTGGGTATGTGTATGGCTAGAAAGTGGGGTTCTAAGGGTTTGGAATTTTTTTTAGGGGGGGGGGGTTTCCTACTGCCTTCAGTGTTGCTACACGCAGTCACTTCACCCTAGGCACCCTGTGGCAGCCACTCTTTTGTTTTCTGAATTAGTGGAAAGTGGTTCCACTTTAGGCTTTTAACTCACATTTAAAGAGGGCTTTTGTGTTTTGGCTCTAAGTGTGGGCTTTTCTTTCATACTCGCATCATCTATCCTGGCTAGGAGGTACTAAGGGGGGTGGTTTCTGTTTTCCAACATGTCGTATCTCCCTCAATTCCCCTCACCGTTAGCTCAGGACAAATGAGTTTTAAGCCCAATCAAATAAAAACTAGACCAAGAAACTACGCAAACACTTAAACACAGACCACATATATACACATACATCATACTGGCCATTGCGTCCCTCCTCCCACTTCACAAGTGTCTGCCCTCAGATAAGGCTGTGAAGTGGAAAAGGTAATGGCCAGTACGGTGGACACACAAACATGACAAACAAAACGACATGCTAAAAACTAAAACTTCTCACACTTAGACTATAAAATAGGCTAAGTGGGAGAGTTTAAAACCTAAGCAGAATCCAACAATTACAAAACACATATATACATAAACTTCTCACACTTAGACCATGCAATGGGCTAAGTGTGAGCCAACATGCTTACGAAAGCATAAAAATAACAGAACAACACAACATATGCGTCAAAATAGCGAACCCTGACTTCTCACACTTAGACTATTGCGTAGGCTAAGTGTTATGAAAAGGGTTTGCTCACATACTACACAGATTATACTACCTAAAAAAACAAAACACAATTAAAATACGAAAAACTAAAAATTGAAAATAAAAAGAAAACTAACTGGTCAGGTGGGGTGGTGGTCACTTGTTCCTCCTACTCCTTCGCGTGGCAGGTTGTGGTGCAGGTGGTTCTTCCGGTTGCTCCTCCTCATTCTCGGACTGGTTTCCTTCAGGCTCGGCCGACTCCTCGGCATCTCCGTCCTCTTGTTTCTCCTCTTCTGTTTGGGGTCCTTGTGATCCGACTTCCTGGCCTCCGTGGCCGCTTGTACCAGCTTCTCATACTAACTTTTCAGCAGCTAACTCCCTCAAGATTCCTTCCATCACAGTTGCCAAACGGTTCAACTCCGCCCTTGCTTTCCTATTTTCATCGGCCAACTCCGCCACTGCTTTTTCCAACCTCTCCTGCCTCTGCTCCTGCGCTGGTGTTCCCTGGGCTGCCGTCTCTCTCCCGGCTGGTATAACTTCTTCTCCCATCGCGTAGAAACGTGGTATGCCTTGCCTCATGTAAACGGTGTTCGTTCGGACGAACAATGGTGTATCAAAGAGGCCAGGAGGGTCGACCATCGTCAAGGGGGATAAGTCCTCTCCCTCTAAGATAGCTATGTTGTTCCTGACAAAAATTTCAAATATATGACAGAGGGAGAGGTTCAACGCTGGGTGGGTGGCGATGAGGTGACACTGGTACGCGGTCCAGAATCCTAGATGTAATTTCCTTCCGCGCTTCGCGCACCACAGAGCAGGTTTGCGTAGGTGTCGTTCAAACAAGGGTGTATCCTACTGATCAGGATGAAACAATCCCCTGCTAAGCCTAAAACCTGGTATCAATAATTCCTCAACCCTCTTCTACTGGGTAGTATAGTGAAGGTAGGGGTCGAATCCCACAGAGATGGTGACGGTTGGAGTGATTGCGGTGATATTCTGGAAAGGTTTAGTTAGCTACCATGCTTTGGGTTGAGACTTATCTAGACTGGAATTTAAGGTGGTACTCTACTGACTAGGAGGTGGGAAAGATGTTGGACAAGCGGTTGTGTACGTGGAAAGTGGGGAACATGGTTTTTCAGGAAGTATATGGAAAGTACTAGTTTACTATAAAAGGTTAAACAGAATATCAGAGGAAAAGAGGTAGTTAGGTGACTAGACTGACAGATCTGTAGGGTACCAGCAGAAAAGGTAGAAAAAAAGTAAAGGACAAAAGCAAAAGTAACTAAAAAGTAAAAGTGGTCCCAAACTTGGATGTGGATATTATCTTCTTCAACATGAATAAACTCAGATCAACAATCTCAGATTTCATGAACGAGAAACACAGATTAACAAATTTCACAGCTCAGATCTACAATCTAAACTCCAAATCAAAAGATTAAACACTGAAACTGCAATTATGCTTACTGGTCAACATGCAAGGTGGCAGAATAACGTAAACTCGGATTTCACACTAAGACACTTCTGGAAAATAAATCTAAACAGCCACTGAACTAACAAATCACAGATCAAACAACTCCAAATGAAATCATGCTTCCAACACTTAGAAATTACTGCAACAACTAGATCTAAACTACCTAGGCAGAATAAAACAGATTTGAACAGAAAGAGATGCATAAAAACAACTTCATTGCATAAAACGTTTGGATCTCAACAAAACACTTTAAAGGATGATAAGTACTGAAAATGCAGCAGATCCAACGATAGAAAACAAGTAAAGGTTAACTAAGAAAGCGAATAAAGATAGTTTTGCCACTCCGGGCGATGGAACTGCTACGACTACGGAATAAACTGGCTGGAACGAGAGAATGGAACTCCGGCGAATTGATGATCTTCAAGTGACCATGGTTGTGGCGAGGAACGCTGGGCTGAAGGACTGAACTACCGAGAGAATTCTACCTAAGAATGATGATGATGAATATTATCCGTCCGCCTCTCTCTCCAAGTAGCTTCCTTTTAAAGGGAGGCTTACCCTTGATTTTAGGGTAAAACCTTGTGGCGAGACGACTTCTTTGCCCTTAATTGTGGTTGATCAGTCCCAGCTATCCTTCTTCTCCATATCGAGCCATTTTTGCATGTATACTGGTCAGTACGTAATCGTTCTGACGCCCTTTTCACCTGAAATATCTGAAGCTTTGCCTACTGGCTAGAACACTCAACCTGCACACTTTGAGCAACTGTTTTGCAGATATAATCAATTATGCACATCATACTGACCAGTAACCAAGGCCTAGAATACGACTTATCAAGTGACCAACTCCACCACACTTGTAGCATCCATTCGTCCCGATTCTGCACTCCCCCATATGATTCTTCTAGAACTTGGCATAGGGAGGTGCTTTCTGACGGTACTCTCCACCTTGATATGGAGTAGTTTGCTTTCCCTTGCCCCGTGCAGAGTTTGGGGTGCCTTGGAACCTCTTGTTGTCAAAGGATTCTCGGTTCCCGTCCCACTTTCTCTTGTCTCGAAAATTCTGTTGTGGTGTAGGTGGTGTTGGGGTAGTAGGCGTTGTTGTCATTTCTTGTGGCATTGCTTCCTCCACGTCCAATGCACGAGACAGTGACTCGGCATACGAGAGCCTTCCACGGCATGCCAAAGCCATTCTTATTTTGTGCCTCAGACCGGCACAAAATTTCTCCGCCATTTTCTCGTCAGCATTCACCTGCTCCGGTGCATATCTAGACATGTCGCATAAGGCACGGTCATATTCCATCACTGTCATCCACCCTTGCTTCAGATTGTAGAATTCGGCCTCCTTAGCCTTGCGGTAACTCCTCGGGATATACTTATTATATAGTTCCTCCTTGAAGTCTTCCCATGTCAGGACGTCTAGTTGTTCACGCGTCATCGTCCGCTGCTTTGTCTCCCACCAAAATTCTGCGGACCCAATGAGCTGGTAGTTCACGCACGATAGGCGCTCTAGATCGGTGCACCTCAGGAACTTGAAAATGCGCTCTATGGCCCGAATCCAGGTCTCAGCCTTGGCCGGATCTCCTATTCCATCAAACACGGGAGGGCGTTCCTTTCGAGATTCCTTCTCGATATTTCGTTCCGGCTGTGGTGGTGGCAGAGGTGGTGGTGGTGGTGGTGGCTGTCCTTCAGGCCCCACACTACTTTGGGTCTCATTACTGGCCTCGTTTTCGTGATGAACTGCTGCGCGTCGGGGAGGCATTCTGTTTAACACACGCGTCAGTACAAAAGTCTGAATTTACCATCACCACACCACACTACACAACCTTTCCAAAAATGATTTCACAAGTTTTCCATACATATCAAAGTAAAAACGAGCACAACGACAAAACACCGGAAATTTTATAACTTAAAACAAAAACGCGTTTCAACAAGGTCTTTGCAACAAGTACAACCGAAAACTCAAAAGAAAACATTACGTAGTTCGTTAAAACAAAACATCAAAAAAACTAAGAAAACTGGAAAAGGAACTCTACTCCCCGGGTGCTCTTTCAACATTCGCCCCTTCCTCGCTTTCAACTTCAATCTCCCTTTCAAGGGGTTCTACATCCTCGTCGGGGTCATCTTCTTCCTCCATGGGATCCTCCTCATCTTCAAGGGGTTCCCCCTCATATTCAAGAGGATCTTCTTTCTCCTCTTCCTCATCGTTCTCCCTCACATAGGTAGCTACGTCGATATGCTTATCGACAACAAGGACTTCCGTCGTGGGAGGTGCGGAGGTGCGCATCCCCAGCCTCCTTCTGTTGGGAAAGTTTGGTTGCGACGTTTCACTCTCGTACCGACCTCCGATGTAGGGGCTGAGACTCGATGAGGATGCCTTCTTCCTAGGTGGGGCATAGGGCGGCGGTCCGTCACGAGCATCAACCAGGGCTTCCAAGAGAACCTTCACGAAACCATGCATGTCTCCTTGCACACTATAGTCGGAGAGCTTATGCCAGATGTATGGCCGCGAGGCCTCATCGGCCCACCTATTCCAAGGCGCCGGTAAACCATCAATCAACTTCATTATGCCCTCGTACTGTTTCACTCCACACCCATGGGCTTCCGTCCATAGTGCCAAGTAGTCAGAAACGTACAACATCAAAGGGGCCCTCTCGTCTCTCTCGAACCCCCGGTACAGTTCCACAGCTCGCAGCCCATTCTTGACGTACCTGCCCCTTAGCGGTGCGTGAATCATAATCGCCACCTACATGAAAGTAAGTTTCCTTAGTACGAATCGACGAAAAGAAACAAAACAGGGTAGAGAAGGATAAATACGCGTTGAGAACATCATACGTGCTACCGTGTGTATACCTGCCGGTTACCATACGGAAAAGGGTCATAACATTCTTTCTTTTTAAGTTATCATCTAAGGATAGATGTTTCGTGTATTGGGAACGTAGTGACTCGCAATCTCGTCAATCTTTCGATCTAGCGCGAGTCGCGCTTCACAAGGTTATCCTTGTCTTGTTATCTCATCATCCTTTGGGATTCGTTCTTTTCTATGCCCCATTCGTTCCATCGATACATATATTGCCTTAAAAGGAAGTAGTCCGCGTGTATGTGACTAGCCTACGTCTAAAGCCTTTGAAGTCTACATCTCAATCATATCCCATTCATCATCACGTCCAACTGCCTCGTTTCAAAACATTTTACCTTCTTTCTTGTTGAGCGCGGCGAGACGGAATGTTGAGCCTTCAATGAATACTCTTTTAGTCTAGCGAAACGAGTCTAGACTAGATTGAATAAATGACTCTCGGTCCAGAGCGGAAGGAAAATTGGCTCTGATACCATTCTGTCACGACCGCACTTCCTAAGGATAGGAAGCACGGTGGGTCGCGACTAATGAGAGAATTAAGAAGCGGGAAAGAATGGGGAAAACTATCAAAGGGGTACAACATGTAGATTGACAGTCGAAACTTCATTATCAAATCATAGTTTTAGATCACGAAGCTACATAGTTCGAACAAAAATAGTCCAACGAATTATAGAAAAATATAGGAGTTCGTAAAACTTAGAGTAGCGGAAGCAATTGAGAGTAAGCTACTACTGTGTATGAAGACACAATAGCAACCGAAACATTTATTGAATATGGTCTCGGTCAAATGCTCAACATCCTCCGCCTCCCGTCCACGCTCAACCTGCACATAGGGAAAACATATGTAGGGGCTGAGTACTTGATGCACTCAGTAAACTCATGCCCGAAATACTTTATCGATAAAATTATATCAAGCCGTCATTGAGTGAAACTCGGGTTTTACTTTAAAAGGCCGAGAAACACTAAAATCATTCCTTAAATAAAATAGTGTCCGCGCGGACCATGTCATCGTCATCCTCCATCATATACCATATCTGAACCATCATGTGAAACGAGAATGTGGCCACAAACTCGATCACTGGACCGGCCGACCTAAGGGACGGCTCACGATCCCCATCAGTGCACTAGCCTAAGTAGGGCTTAGACCCTAGTTAGACCCGAATTCGTTAACCATCAAAGTCTAGTAGAACATTATTCTAGAAGACAATCAGATAAGCAATTCAAAACATAAAGTACGGCATGACATAATATTTAAACCACCCTTATTTCACCTTAAACATATCATTTGCAAATAAAGAGTTTAAGCAATAAAGCCCACCTCAAAAGCTTAGAAATTTCCTTAAATAGGTTCTCGTTCCGACTTTAGCGGGCGTGCGAACCACCTTTTAGGAACAAAATACATAAAGTACACATCAATCTCAATAACGAAGACATTTAGAATGCATGCACTCTAATTAAAGTCTGTTATTTCATTTTCTCAGTTTTCGTGCATTTCCGATTATTCGGCAGCCGCCCAAGGCGTCACGTGCGACGTCGGTCGGCCGCTTACACCCATTCTTTCCTCCGGTAGTCGGCCTAAAACATAATTATTTCCCCATCTTATATCTTCTATTTAATTAATAAGCCCCATTAAAATAAAAGAGAGCCAAAACTTTAAATAAGCTTTCAATTAAATTATAGGGCCCAAATAAAAAAATAAAGGCCCAACTAACTAGAAATAAACAAAGGCCCAAGTCCTACTCTACCCTCTCCACACCTCTCTCTTTCTCTATCCTTCTCTCTCTCTCTTTTCTCCACCTAAATCCCGTCGACAAAAATCGAGGAATTGAGGATTCTCCTCCTTCGTCTTCCATCTCACCACGGAATCGTCGGCTAAATTCCACCGAGGGATCCGTCGCGTTGACGTCGCCGCTGGAGTCGTCGGTCGCTGCTGGAGTCGCCGGACAGCACAACTGCTGTTGCCGGACAGCACAATTGCTGTCGCCGGCTCCCTCCCTTCCGCCAGCCGCCGTTAGCAACGGGGTCCAGCCCCCCTGGTAGTCAGCCCCTGCTGTCGCCACCGCCCCGAACCACTCCGATTTGACCCGAAACAACTCCGACCAGCCCCGCACTCCACCCGAACAGCCCCGAAACAACCCGCAAGGTACGTTTTTATTACAAAGTTAAGTTCTTTCGCGGTTTCGATTAAGTACGGCGATGTTCGATTGGTTTTTAGTTGTTGAAATGTTTGAATTACTTGTGGGAGGTGATTTATGAGATGAAGTAAATATATATATATATATATATATATATATATATATATATATATATATATACAAAAATTCATGCTTTGGGGATTGAAAAGAGATTATACCTCAAGAAGGATTGAACTTGGTGGTGGAGGAGTAAGAATGGTAGCAAATCCTACTTCCTTCTCTTTCGGCTCTCACTCTATCTCTCGGCCCTCTCTCTCATTTTTTTTTCTTTCTTGAGATGTTGAAGTAGAAGAGTAGTGGAAGATAAATAAGTTTAACTCTTTGGTAACTCTTGATTTCTTTGTAGAGTTAATTGAGGAAGATGGAAGGTGAAGAGAGTTGGAGGTGGAGAGTCTCCATGGAAGCATTCGGCCGAGAGGGGAATGAAAGAAGGAAGAAGAAAAGAATTCTTGGGCTTGCTCCCATTTGTTTGGAATGAATTGGGCTCCCAAATTAATTGGATTGTTTTGGGCTCAATTGATTGTAAGCCCAAGTTTGTATAATATTATCAATTGGTTTAGACTTTTAAATTGTTATGGCCAAAAGCCATTTTTATATATAAACATTTGGTCTCTAATTTAATTGAGAAGCCCAAATATATATATTTTGCATTCTCGCATTTCTCTCAATATTTAAAATTCACGGAACCTTATTTAATTTTGTTATCTTGTTCTTCACAAAGATTAAAAATCGCCCGGCGTCACAATTTATATGTGGTGTTGTTCCAAATATAAATTCCTCGACCGTTCTTTGGTCCACGCGCACCGTTCTCTAAAAGATTCATCTCAACCATCTCATTCATTATGCTAAGTATAGCAATATCGTCACCATTACTTTAACGAGACATTCACACGTCTCCTAAAGTTCCACAATTACATAAAAAGGACGTCCCAAAATCACATCATCACATAAATACCATACTTCATTCCCAAGCACATTAACGAGAAACATAGCATGCATAATTAAAATTTTATTAATTATTCATGACATGCTTTAATTTAGTACTTAAAAGTACGGGTGTTATAGTTTGGCACGAAGATGATGTCGCGAATATTATGTTAGCATGTATCGTATTGCATAATATGATAATAGAAGATGAAGGATTTGAGGCAGAGCGCTGGGCACCGGAAGAGGGCGCAAGTACAAGTCACGGTGTTGCCTCCGCGCCGATACAGATGGGCGTACCACGGAGCAATGAATATTTGATCCAACGTTTCGCTGATATGCGTAGGACCACGTCACATACCACTCTTCAGGCCGATTTGATTGAAGAAGTGTGGGCACGTAGGGGAGGTGGCGGCGCAGTGTGAATACCTTTGTGATTTGCACTAGATTAAATTTTCGTTGTATAATTTTTCCTGTACTTTAATACGACGAAAATTTAGTTGTATTTTATTTTAATTATTCGTTGTAGAATTTTACCCTTTTGCAATACATCGATTATTCGGCCCCGATTACCTCATTTTCTAATTATTTACATTGCGATGATTTTAATTATACTTGATTGAAACTAAAAACATTTTAAAATGAAAATTGATTATAAAATTTTGGGGCTATTGGAAGTGTCCACCATAGTGGCGGAAACAAAATTTTAAGACTATGGATAAAAAAACTAGGCTATAGACAAAAATTGGGGCGGGGCTATTGAGGTGTCCGTCTTATAGTGGACACCCTAAAATATAAGTGGAGTACTTAGTACTAATTAATTTAATATTATTGCTTGTAAAAAGTTAAGATAGCTCACTGTAAAAATTCAGAGACTAGACATCATTTCCAAATTTCAATCCTCTATCTCTTTCTTCGCCTCTATATCTATTCCTATCTCTATTTCATACAGTGACTCTTCTCTTCTTCCCCATATCTCTAAAAATCATACAACAAGAACAATACTAGAGTGTCCACTGTAACGCGGACAACTCCAATAGCCCCGCCCTTTTTTTTGTCCACAGCCCCAGTTTTTTTGTCCGCGCCTAAAAAAAGGTTTCCGTCACTATAGGCGGACACTTCCAATAGCCCCAATTTTTTTTCGTTTATTTTAATTCAATTATAATTAAAATTATCGAACTATACGTAATTGGAAAAAATGACTATAATTAAACACTACATTTTCGTCGTATTAAAGTACTGAAAAAATTATACAACGAAATATTAATCTATTGAACATCACGATGGTGTTCACACTGCGCCGCCACCTCCCCTACATGCCCAAACTTCTTCAATCAAATCGGCCTGGAGTGCGGTATGTGCGGTGCTCCTGCGCATATCAGTGATATGTTGTATCAAATATTCATTGCTCCGTGGTACGCCCATCTGGATCGGCGCGGAGGCAACACCGTTACTTGTACTTGCGCCATCTTCCGATGCCCAGCGCTCTACAGCAAATCCTTCATCTTCTATTATCATATTATGCAATATGATACATTCTAACATAATATTCGCAACATCATCTTCGTGCCAAACTCATGCCGGGCACCGTATAATGACCCATCGCGCTTGGAGGACACCAAAAGCTCGCTCAACATCCTTCCTAGCAGCCTCTTGTTTTCGCGCAAAATATTATTTCTTCGGTCCAACCGGTTGGCGAACTGTCTTGACGAATACTGGTCACCAAGGATATATCCCATCTGCCAAATAGTATCCCCTACTGTACTGCGTGCCGTTGGCTACGAAGCTGATTCCGGGACCTTTCCCCCGACACTCATCATTGAATAGAGGCGATGACTGAAGAACATTGATGTCGTTGTTCGAACCTGCAACACCGAAATACGCATGCCAGATCCGCAAACGGTAGTCAGCAATGGCTTCCAGGATCATCGAGGGATGTCTGCTTTTGAAACCAGTAGTGAACTGGCCTTTCCACGCCACCGAGCAGTTTCTCTACTCCCAATGCATGCAATCGATGCTTCCTAACATTCCTGGGAAACTCCCCACCAAATATTTCCCGGATCCCCTTACAAAACTACCTGAGCACCGTTAGGCTAGTCGTCTCACCCATCTGTAGGTATTCGTCGAACATATAAGCCTGTCCGGCGTAGGCAAGCTGCGGAATTGCAGCGGTGCACTTCTGAAGAGTAGACAGCCCGATCCGGCCAGTGCAATCACTTCGGAGGGTGAAGCACCGGTACCGCTCCGCCAAATTCGTCGCTATATGGTTGAAGAGCCGTTGCGACATTCTGAATCGCCGACGGAAAATCTCGGGTGGATAACAGGGGTTATCCACAAAGTAGTCCGCCATTAGACGCTGGTGCGCTCCGCTATGGTCTCGTTGCATGGTCCGACGACGAGTAATCGTACGAGGGATTGCGGCCTCCGCGATCTCCGCATCCTCCGCGTCAGCGTCGTTCTGCACCTCTTGAATCAGAGAATTCCACGCCTCGTTCCACAAATCGTCCATTTTAAATACCAACGGAATCAACAAATTTTAGTGAGAGAAAGTATAAGTGAAGAATTAGAATGATATAAAAATAATGAGTGAAATAGGGGGTATTTATAGGTAAATTAAATTGAATTTTAAAAAAAAACAAAAAATATAAAATCGTCCGCCCCGCCGCAAACCGCCCCCACTATAGGCCGGCCGCGCCTGCTGCCCGGTGACCGGCGCGTCCTCGCACATTTCTCGGCGGAAGGCCTTCCGCCCCCTTTTTTTGTCCGCTTCGGGGCGGACGTCCCCCCACTATAGACCGCCCCGCCTTCGCCCCCGCCGAGGCGGCCGGCGCGCCTATACTATAGTGGATACTCTTATAGGCACTCTCTTCAATTTCTACCCCAAGCACGGAATAATTATACAATGTCCGACATCGGTGTCCCTTACTAGTTCCGTCGCTATAAATATAGGACCCATGTACCACAAATTTTTTGTCACGGCCGCTCTTTCAAGGGTTAATAAATGTGGGAGGTCGCGACTAATGGGACTTTAAGAAAGGAGAATTTTCTAGGATTTCAATAAATAGTTTGACCAAAATGATTAATATTCAATTCATGAGAGAAAATCAGAGTAAACGCTTAACATTTGAATCAAAGTCAACAATTATCATATGTAATGATACAAGAGTGAAAAGGGTTTCAGAAACATAATTGAGAAAAAAATAGTCATAATTCAGCGGAACCATTCAAGAGTAGGAGTGATGCCATGTATGAAGACACGACACCCTCGTAGTTCAAAACAAATCCAACAATGATTAAGGTTCGACTCAACACCACCCCAAGCTCGTCGCCGCTCAAACTGCACATAAAGAAAACACATGTAGGGCTGAGTACTATAAAATACTTAGTGGACTTATGCCGAAAACATTTTAATAGTTATGTCATCCATACCATAGTGAACTCGAGTTTTTGTATTAAGAAAAGAATATCATCGAGTATCACCAAATAATTTCATAGACGGGCCAGTAAAAACAATCTCCCCACTTTCTCAACAATCCATCCATCACAACATTTCCATAGTGCGACGAAAGTGTGGCCACACTATTCGCCCACGAGACCGGCCGACTAGCAAGGACGGCTCCCGATCCCAACTATGTACAGTAGCCTGATACGGTTTGCGGCCCTACTTAGACCCAAATTCGTTTATATAGTCCTATAGCCTGATGGAGCGAACTTACAAACTAGATATCAGACAACATATCCAGTATAGCCTAATAGAGCGAACTCACAAACTAGGCAGGCATCAAGCACACAACATCATCAAAACAATCACATGCATGACATAACATTTTAAACCACCCTTATAACACCGTAATCATAATTTCAAAATATCAAAAGAGTTTAGGAAATAAAGCCCACCCCAAGTACTTAATTCGAAATTATTTTCTTTCCCTTGATATCACGTTTCGCTTGCAAGGAATCACCTTTAGCATTTAAATAACACATAGATCAACACAACGAATCAAACAATAATTAAGATGCATGCATCTAAAGGCTTCGATTATTTTTATTGATTGGATTACGAATTTTCTCTAATTAGAAATATAATTATTTCGATTAATTTCGGCCGCCCAAGGCATCGCGGCAACGCCGGCCAGCCGCTCACATCCCCAACAATTTTGTGAAGAGGCAACTCGGTTCACGAGGATTCAATTAACTCCACTCCGGCCCCAAGGATTAAACACTTGCACAGATTTAAAAGAATTAGCCCAAAAGTTTAATTTAACAAACCACAACCCTTTACGTGACAAAAGTAAAAAGAAAATTAAAAGTACTCCCATTTCTTTTTTGTCCCTAAGTAAAAAGAAAATTAATAAAAATAAAAAGTACTCCCATTCCAAACACACGTACACATATTCTCCATTTTTCCAACACAAAACACTTTCATTTTAAATCAAGCACTTGCAATATTAATCAAGAATTCCAAAACTCCCATTCCA
Organism: Salvia splendens; assembly: GCF_004379255.2. Taxonomy (NCBI): domain Eukaryota; kingdom Viridiplantae; phylum Streptophyta; class Magnoliopsida; order Lamiales; family Lamiaceae; genus Salvia; species Salvia splendens. Next base: position 29,138,204 of record NC_056036.1, read on the forward strand.
ACAGAAAAGCAAACGGCTCTCTCTCTCTTTCAATTTCGTCCAAAATATTTCAAAGAACACACCCAATTTCTCAAATTTGCAACACACTCAAATTGAAGATTTCAGAAGCGCACACACCCAAATCCATCTCTCTCTCTCTCCCTCGATTTCTTTCACAGGAAGAACAAAACAAGATCCCTAAATTTACCGCTGCAGGATCGATGCTGCAGTGCCCGTGTTCGCCCGCTCCGTTGCCGTTCAGGTATAGTCCAGACCGAGCAGCTGCTGGGCGGCTCGCACCCACCGCCGTCGTCGCTGGGCGCCGCAGCAGCCGCTGCGTCGCCGCTCCGGCAGCTCCGATTAACCTGCAGATAAGTTCCAAATTTGATTTCGTGAATTAAAGTTCGAATCTTTAATTCGGTTGCTTCGAATTATTCGATTAAGAGGTTAATTGTAGATTCTGGTAACAGTAGATTGTGATGTATGGATGCAGTAGTACGAAATTGAAATTGGGTGGGAGATGTGTATTCCTTTAGGAGGAGAAGTGTTTTGCAAACTTGGTGGATTGAGGGGGTGTAAGAGCATCCGCAGCGGTGACGTTCGTCCGTCCGTGCCGCTGGCAAGGACACCCTGTCCGCTGCTGTGCCATTGAGCAATTCCGTGCCGCTGAGCAGGGCGACGTGACACGTTTCTATTGGCCTTTGGCATTTTTTTAAATCGAAAATAATACCAAAAATAAAAAAAAAATTCGGATTCCTAAAAATATAGTCGTTTTATTACCGTTTTTTTTGAAATTAAAAAAAAAATTAATCCCAAAATTATCTATAAATACACACATTCATCATCCATTTGGACGAAATTCGCCACTTATGAATTTAATTATGTAATTTTTAATTTTTAGGATTTAAATTATGTAATTTTTAAGACTTTAATTATGAAATTTTTAATTTTTGGGATTTTAATTATTTAATTTTTTATTTTTAGTAATTAGTAATAGTATTTGGGTATTTTTAATGCATTTTAATATTGTGGAAATGTTTTTATTTAAATTGAATAATAGAATGGTGGGACCTTTGAACATGTCCTTGCGGAAGAGTACGGATGTGAGTGTTGTGCTCTTAACTAAGAGAAGTAAAATGGCCCACCTCCGTGCTCTTTGGCAAGAGCACGGATGAGGATGCTCTAAGAATTTTGAATAAACTCCATCTGTTCTTGCCACATAGAGAAGTTGTATGTTGAAGATGAATTTCGGAAAAGTGAAGTAGTCTACTGTTTGACATTACCTCTCGAACAAGATTGGAAAAGGCGAAGGATGGTGATGGAGACAGCCTCTAACTCCCCCAATCGAAAAAGCCTCTGCCGTCTTCTTTCTCAGTTGAGATTGTTTGAGAGAGTCTTCAACGGTGGAGAGATTGTGTTGTTTGTGGAAGTGGCAGTGAGAAACTAGGGTATAAAACCGTTTCTAGGGTGAGAAATTGTGGCAATTGATTCCCAATCAATTAGAATTAAAGGATGATTGGAGGTTTATTTTTGGAACATATTGACGATTAGGGTTAACGCTTGAAGCGTACAAGAGAAAAGTTTACTGGCGCTACTTGTATTGAAAGGAGTATTTGGACTAGAGATAGGGTTTTAATCTTAATTAATTCGGGCTCAACACCCTTTGTATTTTATTTAATTTGTGTAGCCTACAATTTATTTTTCGCAACATTGAGCTTGTATTATTTATTTAATTTATTGTCCCCAACACAGAATTGAGTCCAACAAATATTCCTCAAGGAAATGAATTATTGATATTCGACTTGTGATTCAACCATCACAATTCCAAACTCGTAAAACAAGTTATCTCGTGCCTTGGCAATAATTTCAACCATTTGAAAAACAATTAAATTGGCCAAGCTTTAAAGTTCAAAAAGCCACGTCACGTAATCAATGAAGTCAACTCGGTCAACGCACAGTCAAAACCCTAAATCCAATTAGGTCACAAGAATATCAAGTAAACATTTCACTCGTCATTTAATCCACGGACTTCACGACATTAAAAGCTTTATATGTAAAAAAAATTTAGGGTTTGAAAATTAGGGTTCAAAAAGTGGGGCATTATATTTTTTAACCCACTTTTCTTTATATTTCTTAAAACGTGTGTCTGATCAAAATGGTACACATATCAAGGGACGGAGGGAGTAAAATTTATTCATTCTTATTGGCTCAACAGGTTAGTTTGAAACCCAAAAGTTTAAGGTTAGAGTTCAAAATTTATAAGCTAAAAAATTTATAACTCAAATAACTCATACTAGAATAGTCTAACAATCCAAGTTGGTTAACTCGATCAATGTTCCTTTGTAGCAGCGTTGGGCTTTGAGGCAGAGTTACTTGCTCTTTTTCACGGTTTGATGTTGGCTATGGAGTTCTCAACACAGGTTTGGGTTGAGTTGGATGCAACTACGGTGGTTACATTGTTCACTTCGGTTCAGAGGGTAGCTAAGTTAAGACAACATATGTCTCGCATCTGTCTCTTGCTCTCTCAGTTGCAAACTCGCTTCTCTCACATCCATCTAGAAGGCAATAGAGTAGTTTCTTAGCAAGTAGGGGGCCTAACCCTGCCTATGCATTCTATGATGCAGATACAACACCTTAACATCTGAAATCACTAGTTAGAATGGATCTGGACTTCAGATTCAAATATCAAGAGTGATGAGTCGCATTGATTGGTTACTTGATTTACTTATTGATTTCTATGTTTCTCTTTTTGTGGGCTAGGTTACTTTTTGGCCACTCACATGTGCTCCTTCCGTCTCATCTACGATGTCCACCTTTCCCTTTTAGTTTGTTCCACTTAAAATGTCCACTTTTCATATTTGAAAACAAATTCATCACTCTTCTGTCCTCATTAAAAATATCCAAAAACCTTTCCCTGCTCTACTTTATTGCACTAAATATTTTTTCATAAAACTCCGTATCATTCAAGATTGCATCTTAAGTGGGATGGAGGGAGTAATAAGGTAGTATATTACCCCCTTCGTCGCACTCAAGATGGCCACATTCTTGAGTGGAACGAGATTTGAGGAAGTGTTGTTAGGTGGAATAAAATAGAAAAGAAAAAGGTAGTTGAATATTTTAATGAGGAGAGAAGAGGTTATTTCCAAAATTGGAAAATGACCATCTTGATTGGGACAAATAAAAAAAGAAATGTGATCATCTTGAATGGGACAGAGTGGCTAGTATTTTCTTTTTACATCGCATAGTCTTGATAGATAAAAAGATAGCATCATATCTGTGGGATTGTCTTAATGTTTTTGAATTTTAGTCATTGTATTTTTGTAATTCAAATCACTTTTGATCTGGGATTACGTATGACACCTTGATTTATTTTGTTTTAACTGGTATTAACACTTGAGCTATGCACGGGACATAAGAGTTTCAAATAATGAATATAAAATATAATAAATATATAGAAAATAAGAATTGAAAGCAATATGGAGATTTAAAAAAAACAGAAATGTACTTATCTTGTCTCACTCAAAATGAAGAATTTACTACTCTCCAATGAATGAAACATTTATGCAATTTTAATTTAGGGTTTACCCTAAACCCTTAATTTATAATCTAAGTGAAGTAAAAACAATAAAATTAATGACAAAAATAAGATGTGTGACTAATGATCTAAGAGTATGAATTAATTAGAATAAGATATACAAATAAAGAAAATATGTGTGAGTAAAGATGTTTATTGAAAGTGCTATGCAAGTCATTAATCCAAATAAAAGGCAAATTAATATATAAATTTAATAGATTAATTTATAAAAAATTAATTTGAAAAAAATATATGGAATATTAAACATATCCACATTAAATATATGAATAATTTAAATCATATAAATTTAAAACTTATTTGAGAAGTCAAGTTAGAAAATTTGTATTATCCAATAATCACATTTTAGTTGACTGTTTATTTCTTTCTTTTAATTTCAGACCATAGCATAACTTGATATAAATTGCCAAAGACTAAATGAATTTTTAATATTGGAAAGAATAAATTTCTTACTTCCTGCCACATATACGTATAAAAAGTAAATTACTACTATCACTTAAAATAACGATAATATTTTATGTATCTTGTTTGTTTTGAATAATGTGAGAATTTACACTACTCTTTATATTAACAAGTTATACAAACTTTATAAGTTAGATTTAATTTTAAATATATATAATGTCATCTTATTCCTTAGTTTAATCTATAAACTTAGTAGTATTGTTTAATTAGAGGTGAATTAAAATATAAGAACTAAAAACTTTAATTGAGTAAATATAGGATGGAAATTGTAAGCATTGCATATATGTGTTGTCGTTTAGCTTGTGAATTAATTCGGAGAAAAAGTATTGCAATAAATGATTAAATCTCAATTTTAACCTAAATAAATGGAAGACAAACTAAAATCTCTAACACAATTCCAATTTAACTCAAATATAAGTCTAATTTATATATAAATTTAATAACTTAATTATAAAAAAATTTAATGATAGTGCACTATTTAAATGTGTTTTAAAACTTCTTCAAGAAGTTAGCATTTTATTGGGCTATTATTTGTCCGATTGTTTTTACCTTAAAAAAATATTTTTGAATAGAAAATCTTTCTATTTTTCCTCCAAAAAGGGCATTAAAGATTTTTTATCAAACTTGCACTTTATATTAGGATAGATGTGGACGAGTTGAAATCCGCCTAACCCCCCTCTACAGAATAATAAATTACTAATAAAATTTGATTTGTAACAAAATTCAAAAGTGTGGTTGAAAATATAAAAAATCTAAATTCTGATATAAAAAGAGAGTTTTGACTGGAATTTGTAGACGATTTTGTGACCAAAACCAAACATTGTGGTTCCATTAAAGAGTTGTCATTGTGGCTATCATTGGCGATTATCAATTGTATATTCAGATAATCATCGGACTCCGAAAATTTGAAAATTTTAAGCTGTTGAAATTTAATATCCATGCAGTCCTCCACTAAATTTATTTATTTTTGGATTGTGGTAGTATTTTAAATATCCAATCAACTTTTCGAGAGGTAGACATTAGCTCATCAGAATTTTATGTATTCCAAAATGAACAAGGCACAGAAATACAAGGTACATTTATTCCTAGAGAACTAAAGAAGAAGACCTTCATTCCTTGGATGAGTTGAAGCAAACAAAAGTAAACATAGGTTTCTTATTGATAAACATAGACAAAAGCTACCTTCTTAATTTCCCATGGCATCAATGGTTGCCTCTCTGCTGGAGCTTCTTGAACCAGTAAGCCGACATCTTGGGGTACCTCTTGAGCGTCTTGAAGTCAACATAGACTATGCCAAACCTCGACGTGTAGCCTAATCTCCACTCAAAGTTGTCGACGAATGTCCACTGAAAGTAGCCCTTCACGTTGGCACCCTTGTCCATGGCCTTCTTTAGTTGAGATAAGTAGCTCTTGTAGTATTTGATTCTTATAGTGTCATGTAATACCTTTGGAAGTGTAAGGTTGCCTGGCTGATCCATTCCTATATCATATATATATATATATATAAATGTATCTCAAAATTTGGATCAATTTAGTTAGCAATGTAATAAATGAAAGTAGAGAACAACATAGTATGTTATGTTACCATTCTCAGCCAAAATCATGGTGGGATTGCCATAATGCTCTTTTACATAGTTCACAGCTTTGTAGAGACCCCATGGGACAATGTATAACCAATAGGAATGTGCCTACACATAAATTCAATCAAGCCATGTGTGTATAAATATAGTTTAGATAAAATTATTTTTATTATAATTATTTTGAGATGAACTCACCCTTGGGCCAATTGGCACTCCATGTCGTTCATCTGCAAAAAAAAAAATAAAGATAAGAAAATTATTAGGGAACACAAATTAATTAAAGTGAGGATGAGATGAAGTAAAATAGAAATGTACATACAAGCAAATCCAACATTCCAATCCTGCTGGTATCCCAAGTGTTTGGATTTAGGCTGGTGAGGATCATACATGTAATATGCAGTGTATTGATTTAAGCCTATGAAATCATACGCTCCCTTCACCATCTTCACATCTTTCTTACTGAACTTGGGCAGCCTTTTTCCTACTATATTCTGCATTGTCTTTGGATACTCTCCATAAACCAAAGGATGCAAGAACCTACAAGCAAGATTTGGTTTTTACTTAGGCCTGACAATTCATGATGCGGCCGTATGGACACAAACACATTAACAATTTGGTGGTCTTGAACACGATTCGTCCATGGACATGATATGACATGAGCACAATTTAATTTGTGTTGATACGATATGATATAGGTATGACAGACCACAACAATTCATTACCAACACTAGCAATTTCATACTAAATAATTAATTTCGCACGTGTTCATGTCACGTCCCTAATTTTTAATTTACCATCCAAGATGAAAGTCTCTAGCCCTCTGAGCGGCGTAGTTGTCCGCTTTCGATCTTGTAAGAGGTTCGTACCACACGAAATCCAACAGAATCCCAATCCTCCCCTTCTGCTTCGCCTGATCACAAAAAATTCAGGAATATGTGTTTCAAGAAGCTCTATTATTGCAAGAAATATGCAGAATTAGAGACGCAATTACTTAGTGTTGGAATTTTTTTTAAAAATGACCAAAATTGAGGGTGCAAAGAAAATTGAGGACACAATTATCTACTACACCTTAATCATTTTAATTACCTGATATCCATTGCGATACCTTTGCACGGCGGTGGAATGACTGAGAATGAGATTGTGGGCAACAATGTAAGGCTCAGTGGCAGAGTTCCCCTCCGAGCAGTTCCCAAATGCTTTCGAGCATCTCCCAGGAGCGAAGAATCCGTTGTCGTATCCGAGTGAGGCAACGACGCGAGGCTCGTTGAACGTCTGCCAGTTCTTCACTCTGTCGCCGAACGTCTTGAAGCAGAATTCAGCGTAATCTGCAAAGTCCTTCCTGCATCACACGAGACGATGTTGAAGCCACCATTTCTATATACTCAATCCGTCCAAAAAAAATAGTCTCATTTGTAGACGGCACGAGTTTTAATGAAGAGAAAAAATGGGTAAAGTAACAAAGATAGAGAGAAAAAGTAGGTAAAATATGAGAGAAATGAGAAAAAGTGAAAAAATAGTATGAAACAGAAACTTTCCATTTTTAAAAATGAGACTATTTTTTGTGGACATCCCAAAATGACAAAATTGATTATTTTTTTTGGACGGATGAACTACTACAATTAATTAAGTTTGGTATGCATTATATGAATATCGTATCGATACTTACACTACTTCCTGGCTGAGCCATCCCTTATACCTATCCTCAAGCGCTTGAGGAAGGTCGTAGTGATTTAGATTAGGATACGGCGTGATGCCTGCACAAAATTATCATACCAATTGTTTCGAATAAATATCATACGATAAGAATTTTATAGTACTAAAATTTCATAATTTTTGCGACATTTAATTTAATGTTTTGGAACCTTTTTTGAGCATGTAGTTGATCAACCGGTTGTAGTAAGCAACTCCCTTCCAGTTCACTTTTCCAGTTCCATCTGCATGTTTTTTATGAAACAATGTGGTGAATTTTAAATAAATATATTTTGATTGAAAATTTTTTGTGTATATAAGTTGGTGTAGCCATACTTGGAAATATTCTGGGCCATGAAATTGAAAACCTGTAGGCATCGAAGTTCATTTTCGCCATCAGATCAATGTCCTCCTGTTCCAACATATTTTAAATTGTTAAGTAGGATTTTTTAATATATCAGTACAAATTTTGAGAGGCAATATTATAATTTCATAAAAAAAATTTCATAAAAATGCAAAATATAACCTAACAATATTTTAAAATTTGGCATGAAGGAACGCCGGGGAGATATGATAATAGGAATGTAATCAAATGCAAACTCTAAATATTGTACAAACTCCAAACTATGATAAAAAAATGTCAACATGTTACAAAATAATAGCAACAGAAAATATCAACACAGTGTCAACAGTGGACATCGTGTTGACATTGTGTTGACATTAAAATTTGAAATTTTACGTTGTGTTGACATTGTGTTGAAAAGTTTGCAGTTTGTACAATATACATGAGTTTGCATTTTATCACTACCCACAATAATATATTTAATTACAAATTTTTACTTTTCCAATTGCGGAATTAGGAACTGAAATTTATATACTATTTCTGGCTCATTTTACAATTCATTTATGTTAGCTAAAAATTACTAGATTGCTTCAATTATAGGAAACATTTTTTGGCATTCGCAAGCTCCCAACTTTTGGAGCTGATATTTGAACTATGTATGTCAATTAGCCATAAAAACGTAATGAGTATTCATATTTGAAGTATATATGCCAATTAGGCATAAAACATTAGTACTAATATTAGTTTTTTAAAATTATAGTATATCCAACTTTTGGATTAATTGACCCTAAAAACCAATGATTAAATAGACATAAATTCGAATTGGATGAGTGCATCCTTATCTATCTTAATATTAAACTACTAATATAGAGCAATAATTAAAATTGAATAATTTTTATTTGAAAATGAGATATGAAGAATGACAAAACGGGACAGAGTGCACACACACCACATAAAAGAATACTATAATGATACTTAATTTCGTAGAGTTACTTTATTTCAAAAGAGAAGTGACGATTTTCACCGACAAAAATGAAAGAGGTTGGACCAGCTCTATTATATTGCTTTCTTGGGTCTACATGCCACATGCTTGCAGTATCAAGCATTAATAAATTTTAGAAAATATCATACGACCACCATTATTAAAGATATTCCAGATAAGGGCCTTCCTACCACGCTTATTAATAAATACAATTCACAGTAAAAGAGTATATAATAGACACAGTAAAATTCAAATAGGTGAGATGAAAGAATCCATAAAAATAGTTATACTAATTACAAAAAAAAACAAACTCACCTTGTATTTGTGATACTGGTCCACTGACACTTCCCCTGACGCATTATTTGGTTCCATTCCTGCTCATATTTCACAATAATTGACAATAAGAAAATTAAATGGGTAGGTACTACATCTATTTACCTACAAAATTCCATAATTGCAACACTTTTGTAGATTGATCAATGAAATCAAGAGGTTAAAAATGATTTAATTGCCCGATAAAACACAAAAAAGTATATCGTCATCACTTATAGAACAAGGTAAATGAAATTAAAAATATATCTTGTAGTAGTCATAAGTAAATAATACCAACTCCAAATTAAAAATTAAAAAAGAAAAATACCAGGAATTTTGATGAAGGTATCCCAGATGCTTGGCCCACGGCCGTCTTCGGCGGCGGCGCCCTCAACTTGATAGGCGGAGGCGGCCGTGCCGAAGACGAAGCCCTTAGGGAAGGAGCTCCGGCTGAGGCCTCCGACGGCGGAATCCGGCGATGCATTGTCGTCGTGAGTGGCAAAACATTGCACCGAGAAGAGAAGAAGCAATAAGAGAAAGGGGGCGGCGTTACTCATCTTATTCATTGCGACTGACAAGTAGTAGTATGATAATGCTTTACTTATAGAACAAACAGCAACGCATTGTGTGATTGGTTGTGGGCCCGTCCAAATCACCTTTGAAAAATCAAATTAATTAACAATTTATTATGTTTTTTTATTTATTTTAAATGTTAGTATTAGACTAAATGATTTCACAATTATGTAATAAAATTTAAAATAAATCAATTAGTTTAAACTAATTAATTTTTAGCAAAATAGAATATGACTCGATCAATTCAAACATCCCACATTAAACTGATGGAGTAATTAAATCAAAAATAAAATTGTTATAATATTTTTGAGGATGCATTTATGTTTAAATAGGTGAAAGTAGAATTAATTTCAATTAATAAAATGCTACTAGTAGTAGACATTGAAAAAAATAGATCACAATTACATATCTTGCAAACAATAAGTTATATTGAGGTATTTGTCATCTATTAATAATAAGATGAAATGGGATTTTACAAAATCAAAGCTACGTCGTGAATATGCCCGTCAATGTGGAATTACAGGTGTGGCATGTATAAGATCATCTTCAATCAAAACATTAAGGCTCTGTTTGGCACATGGAATTTGAATTGAATTGAAATTCAAATTTTAGGAAATTGAATTGGAAGTTCTAATTCAATTCCAAATCCCATATTCGGTAAAATGAAGTAATAGATATGGAATTGAATTTAAAAAATTTGTACACATATACGCTATACAAAATGCACACACATTACACAAAATACACATACTATACACACAGACACACAAAATACTCACTTCACACACTGCACGCTCTACACATGCTATACTCAAAATACACACAATGCACCCACCATACATAATACACACAATGCACCCACCATACATAATACACACACTATACACAAAATACACACACTACACACATTTTACACAATTTACACACAACGCACAATATACACACACTATACGCAAAATAAACATTGTGCACGCACTATAAAAAAAATACACTCCACACATTGCACACAATACACACGATACACACAAAATAAACACTACATACACTATACACAAAATACACATATTACACACAAAATACACACACTACACAAATTTTACACAAAATACACACATTGCTAACACATTATTCACAAACTAAAAAATGACTAACTTAAACATATACTCCTACAAAAATGGCAAAAACTAATGAAAGTTCAAAGTTGTATATTTTGCCTTAACTTTAAAATACTAAAAATATATACTCCCTCCGTCCTAAATTAAGAGTCTCGTTGATTTCTCTGCACTCATTTTATAAAAATGATAGTAAATACTCCCTTCGTCCCACTTAAGATGACACATTTTCCTTTTTAGTTTGTCCTAACTAAGATGACACATTTCCCTTTTTTTTGGTATCTTTCTCTCTCCAATTAATACACCCAACCATTTTTTCTCACTCCTATTTAAATATTCATCTTTTTTTTCTCTCTATTTTAATACTTACACCTACTTTTTCTCTCTCCAATTAAATACATTAACCAATAATTCATAAAATCTCGTGACGGCTAAGAAATGTGTCATCTTGCCCAGGACGGAGGGAGTAGTTAAAATGGTGAAATGATAAAGTAAGAGAATAATATATGGAATACTATATTTGACCTCTCTCAACAATTCTAATAATCGATACGTGAGTAGAAAATATAATTGTGTTCAATCAAACCCCAATAGTCTCAAAGACCACATATATAAAACATTCCGAGTTTCGTGAAACTTTACACTATTTTTTGGGTTTTCATAATTTGATATGGCTCTCTATTTTTAAAGAGACTTTAGAAGTAAAAGACGTCTATTGGGAGAGAACTCATTAAGCTCTTAGGTTTCTATCTTTATGAAATTAATTAAAGGAGTAAAATAATTAAAGCTAGAGGTTGAACTAGGAATAAAATAATAAATCATAAGATCAATTATTTAATCACCCCAAGCAACTTAATTAACAAACAAACCATAACTCTTCTGTCCAACAAAAAGAAAAAAAGTCCATTCCTCACTTATAGTCCAATACTTTAATTAATGAGAGGTCAAACTTCTCCTTTCTCTTCTAAACAAATCGGCCCACATAAAAAATAACAATTTAAGAAATAAAAACTAGCCCAAAAGGAGGCCCTTCTTGAGTTGAGCCCTAGTTGTACCAACTAAAACAAAAATCAGATTTTTGAAAAAAAAAGAACGCCTCTTTCTTCCTAACTCTCTCACGCCTCTTTCCCTATCTCTCTCTCTCTCGTCACTCTTCGCGGCCGGCTATAGCGTCGCCGGCGAGCGACGCCGGTCGTGCTCTACCTCCTCTCGATTCTCATTTCTCTCCCTCCCCCCCATCAAAATCACAGCTCACTTTTTATCTCTCTCATGACCGAACGGGGACTCGGCTGCACTTCGGCAGCCTCCGTCACACCGCCCGTCCATCGTCGCCTACCGTCTCCTCCAAAAGGGGTAAGTCGTTCGTCCCCTCTCTGATGCACTATTTATTAGCACTAAAAATACTTGCAATTATACAAGGTAGGTCTAGTATAGCTAAAGGTCAGTATCAGGATATCGAACACCTGAGATAAGATTGCAACTGTCTATTATATACTAAGCGTCATATGCTATTTAGAGACACGAGATTTTGGTTTGATTTATAAACTAGACAGAAATAAATAAATAAATAACAGAAAACATAAAAATAAATAATACAAAGCAGGTTAAGGAATGTAGAGTTTTAAGGACCACAATCAAAAGCTAATATCCAATCGACTTCCTTGAATTACGGTCTCTAGAGTTACAAAGCTATCACAGATGTAAAACTATATCTTCTCCCGAAGCATACAATTTGTAGATTGCTACCTAGAACCGAAGTCTTCTTCCTAGAACTAAGGCAACAACTTCTAAAAGCTCCTAAGATAAATTTTCTTCATTCAAAGGCTCAAATCTCCTGATTATATTGGCAAAGACGTCAATTTCTTCTCTTTCAAATTTAATTACTCATCTCCCAATTATTGTAGTAAAATCCACATGCATTTATAAGATGGCCAATCAAACAAATGTATAAGTATAAGAGAAATTGAAATAACTACAAGAACTAACAAGGAAAAATAATTGAATAAATAACTCAAAATCATAGCATGTTTACCAAAAATTCTACAAAATATGTTTACTACTCATAGACAAGTAAAAACAACAATTAAAGTATTAGACATGAAGTAAAACACAACAAAGCCTAAGGTTAAATTATGCAATCTTCAGGCTTCTCTTGCCTGGATCTGCAGAGCTACGCTCCAACGGACGATGAAAGAATAATATATGAAATATGTGATGGAAGAAGTATAGAGAGGGAGAGGATTGGAGACTCTGAGATGAATATTATGAATTAGGTTATGAGGTATATATAAACTTGAAAAAGATTTATAATTAGTAAAAAGTGTCCTCCAAGTAATGGGAAAATGGTAAATTTGAATTCTTCAATTAATAGGAGAGATTTGGCAACAATTTATTTCCTTGCTTAATTTCCGTCTAATTTCCGCCAACTTTTGACTGCACTGCGCAATGTTCGTAAAATGACCATAACTTTCTCCACATAACTCTGATTCAGATGTTCAAGGTACTCACATGAAGCTCTTTCAAAAATGAAGAGAATGGTATGTATTAGACACTAATTGGACTACAAAATCTCTGGAAGAATGGGCTTGAACAGAGGCTGCTGCACCTTGGCCTTTTTGTACCTTTTATCTATCTTTTTCTATCACTTGTCAACAAACACTTAAAATACCAAAATGTATAACATATGCAATTTAAGAACATAATTTTCATGATTGATATTTAAAATGAGCCAAATCTAGGCCTTAAAAACATGCAAAATCCGTGTTTATCACTCTCCCTCGATCAACAATTAAAAGTCTTGAGTTCAACACACCCATACTCAAACATTTCCCCTTTTCTCTAGCTATTTTCCGTTTCCGGTTGATGATGCTCGTTTCATGCATGTGTTCTGTGATAAAACTGCACTCAAATCTGTAATCTAACGTCTAATTTTGAGCCAGGTGTATGTGAAAGTCCGCCATATTCAGGAAACAAGTGGATCAGTTGGGCGGACGAACGGATCAAGGAGAAAGAGTCAATTGCTGCAGAAATGGCTCAAGTTAGATCAAATGGCATGCGGCAGTAGCACCCGACTAAGAAGATTGAGCGTCACATTAGAAAGATCCCCAAGGGCGAAGGGTAAGAAGGACTTTTCGAAGGACAATTGCCCTAGGGATCAAGGCCTCACGCCTTCCTATAAATGAAAATAGAGAAGGAGGAAGGATGCAGCTTCCAATTCTTGACACTCAGTAGTTTCAGGTCTTTTCTAGGGGCTGGAATGGGGGCTCCCAACACTCCACACTCCTTATTTCCGTTGCACACTTGGTTCTTGTTTAGTTTTAGTTTAGCCGTGGTTTGGTGTTGGTTTTCATCACTAAATCGTTTGGTACTGTAATTCCGCTTCGAGAAGGGGCGATGAAATAATTTCTATCTTTGGTTTTGTTTATTTTCAGTTTATGCTGTTGTTGCAGACTCTTGATGTTCTTAATCTAGTAGATTTGATGTTATGATTTTGGTTCACGTTTAAATATTCTGTTTACCATACACGAATTCTCCGATCTACTTTTGATTTTCGATTTATGATGCATATCTTAGTTCAAGTGTTTTGGTACGTTTTGATTTGGCTGGATCCGAGCTTTCGATTTATGTTTTTATCTAGTTGCGAAGAAAGTTATGGATAAGCTATGTTATGATGTTTAGATCTAATAGCTGATTTGTGATTTTTGCATGATTATGGTTCAGTTTCTTATTTATGTAGGTGCAGTTTAGTTCTTAGGAGTAGATTTAAATTTACAAGTTGTAATGATAGTTTCGTTGTTCGTAATTGTTCAGATCTGATAGTGCTCTGTTTTTCATGTTGATTTCGCGAAGAAGATGAAGTTGTTATAAAAGTTTTACTTTATCGTATGCTTTGCAGGCGACTGACAGTCGTTCACATTATTCTGTTTGCCCATTTCAGAAGAGTTCAGCATGAGTTGATCAAGTAGATTTTAGTTTAAGTTTAGCGAATGGATCAGTCGAGTTAGTTTAGTCTCTCAAGTCAAGAAGTTAACTTAACCCACTGGAAAGCGTGGCCGCAGCCAAACCCATTCGTGTTCGCAACAAATGCAAAATTGGAGCAGAAAAGGGTACCACCCGGTCGGGTGGAATTATGTGGTTGAAAAACCACCCGGCCGGGTGTCAACACGAAGCCTGGCAGAGAACAGAAGCGGCCGAGTGAGTGCCACCCGGCCGGGTGAATTTTCCTTGCAACAATTCCACCCGGCCGGGTGGAAACTTTATAACGCGAAGACTCCTGAGAGTTTTACCCGGCCGGGTGAATATTCAGTTCAATAATTCCACCCGGTCGGGTCCGTCGAACTGACGATTTTTTTAATTCCAGACGCGATTTTTTGTAGGAAAAAATAAGAGGCATGAGCTAGGGCAACTGGATTCATTCTCTCCCAGCCGCTAAAACACACACTCTCTCTATCTAGGAAGCACTCTTGGAAGAAGATTGGAGATTCAAGCCTCAATTCCTCCGCCAATCGTAATCCGTATCATGAATTCCGTTGTTTCCCTTAGTTTTTGTTTGTTTTCTAGTTTGAACATGAGTAACTAAACCTTTCATGTAGAATTCTTGGTGAAGATGCATTGATTTATAGTTTTAATCCAGTTAATTTCGTTTTATCTTGCTCTTGCAATTGTTTGAATTATTCTTGTGCTTTTTCCTATCAATTGCTTGATCACAAATTGGGAGTGTAGGGTTTCTTAGAGTAATCGGGAGATGAAATAATTAATCTTGAAAGAGGAATAATTCACACCTTAATTCAATAAAACCCGGGAGAGTTGAGATTATGAGTGGGATCTTTAATCTAATCAAACTTTTGGGAGTTAGGTCTAAGATTTAGAAGGGGACTTCACTTATTACACCTAATCTACAGATTTCTCACCTCGGGAGGGGGTTTAATCTACAATTGTGATTGATTCAACAATTCTAGAGACTTTAAATGGTAATTTGGTTTTAATTGGGTTAAGCTATGAGTTGTGCATTGGATCCTTGAATTCTGCATATTTCTCCATCATCTTACGCAACTTGCTTAATTGCTTTTGTGTTTAAGTGTTCTATTTTAATCTTTGCATTTTCATGTTTTCAGTAGTTGTTAGTTTTAAAACCAAAATTTCTGATCGTCTGGATAGTAGTTGAAATTAGTTCGTGGTACTTAGGTTGACACTTAATTGTCTCTGTGGGATACGATATACTCTTACTTGCTATTTGCTACGATAACCCCGTACACTTGCGGGTATTATTTGGGTAAAATAAAGTTGAGTCAAGTTTTTGGCGCCGTTGCCGGGGACAATTTTGTGTTATATAGCTTGATATCGTGATAATAATCAAGATTACTACTTCAGATTTTTCTGCTTTATTTTTCGTTTAATTTCTTTTTTTTTAGTTCTCACATTTGTGTTTCTTGTTCAGGTGTATGCACACACGTTCTAAAGGCTTGCCTCTAGAACCTTTCGACTCTGAGATCGAAGCATCGAACCGGAAGAGGAACGCATATAGGAGGCTCACGCAGAACATTCACACCTCTTCGCCTACCCGCGCAGGAGCATCTTCAGATCAGAGGGATCTTTCACCCATCCGTTCACCAGTTCAGGATCATATTCAGTTTGATCCCGTTTCTCCTAGTCTGATGGAGAACGAAGAGGGTAACAACGGTCCACCACCCCCTCCTCCCAATTATGCTGAGCTTCTACGACAGCTGGAGGAGTTGCGTCAACAGGTCAACCGTGGACCACCTGTACCTATGCAGAATCAATATGTATACCAAGGCTAAGCAAATCCAACTGTTCATAGCAACATCGCGGCAAATACTTTTGAGCTGAAAAGAGGGCTAATCCAGATGGCAGAGAACATTGCTTTTAGGGGCAAATCCACAGATGACCCTAACAAGCATATCACTAAGTTCATTCAGATTTGCAACACAACAAAGATTAATGGAGTGACAGATGAGCATGTTCGACTAAGGCTGTTTCCTTTCTCTTTAGAGGATTCAGCAAAGGACTGGTTAGAGAGTTTGGAGCAAGGATCATTTAGAACATGGGATGCTATGGTGGAAAAATTCTTGGAGAAATTCTACCCCCTAGTGAAGCTATAAAGAGGCAACACGAGATCATTGCCTTTCAGATGACTCCTGCAGAGAATATCAGAGACGCATGGGGGAGGTTTAAATCTTTGATAAAACGGTGTCCCAACCATGGGTTGACCCCGACTGTTCAAGTCATTACATTTTTCAAGGGATGTGTGCCTGAAGCACAAAATGAGTTGAACTTGAGCTCAGGCGGTAATTTTCTCAAGAAAGGAGTGAATGAAGCCATGGAAGTAATAGAGGAGCTTGCATCTAATGACGAAGGATGGAGCAACGACAGGAGTAAGGTGCATAGGGTGGCTTCTACTACAGATCATGATCCTATGAGCGCCCTATCCGACAAGTTGGATGCGCTGACCATGAAATTCGACTGCATGGCAATGGGGCAACCGTCTCAAGAACCCCAAGGAAATATGGAGGACGTGAACTATGTGAATCAAGGGGCAACAACTGGTACTACAATAATCACCGCCCCAA